>NC_083230.1:919519-1222692 GCF_032191835.1 Heteronotia binoei
AATGCCTCGGACTGGGACAGCAACTGGCCGGCCACTCATCAACAGATAGAGCTGGGTGTCATCAGCATACTGGTGGCAACCCAGCCCAAAACCTTGGGTAATCTGGGCAAGGGGGCGCATATAGATGTTAAATAATATTGGTGAGTGAATGGCTCCCTGTGGCACTCCAAAGATAAGTGGATGCCGCAAGGAAGTCTGCTTGCCAAGCACCACACTTTGTCCCCGTCCCTGAAGAAAGGAGGAAAACCATTGTAAGGCCACCCCCTGAAGTCCGGCGATGGTGAGGCGGTGGGTCATAAGGTCGTAATCGACCGTGTCAAATGCTGCCGACAGATCGAGAAGTATCAGCAGCGCTGACCCGCCTTGATCCAGGTGCCGTCTTAAGTCATCTGTGAAAGTGACCAGGACAGTCTCCATCCCATGGCCCGGGCGAAAACTGGACTAGAATGGGTCCAAGGCGGATGTCTCATCCAGGAAAACCTGTAACTGCTCTGCCACTTCTTTCTCAACTACCTTACCCAGAAACGGTAAATTCGAAATTGGGTGGTAGTTGGCCAAGACCTCAGGGTCTAAAATGAACTGCATCCAAGGGTTCTAAAAGAGCTTGCAGATATAATTTCTGAACCTCTGGCTAGTATTTTTGAGAATTCTTGGAGAACAGGAGAGGTACCGGAAGATTGGAGGTGGGTGAATGTTGGGAAAGGAGGATCCTGGTAACTACCAACCTGTCAGCTTGACATCTATCCCCGAAAAAGTTTTAGAACAAATAATCAGTCAGTCCTGGAACATTTAGAAAAGATGGCTGTGATGATTAAGAGCCAGATGGGTTTCTCAAGAACAAGTCATGTAAGACTAACCTGATCTCTTTTTTTGAGAAAGTGACTACCTTGCTGGATCAGGGAAATGCTGTAGACATCGTTTATCTTGATTTCAGTAAGGCTTTTGATAAAGTTCCACATACTGTCCTTGTTAACAAGTCGGTAAAATGTGGTTTGGATCCTGTTACTGTTAGGTGGATCTGTGACTGGTTGACAGATCGCACCCAAAGAGTGCTTGCGAATGGTTCCTCATCCTCTTGGAGAGGAGTGACAAGTGGAGTGCCTCAAGGATCTGTCCTGGATCCTGTTTCGTTCAACATCTTTATAAATGATTTGGATGAAGGAATAGAGGGAATGCTTTTAAGTTTGCTGTTGATACTAAATTGGGAGGGGTTGCAAATACAGTAGAAGACAGAAACAGGATACAGGATGACCTTGACAGGCTGGAAAACTGGGCTAAAGCCAATAAAATGAATTTTAACAGGGATAAATGTAAAGTTCTGCATTTAGGTAGGAAAAATCCAGTGCATAGTTATCAGATGGGGAAACTCGTCTTAGCAGCAGTATGTGCGAAAAGGATCTAGGGGTCTTAGTGGACCATATGCTGAATATAAGTCAACAGTGTGATGTTGTGGTCAATGTTCCCTCTAAGCTGCAGAGTCTTGTGAGCAAAAATTCCGACTCTCCAGGAAGGGGGCCAGCTGCTTCGCCCGTCGAAGATGAAAGAACGCGGACTTGGCAGTGGCCGCTATCTGCGCCTCCATTGATAATGAAGGCTCCAGAAGAACCCCCAGGCTCTTGAGCACTGTTTTGTCTCTGCCTCCTTCCCTTGTCATTCCATCTGGTCCCACCGTCATACCTTCCCCTCCCCATGAGCACTGGGATCCCCAGGTCAGACATCCCAACTGTGCCCGTATATTCTTCACCAACACTGAGTTGCCTTCTCTTCTCCCCCCCACCTATTTTATCCCAATCTTAGCTTCCCTCCCCCCTCTCCCCTCCCCTTCTTCTACTTCCTCCTTAAGTTGTCAGTCCACTATAAATTTAATCCATAGTTAATTAATTTAAAACCCCCAACCCTTAGCTCTCTTCAATTGATTAGCAACTTTAAAACATCGATAGCACATTAATAAATAAACCCCCCTAATTTCCCCTCAAATTAATCTGCTAAAAATAAATAAATAACCTTCAGCGCTAAACAATCAATAATAATTAATTAACTAAATAATTCCGTCCCTAGTTACCAACAATATAATAAACTACTTGTCTTAGTGGGGAGTGGAAGTCAGGCTGCCAATTAGGTGGCTCTCTTTCAGTACAGTTCTTAAAGTGCTAGTGCTTGTAGGTGTTCTTGGACTGTAGCCAGAGTTTTTCTAGTGCAAACTTGTTGTCCAAAGCCCAATTCCGCAAGTTCAGTGGCTCAGGTAGAGGTGGAACTTTTCCTGTGCCCTCCCAGCAGTCTGGGGTGAGCTTGTAGGTTCCAGTTGAGGGGGGGGGACTCTGGTTCCGCCGGCGCCACCTTGGATGTATCACAGCCCCCTACACCCGGCACACCAGGCCTCCGCACGCCGTTTGCCCCGTACAGGGCTTCTTGGTCGTGGGGCTCCTGGCAGTCGGGCTCGGTGAACCTGTGCAGTGGCCGCGACCTCGGCACCCCCACATCTCCGTCGGCTCTATCTGTAGCGGTCGCCAATCGCACTGCCCTGCACTCCCGCCGTCCCGAGTGCGCCGCCCTCCGTGTTCTTGCAGCCGCCCTCTGCATTCTTACGGCCATACACGGCAGTCTTTCTTTGGTCCTCCCGCTCTCTCTGGCCCTCTCTGGCCGCTCCATGTACTCTGGCCCGCTTCTGCGCCCTACCTCCGTGCCGGCTCAGCCAGCAGCCAGCCGCGGCGAGCAGCAGTGTTCCCAGCTCCGCGCAGTGGGGAGACCTCCGCAGTCTCGGCGTGGACTCGGGGCGGACTCAGCACAGCCCGGTATGGTAGTTTTTCCCTTCTCTTTCTGCTCCAGACACTTCAGGCACTATCACTATGATGTTCTATTTGTCAATAGGTCCAATCGGTTGTTGTTCCAGAGTTATTGCTAGATTAACCGGAGCCTAGCACCAGGTTCCCGTTCTCGGCGCCATCTTGCTTGAACCCAAGTGATCTTCTTTCCTGAGCTAAGACAAAAATGTGTGAGCTGGAGGCTAAAAATCTGTGAGCTAGCTCACGCTAACTCAGTTTAGAGGGAACACTGGTGGTGGCTAAAAAGGCAGATTTTGGGCTGAATCAACAGTAGTGTCCGGATCATGTGAAGTGATGGTATCGCTTTCCTCTGCTCTGGAAAGACCTCACCTGGAGTATTGTGTTCAGTTTTGGGCACCACATTTTAAGAAGGATATAGACAAGCTGGAATGGGTCCAGAGGAGGGCGATGAAGATGGTGAGGGGTCTGGAGGCCATCCTATGAAGAAAGGTTGAAAGAGCTTGGCATGTTTAGCCTGGAGAGGAGGCGGCTGAGAGGTGATATGATCACCATCTTCAAGTACTTGAAGGGCTGTCATATAGAGGATGGTGTGGAATTGTTTTCTGTGGCCCCGGAAGGTAGGACCAGAATTAATGGGTTGAAATTAAATCAAAAGAGTTTCTGGCTCAACATTAGGAAGAACTTTCTGACCGTTAGAGCGGTTCCTCAGTGGAACATGCTTCCTCCTTGGGAGGTGGTGAGCTCTCCTTCCTTGGAGGTTTTTGAACAGAGGCTAGATGGCCGTCTGACAGCAATGAAGATCCTGTGAATTTAGGGGGAGGTATTTGTGAATTTCCTGCATTGCGCAGGGGGTTGGACTAGATGACCCTGGAGGACCCTTCCAACTCTGTGATTCTATCTAAACAACACTTTCCTGGGAGTAAGCCCCACTGAATAGATCTGAGTAGATCCTGACCTGCTTAGGATGCTGTCATGATCTGTGCAGGACTAGGAGACAAGGCCTAGGCTTGGAGACCAGTGTGGGAGTAGAAAGCAGACACAGCCTACAATCCCCACAATGCTTGGCGCCCGCTGTAACCAATCAGTGTCCAGGGATTGTGTGAGGAGATTGATACATAAACTTTGTGTGCTGTGGAGCTGTGTTCTGTTCTCTCACAGAGTGAGGCTGTGGCTGAGAGAAGGGCTGTGGGCCCTGACGACGATAGGTAGCCGCATTAGGGTTTATTTTCTTTTCCCTTTATACGCTGTTATATCTGTTAAGCACCTTGCCTTGTTTAAATACCCATCCCTGTATTAATGTTCTCTGCATGGTCATCAAGCCTGTGTTTCTTGGCCAAAAGGGGCACTTTTGGTTGGGCTTGGGAGTGGTGGCACCCCCATGGGTCATGACAGAGGCTTTTATGGACACTGGAAAGAACATCCAGCAGTTTATAAAGGACGTTCCCTTTGCTGCGTTAGCAAGAAATAGGTGGCTGCAATTACCTGAAACGGTGAGATGCTAGCTTTTAATTAGCACAACTGTCGGATTCAGCTGAGTTACAAATCTTTGTGCTGCTGTGTTGGAAAGCACAATTGCCCTATTTGGAATTCGTATGGCTCCCACAAAAATGTGGAATGAGAATTTGTATGAATAAATGATGCTGTGTTCAAAAGGTTCCATGAAATTATAACAGGGAGGGTGTTGGATATTTGTTTCTTGCATGTTTACCTTTGCTAAATGCTCACTCTTTTAATCCTTCATTAATGAATGCGTAGTTTGCCAGCTTGGCAACCTCTTTATGCCCAGCCAAGACACCTTCCAAAAAGACAAAGGGGAACCAATAATGCTCCATCTGACAAATAAAACCTTGTTCTTTCCCAATTAACTGCATGCCAGCTGCTGCTTAGTGTGTGTGAGTTATTTTTGGATTTTAGGGATTTATGTAGGGCTGATTAAAGCCAAATGAAAGCCATAGTTGTTTATTGGTTTCATAATTAAGCCTTGTAGTTGGTTCTGTTAATGATTAATGTCGCATCGTTTAGTAGTGTGCTTGGTCTTGTAAAGCCGCCTAGCTCTTTGCTCTGAAATTACTTTTCCCACTAATACAAATATTTGTGCAAGTGGCCTAAGAACTTGCCGAGGTCAGCTTTAGGAATCTGAATTTCAGTCTCATTGGCCACTTAGGGTTTATTTGATCATGACCATGAATATAATTCTTATTGTATTCCTAGTTAATTCTGGCTGGTCCTGCTCATGAATAGTCATGTGCACACAGCTGATCTGTCTGCAAATGATCACATGCATAAACATGAAAACATTGTTAACTTGCAATAATAAGCACGCTCTTGAATTCTGGTCCCAGCTCAACTTTACAATTCTAATGTTACTATTTAATCCTGTATTCTCTCCTTCTGCCTTTCTCATACTCCTCTTGGCACTTGTTTTGATAATTTAACATTTCTTTTGGAAAAAGGGACCTGTACTTACTACTGCAGTTGACTCAGAATGTCCTGAGGTGCACTGCTTGATGCTTTCATACATGAACACATTTCATATAGGTCATAGTTGCATTCTTGGTGAATAGAATACAGTCTCCGGAGACCTCCACCAAAGACAAGATGAATATGAATCATATTTTTAGAAAAGTAAACAATAAGACTGCCAGCACTAACTTGGCAAAGTGATCCTTAAGGTAGGTAAGTTTTGACGATTATGTGATTAGGACCGCCGTAGTGTCATGGGAGACTGAGGGTTGAATCTAGCTTACATAAAACTCACTGAGTGACCTTGGGTCTGTTACTCTTTCTCAACTTCTCAGGGTTGTTGTGAGGATAAAATGGGGAAAGGAGAACCATGTATGCCATCTTCTTCTCCTTGGATGAAAGACAGGGGGGAAAGTGCATGATAGAGAGAATTCAGTTTCATATGATGAAACAATGCTGCTAATAATAATTAGATTCTTTTTGTAATAATAATAATAATAATTAGATTCTTTTTGTATAATTTATTGTCATTAGCACTCTTTAAAAACCATCATTTATATTGTTGATCTTTTTTCATTTCATTTCATTTTTCATTTTATTTGATTTATATCCCTCCCTACCCCACCGAGGCGGGCTCAGGGCGGCTTACAACATAGAAGTTCTAACAATAGAATTTAAGAATTAAAATACATAATAATTTACATAATTAAAACAACTAAAATATCAATATTGGTCAATGTCAGTGTGCTATCTTACAATCTTCCTTCAGAATATTTCAATGCTGGTCAGTTATAAGCCAACCGGAAGAGGACTGTCTTACAGGCCCTGTGGAACTGTCCAAAGTCCCGCAGGGCCCTGGCCTCTTCCGGTAACTGGTTCCACCAGCAAGGGGCTGAGATTGAGAAGGCCCTATCCCTAGCTGACTTCAGCCGGGCCTCCTTTGGCCCGGGGATTACAAGCAGATTTCGAGAGCCGGATCGCAGCACTCTCTGGGGAGCATATGGGAAGAGATGGTCCCTAAGGTAGGCAGGTCCTACCTTTTTGGTGTGTGGGGGGGTCTGTTTGAAAGTTTTATCTTTTTGTTTGTTTCAAAAGTTGATACTGTTCTCTCAGCAAGATGTCTATAAGACAGAAAAAACAACGAAGGCTCCATTAAGACCACCTTTTTCTTTTCTTTTCTGCAGCTACCATAGTACTGAATGAACTGAACTGGACAGGTGCACTTGATGATGTCTTCAAAAAGAACAGAGAAGAAGATCAAACATTGCTGTGGCAAGTTTTTGGCAGTGCAACTGGCCTTGCCAGGTATTACCCAGGTAATTGTGAAGTTGACATCATAAATTGCCTTCCAGTGTGCTTCCATTGTTTCTTGACAATTCCCATAAAAATCAAGAGCTGTTTTTGGTGGTAGTGGGGGTTATAAATTGCTCTCTTCCAAGCATGATGTTGATGTTAGAATACAAAAAAGTGGTGGAGAAAATAGATCCCAAATATTTATTTAATTAACTTCTAGCTCATCACCAAAGAAAGAGACAAAAAATATCTGATTGTGATCTCTCTCACTCACTCTTGTACATAGACAGCCATTTTCTCTAGCAGTAATAAGTGTTGGAAATTAGGATGGCAGAGGGTGCTCCTCTCTAGACCTGGAGAGCCCCTACTAGGGTGTGTAATAATGCTTAGTTAAATTAAGAAGCTCCACTGTTTCACTGGGAATGTTTACCTCTTATTAATGATCTTAGGTGCCTCTGAAATTTATGGCTGTGCCACTGGAGTTCAAACTGATTAATACAGAGAGGGTTTTGGTTTCTTTTCTGCATGCATCTGCTCTGCTCTTATAGAATCTCATTACTGTATCACCATAATTAATTTACATGGGTGTATATTTTAATATCTTTAGGCCACCGGTAGACTCAGTTAATTTAATATATTCTCATTTGGGTTGATGCCTGATGCATTCTGTTAAGGAGAATTTTATCTTGTATCTCAATGTAATCATCAGCACAATTAGTATGCTCTACACAGTCTTTTAGTAACTGGTGCGATTTTGAATTCTGAAACTATCAAATTGTATTTCAGTTTCTAGTCCTTGCAAAAAAAAAGAAATTAAATTTTACTTGAAGGTTTATAGACCAAATAAAATGTTGAGTGTCTAATGGTTAAGGGGGGTGTGCACCTTCTAATACAGCTTAGCCTCCTTCACCCTTTGAAGTGTTTAATCTAATAACATAATTAATTAATTAATTAAAATATTTATATGGCCGCCTTTCTACCAAGGTGCCCTACTGGATCAGACCAGTGGTCCATCTAGTTGAGCACCCTATTTCACACAGTGGTTAAAGCAGTTGCCCTACAGGGCCAACAAACTGGACAAAGAGATCAAGGTCTGCTCTGATGCTGTGTCCTAGCAATGGCATTCAGAATTTCATTCCGCTCTGATCATTGCTGTTCTCCACATTCTCCATATGTTGGCCCATGTGTCTATAACTTCTTTGCACTTATTGCCAGAATACCTTAATTGAGCAAAACTTCCAAATATTATGACCACAATGATCTGTGGAAATTAAATTATGCTTCTGCATAATAATAAGCATAATCTATAAATCCCCCATAATGGTGGACAAATCGAGCTCTCCCATTGGCTTATGGGTGCATTCCATGCACTCAACAAATAATTGGCCCATCACAGCTCATTCAGTGTCTCTGGCCTCACATTGGCTGACTCCCCTGTCCTTGCCGACTGCAGGCCTGTGAATGTTGAACAAACCGATAAAACAGTCTTACCTCTGAGACAGCCACATATCTAATTCTTCTCTGTGTCTTCTCTGTCAGCCAGCCTCACAAAAAACATTGCTGCCAACAAACCTCTGCTGCCCTGTCAACAACCCACTCAGATGACCTCCCAGCATGTGCAGCCTTTTTCCTGTCACTCCCTTTCTCTTTCCTCCCCTCAAAAATGCCCCTAACCAGAGGCTGTTGCTAGGCAACCAACTTCTCAGTAAAAGGTGAAAAGAATGGCATACAGTCCACCCTCCGAAGCAGTTCTTTTCTCCAGGTTGAGGAAAGAGATCTGTTATCTGGAGTTCAGTTGTGATCCCAGGAGATCTTCAGGCTCCACCTCAAGGTTGACTATCCTAGGCCTGGCAGCACCCTCTGGGTGATTTGATGGCACCTGACTGGCATGACTTAATTAGGCCTGGCTACTTGTTCCTGTTCAACAGCCTATGACAGCCAATGTGACTTAGCACTTGCCAACTCCAGGTTGGGAAATTCCTGGGGATTTGAGGGGTGGAGCCTGGAGAGGGTGGGTTTGATGAGGGCTGGAACTTCAGACAGGTACAATGCCATAAATTTCACCCTCCAGACCAGCCATTTCCTCCTGGAGAGCCACTGTTGCTAATCTCCAGGTGAGGGTTGGAGATCACTCAGAATTACAACTGCTCTCCAGATGGAAAAGCTGAGTCCCCCTTGAGGTGTGTGTGTGGGGGGTGAATGCCTTCACTTGGGTGGGTGGAAAGACAGCAAGGGTGGGGGGCACTTGCCCAGAGCCTTTTTGTAGAGCCTGTTGTATTTTTCTCCACAATGTGCCTTATTGCTAGTTTTATATAATTTTCAAGCAGAATTTTGACTTTATTGAAATCTAGTTTGAAATATTTTGGTGGGTGTCACAGAACATAGTTATCCCTGATAATTGGTCAAAAATACTTCTCTTTCCCTCGTATTGGATATCTTACAAACCCCTAAACATCTTGAGCCTAGAATGTGTTGCAGGGATGTCAGACTCATTTGTTATGAGAGCCTGATCTGACATAAATGAGACCTTGTTGGGTTGGGCCATGTCAGGCCGGGCTGTGTGTGTTCCTTTTTAAGATTAGGTAGCAGAGATATAAAGGACACAGACAAACACAATTAAAGATTTAAAAAAAATAAAAATAGAACATGCTTAAAGCATTAGTACTTGTTGGTCTTAAAGGTGCTTTCTTTATATTTCTCCCATGGGATCCAGGAAACTTGGCAAAGGAAGCTCTGGCTTCCCAGGGGCCTGATAGGGAGCCCTCTGGGGGCCTGATTCGGCTGCTGGGCCACATGTTTGACACCCATGTGTTACAGATTTCCTGCAGATAACCTTTAGGAGGGTGTATACAAAAGCTGCTCTGTAGCATGAATTGCTTGTGTATTCTGCACTTTCCATTCTCTTTTCTAATGCCCTGTTTCCATTTTAAATGGCTAAAATGTGATATCACCAGAGCCAGATTAACAATTAGGCAAATTAGGAGCTTGCTTATGGACCCCAGGTCACTGGGGGCCCCGGGCCAGCTCACCCCTCCCCCCCAGTTTTCACAGCCGGGGTGTTCCTGGTGCCTCTTCCTCCAGCCGAGTAGAGCTCCTTGCCGCCCCTGCAACAGCGCCCAGTGGCATCCTTCCATCCCTGCGTGCCTTCCTCTGTGTGTGTGTGAGAGAGATAGAGGGGAGGGGAGGCGGACTGGGCGCTTGTTTGGAAAGGTGTGGAGAGATGGAAAGATGTCGGAGGAGCACTAGGATCCAGAGACTAGCAGCAGGTTCCTTTCATATGTTGTGGGGAGGGAAAGCTGGTTGCTTTCTCTGTCCTGGACTCCTTCCTCCGCTTCCTTTTCTTTAGCAGCTGCGGGCTCCCTCGCAGCGTAAAAAAGGGAAACCTAAGGGAGCCCTTTCACCCCAGTGGGGATTCAAACTGGCTCACAACGTTGTTCTCCCCTCCTTCATTTTTATCTTCACAACTTGTGAAGGTAGGTTAAGCTGACAGTGACTCTGGGTCTTAAGCAGGTCTACTCAGAATCCTACTCTGGTCTATTCAATGGGACTTACTCCCAGGAAGTCTGGCACCATCAATGCATATATTCTCCATGGCAGCTGAGAGCACTGCCTTTGTGCATTCTTCCTTCCTTCCTTCATTTTTATTTACTGCAAGTGTGGAGTAGTGGCTAAGAGTGTCAGGCTAGGTTCTGGGAGGCCTGGATTCAAATCTCCGCTCTGCCATGGAAGCTTGGCTTAGCCCAGTTACACACTCATTCTCAGCCTAACCTACTTCACAGGATTGTTGTAAGGATAGAATGAAGAAGAAAAGAATGATGATATAAGCTGCTTCAGGTCTTTACTGGGGAGAAAGATGGGAGTAAATGGATGATACAAAAATATGTGAGCTTTTGAGGTTCATTGATGAATTCTGGAGAAAACTTGAGCAATATTGGGAGTCATTTGGGTTGAACCTAATAAAAAGTATAATGTGGCTGCTGTTTTTGCATCTTAGATGAGGACTGTCACCTAGTTCAAAGGTTCCCTCCTTCCATAGTGGATTTCCTTCCTTCCTTCCTTCCTTCCTTCCTTCCTTTGCAGCTCTCAAACATCTGTTTTAACCAATTTATTGATAGCATATGGTTACAGAACTTAATTTCCCTTCGTTGCTTCAATACTAACCCATATGACTTTTCAATCCCCCCTCCCTCCAATATAGACTTCCCCGAGGTTATAGATTCTAATTCAATACTAAAGATACATCTGACTAATCAAAATTCGTTATATAAATATTTCCCCCCCCCCCCTTCTTGCTTCAAAAGAGATGGCAGAGAAGATTGTGAGTAAAGGCTACCAGAAAGCATGGGCTATAGAAGGGAGTAAAGTCAAAATAACGAAAGAGTTACCAAGACAAGTGATCAGTGACAGGAAGAAATACAAGAAGTTAACCGATCAGCTACGTGCAGAGGGTACAAGATATAGATGGATAATACCGGAAGGTCTTGGATTTGAACAACAGGGAAGAAGGATCACAATAAGAAGCGAACAAGAGATGCATAGCTTTTTTGAAGAAAATAAAGAATCAAAATCATAATGGAGTACAAATTACTATCTTGGAATATAAATGGACTAAATTCACCACAGAAAAGAAGGAGAACCTTTCATTGGATTAAAAAACAAAAATGCAATATAATTTGTTTACAGGAAGTTCATATACAATGCAAAGACAGTAAATTTTTGTGGAATAAAAATTTGGGGTTGGAATTTTTTTCACTAGCAGAACAAAAGAAAAGAGGGGTAGTCTTCTACATCAAAGAACAACTTGAGCCAAAATTAATCTTTAAAGATAATGATGGAAGATACATCACTGTTGAGGTGATGATAGAGGTGAAAAAAACGCTATTACTAGGATTATATGCACCCAATGGAGCAAAAGATAAATTTTTTAAAGATATAAATCGACAATTGGATGAAAAGACATATGATCAGATTTTGATGATGGGCGATTTTAATGGGACAATACAAAATAAACTTGATAGATCAAGCCAAAAGAAGAATGAAAAAGAAGGGAAGCTACCCAAATCTTTCTTTGAATTGGTTAAACAAGAAAATTTAGAAGACATATGGAGAAAATTTAACCCTGAAGTAAAAGTCTATACATTTTTTTCAGCGAGACATAGCTCTTTTTCGAGAATAGATATGATATGGGGTTCCCAAAATTTGGGCCTCATAACAAAAAAAAATGAGATTCTACCAAAGGTTTGGGCGGATCACAACCCAATATGTTGGTCTACAAAACTGCGAAAGAAAACAAGAAGATGGAGAATTAATGAGGATTTACTACAAGATAAAGACATTGTATCATTTTTAGAAAAGGAGACTGCAGCGTTCTTCCAAATAAATGAAACGGATGACATTGAATTTCAAACAGTATGGGACACTTATAAAGCAGTAATGAGGGGACTATTAATTACATTGAACAATAAAGATAAAAGAGCAAAGGAAGAAAAGTTGGCAACATTGCAAAAGGAAATAAATAATAAAGAAAAGGATTTGAAAAAAAAACAGGGAAAAAGAAATTAATAAAAGAAATTACGATATTACAATCCCAAGTTAAGCATTTGCTGAACAAAGAGTTAGAATGGAATTTAAAAAATTTGAAACAGAAATCGTTTGAAAGTGCGAATAAACCTGGTAAATATTTAGCCTGGCAATTGAAAAAAAAGAAAGAAAATAAGACTATAAATAAAATTACGGCAAATGGGAAAGAAATAGTGGATCAAGAAGGAATTAAAAGAGAATTTTTTAAATACTATGCAAATTTATTTAAAGGTGTAAATATAAGCAAAGAAAAAATGGAAGAGTATCTACGGAATATCCAGGTGGCGCCTTTGACGGAATATATGAAAAAGATATTAAATGACCCAATAGAGAAAATTGAAGTAGAAGCAGCAATAAAAGCAATGAAAGAGGGTAAAGCCCCTGGGCCAGATGGATTCACATCAAAATTTTATAAAACTCTTAAGGATGAAATAACACCCAAACTGTTGAAACTATTAAATACAATAAGAGAAGAAGGGAAGATCCCAAAGACATGGAGGGAAGCTGCAATTTCTTTGATTCCTAAGGAAGATAAAGACATCACAAATGTAAAGAATTATAGACCAATTTCATTGTTGAACAACGACTATAAGATTTACTCAAGAATCTTAGCAGAGCGATTGAAACAATATTTGATCAATTTTATAAATAAAGACCAAGCCGGATTTCTTCCTAAAAGACAAATAAAAGACAATGTGAGAGCTGTCATTAATGTTGTGGAATACTATGAGAAGCACCCAGAAAAGGAAGCGGCCTTATTTTTTGTTGACGCAGAGAAAGCCTTTGACAACTTGAACTGGGACTTTATGTTTGCGGTAATGGAAAAAATTAATTTAGGGGAACAATTTATAAAAATGACAAGAGCAATATATACAGATCAATATGCAAAATTGTGTATAAATGCAGATCTTACTAAAGAACTGAAAGTGAGTAAAGGAACAAGGCAAGGATGTCCGTTATCACCACTGTTGTTTATAATGACCCTGGAAATATTGTTACAACAAATTCAAAAAGATGAAGAAATAGAAGGTTTAAAAATTAGAAGATTCTCTTATAAATACAAAGCTTTTGCAGACGATATAGTGTTTATACTGGAGAATCCGATTCTAGTGTCACCATTGTTGTTAGCCAAGATAAAAGAGTATGGAGAACTAGCAGGATTGTATATAAACAAAGAGAAATCAAAATTCTTATGTAAAAATATGCAACCAAATAAAATAAAAGAACTACAAGAGGTGACGGGTTGTGAAGTCACAACCAAAGTTAAATACCTTGGAATAGAGATAACAATGAAGAATATTGATTTATTCAAAAATAATTATGAAAAACTGTGGTGCAAAATGGACAAAGATTTGATGAAATGGAATAGGCTTAATTTGTCCTTATTGGGTAGGATAGCTGCAATTAAAATGAATATTTTGCCAAGAATAATGTATTTATTTCAAACCATCCCGATTGTAAAAGATGCAAAACAATTTAACAAATGGCAAAGGAAAATCTCTGACTTTATATGGGCTGGAAAGAAACCAAGAATAAAGATGAAGATTTTAACAGATGCTAAAGAGAGAGGAGGTTTTCAACTTCCTGATCTAAGATTGTATCATGATGCAGTTTGTTTGACATGGATTAAAGATTGGATAATGCTGTTAGATAAAAAACCTTTATGGTTAGAAGCTCACGGAAATAAATTCGGCTGGCACGCGTATATGTATTATGGGAAGAATAAAATGGATGGTCTTTTCTCTCACCACTATGTTAGAAACACTTTACTAAGTACTTGGATAAAATATAAGAAATATGGGGACGAGAGAAAACCGCTGTGGATAGTGCCAGCAGAAGTAATAAAAATAACAGCTGAATCCGACGATAAAAGAGAAATGTCATATAACCAACTGCTCAAGATTCGAGGAGATAAAATTGAATTAAAATCTTCGGAAGAGCTAGACAATAAATATGATTGTTTTCAAATGCAACAAATTAAAAGCTTGTTGGAAAATGATATAAAATTGGAAGGAATTAGACGAGAACCAACAGAATTGGAAAGGGTCCTGCTTGGTGATAATGAAAAATTGATATCAAAAGTATATAAGTTATTATTGAAATGGTCTACAGAAGAAGAAGTAGTAAAATCTCAAATGGTCAAATGGGCAATCAATGTGAATAGAGAAATACAAATGGATGCATGGGAATACCTTTTGAAGAACTCAATGAAGATATCAACTTGTCAGAGCATAAAAGAAAATTGTTTTAAGATCATGTACAGGTGGTATATGACCCCGAAAAAATTGGCTAAGATGAGCAAGAAAATGTCGGATAGATGTTGGAAGTGTAAAAAACATGAAGGTTCTTTCTTCCATATGTGGTGGACATGTGAAAAAGCGAAAGAGTATTGGAAGATGATACAACAAGAAATCTCCAAAATATTGGGTTACGACTTTAAGAAAATTGCAGAGACATTTTTGCTCGGATTACAATTAGAAAAATATCCAAAGGAAGATAGGACTCTAATTTGGTACCTGCTATCAGCTGCTAGGACATTGTATGCGCAGCTTTGGAAGCAAGAAAAAATACCGGATAAATGGGATTGGACTATGAAAGTTCTATCGTGGAGTGAAATGGATAAATTAACTAGAACATTAAGAGACTATGATTTGGAGATATTTAAAAAAGAGTGGAGGAAGTTTAAAGAATACATAGAGAAAGAGTCGAATGTAAGATGAGATTGGACAATTTTTTAGTAATAATGGGGGGGGGGGAAACGAAGTTGCAGCTCTCAAACATCTGACATTCCTGTCAGTTTGGTGTAGTGGTTAAGTGTGCGGACTCTAATCTGGGAGAACCCAGTTTGATTCCCCACTCTTCCACTTACAGCTGCTGGAATGACCTTGGGTTAGCCATAGCTATAGTGAAAGGGCAGCTTCTGGGAGAGCCCTCTCAGCCCCATCCACCTCACAGGGTGTCTGATGTGGGGGGAGAAGATATAGGAGATTGTAAGCTGCTCTGAGCCTCTGATTCAGAGAGAAGGGCAGTGTATAAATCTGCAGTCTTCTTCTTCCTCCTCTCAAACATCTGACATTTATCCTATGTGGCTCTTATGTTAAGCAAGTTTGGACACCCCTGCTTTATAGTCATTGGTAGACCATGTTAAAAGTCTGAAAGACATCAGTCTCTGTGAATTCACATGCCATCAGTGTGCTTCTAAGATCAATATTGGTTAGTGTTGCCTTTTCTTAGAGTGACAGAGCTGGCAACCAGATGCTCATGAACTTTTTCTGTACTGGCTCCACTTCTGTGGAATAAGCTCTCTGTGGGGCTAATAAAGATCACATTGCTGTTGGTTTTCAGAAGGACAAAATTGTTTTGTTTCTATGGACATTTTAAATGAAGTTTTTGTGTTTGTGTTTTGACACCTGACAGGTTTTTTGTAAGATGTCTTTAGAAATATGTTACTGATTGCCTTAGGAGGAAAGGTAGGATAGAAATGTTTTGAAATACAAATAGAAAGTACCCTGTAGTACATAGAATACTCTCGCCTGAATATGAGGCATCTTTTACAAGAAATGGGGCACATGTGACCCATACCAAAATCAGAACCAATGCTCAGTGAGGTTTTAGAGCACCTCCTTCCTACAGAATATGTATACATGCTTACCTTTAAATAGGATGCGTATCTGTTGAAGGTTATTTCTACTTGCAGTTGCAATCAGGGTAATTAAAGAGCCCCAAAATGGTTGACGCTGTCAAGCTTGGTAAAATTCCATTGTTAATTCATTGTTTTATGGTCCTGCCAAACCTGGTCTGTGAAGTATCATGGAGGACCTAACTTTGCTAGTTTGTTATTCTTTCCCTTTTCTCCCTGCCATGCTTTATGGCCTGTAATTAGAAGTAGTAAGAACTGAAACTAAGTAATCAGCACCTTCCCATACATTCCAGTAAGGGAGTGAGAGACATCTGGGAAAGCAAGGACACAGTCCTGATAACGCTATGGGAACGTAGACAGTTATGGTAGTTTATGTGTGAATGCTACCCCGCAACCCCATCCCTTGGAATCTCTTTGAAGTAGCCCTTAAAAGTATTGTATCAATGTATGGTTGGCATTACTCTCAAGAACCTGTTACCAAAGTATCCGTCTATCAATAAACACAGTCTTTGTATCAACTTCGACTCGTCATTGAACCTGCATGCTTGACATTTTGAGAGTAATCTACAAGAAGTTTAATCGCCCTGGCAACTTTATAGCCGAATGGCTGAAAGGATTCCAGTAAGCAGTGAACTTCCAGAACCTGAGGAGTGGGCGAGAGCACCAACCCCACCGTGGCATGTGCTGGATGCCCAGAGAGGTCCGAGTTCCCCTCTCCACATCAAACAACTATTAGTCATCCTACGGCAGTGGCAGCCGTGTACTTCAACCACCACAATGGACGAGGCTCCAGTGCGCCGAGAGGCCATCCTGACCAAGCACATGTGTAAGGTGAAGATGGCCAATGAAGTGGGTGAGAACCTCGGGCCTGGGAAGGAAGAGGGTGCTGCGGCCACCATAGTGACAAGCGCGGAGGCCGACCCCCCCATCGGCGTGGGGCTTGGGAACCTCGACATGCCGGGCCCGAGAGATGAGGAAGACGAGATGGCTTGGGAATTCTGGGTAATGATCCGAAAGGAGCTTGAGGAAGTGACCAAGGGGTTGCGGGACAAGATGCAAGCAATGACCACCATGATGGCTGGAGAGTTCAACAGGCAAATCAATTGAGTCCTGGGGACGACTGGCCTGAGGAGAGCCCCACAGCCACCCGTCGTTAGACCTCCGGCAGCACCACCGCAACCACAACCAGCAGCACCCCCTGTCCCTCGGGAAGGGGGACGCGGGAGAGAGCTGGAAGCCACCTTTGACGGGGACCCTGAAGAGATGGAGTATTTTACAATCCAGGCAAATAGTTACATGCACTACTGGGAGAACACCTTCCCTGATGAATTCAGTCGTGTGGACTACCTGGGGTCGAAACTGAAGGGAGCTGCGAAGAGCCTGTATGAAGCCATGGTACGTGAGCCTGTATGAAGCCATGAGCCCAGAGCTGGACTTTGTAGCCACTTTTCTACAAGCTCTGCTGGCCCAGTATGAGGACCCACTGCAGGAGACTCGGGCCCTGGCTGTTCTGAGGGATGTACAGCAGGGCTCCAAGACAATTCGGGAGTACACTGCTGAGTTCTGTACCAACACGGCCAAGGTGAGGGGGTGGAGTGAATTGATGAAGCTCGAACACTTCACCCGCAGCCTGAATACGAGCATCCTGGATAGAGCAGCAGGCCAGACCAACTACCCTGGTAGGATGGATTCAGTTGGCGGGAGAAGTGGAGACGAACATGAAGAGAGTGGCCATGCAACGCCAGCATCAGAGCAGTAAGTTGTGCCGTGACTCAAAAACTGGAGAGAAGGCGGAGGCAAAGAAACCCCAGGGGGGGAGCCAGTGGGAAGGCAACGGGGACCCGCAAATGCTTCAGGTGCAGGGACCCGAACCACTTGGCCATCAGCTGTCCGAACCCCCCTCGACCACCTTCAAGCGCATCTAAGACGAGCACACCGACTCAGAAGAAGCAAACGGGCCGCCCTAAGAAAGCAGCGAAGAGCAGCGCGGTTGTGAGCTCGAGGGCGGACGACGACACTATCGTCACCGATGAGCTGAGTGAAATGTCCTGGGCCGACGAGCCATCGGGAAAAGAGGACAACCTGCCAAGCTTTACTCGATGGGGTGGGCGGAAAAGGTGGAACTGAGGAAATTCCTTGATAAGAACTTGAAGCGAGGCTTCATCCAATCGGCTACGGCCCCCCCATGCAGCTCCAGTACTTTTTAGGAAAAAGAAGGACGGCTCGCTCAGACTTTGTACTGATTTTCGGGGGATTAATGGGATTTCCACCTCCAACGCCTACCCAATTCCCCTCATCAAAGACTTACTCAGCACGGTGTCGGAGGGGAAAGTGTTCACCAAGTTGGACTTGAGGGATGCATACTTCAGAGTGCACATCAAAGAAGGGGATGAATGGAAAACGGCTTTCAATACACCTATGGGTCAATTTGAGTATCTGGTGGTGCCATTTGGGTTACAGGGGGCACTGGGAGTGTTCATGAATTTTATCAATGAAGTGTTGAGAGAGTATTTGTTTAAGGGGGTGGTGGTGTATCTGGATGACATAATTATTTACTCACAGGATCTACAATCGCATGTGAAATTAGTGAGGGAGGTTCTTAGCACTCTATTGAAACATAAGCTGTATGCTAAACTGCCTAAGTGTGAGTTCCATAAGACCGAACTTGACTACCTGGGCTTTCGGATATCAGCACAGGGATTGGCCAGAGTAAGGTTCAAGCGGTATTGGATTGGGCTCCCCCGAGGACACGTAGACAGCTCCAATCGTTCCTCGGGTTCGCCAATTTTTACTGAACCTTCATAGCGGGGTTCGCCCAAATTATGTTGCCCCTTACAGAGTTGCCAAAGACTAAAGGGAAGGGCCTGGACGCCAAGAAACCAGGGGCAAAATTGAATTGGACTCAGAAGTGCCAAGAGGCGTTCAACAAGCTCAAACAATTGTTTACTAGTGAACCTGTGTTAACTCACCCTAATGAGCTGAAGCCCTGTATTGTGCAGTGTGACACCTCTGATGTCGCTGTGGGAGCCATCCTCATGCAAAAAGATGAGGAGGGCAAACTGAGGCCCTGTGCATATATTTCTAAAAAATTTTCCCACGAGCAAAGAAACTTGTCGGTGTGGGATAAAGAAGCTTTTGCTGTGACTTATGCTC
The DNA here is from genome assembly GCF_032191835.1 of Heteronotia binoei. Lineage (NCBI taxonomy): Eukaryota > Metazoa > Chordata > Lepidosauria > Squamata > Gekkonidae > Heteronotia > Heteronotia binoei. The sequence goes on from NC_083230.1 coordinate 938,432, forward strand.
TAAAGACATGGAGGTCATGGCTAGAAGGCGCTAAGGTTCCATTTGAAATCTGGAAGCGCTCACCGGTCGGCGCAAACTCAGTGAAAAGCAGATCAGGTGGTCGGGGTTTTTCTCCAAATTTGACTTTGTGCTGCGGCATATCCCTGGGACGAGAAACTTTTTGGCGGATGCCCTTTCACGCTTACCTCAGTACAATAGTCAAAAGGAGGAGGTGGTAGACTCACTGATTTCTCCCTCTCAAGTAGTTGCCATGGTAACCACCCGGTCCAAAACGCGGTGAAATCTGCAACCAGATAAATGGGGTGAAGAGCGCCTGACCACCGAAACTGAAAAGGAGGGGAAGGACAAACCGGGGGAGGTACAGAAAGGAGAGGATGGGTTTTGGTACAAAGGTGACAAACTATACGTCCCCAAGAGTCTACGGTCTGAGGTCTTGCAATTTTGTCACTCTAATAAATTGGCTGGCCATTTATGTCAAGATGCTACATTTAATCAATAGACAATTTTGGAGGCCTTCCATGAAAAAGGACGTGTCTGAGTTCGTTGCTTCCTGCCCAATCTGTTAAAACCTCTAGAGACAGCTGCACGTCCTTGGTCTGTGGTGTCAATGGATTTCATAGTCGAGTTACCAGTCTCTCAAGGCAAAACCGTAATTCTTGTAGTAGTGGACACCTTTTCCAAACAAGCACATTTCATTCCCTGTGCGCAGCTGCCAACCGCCAAGAGACTAGCCTACCTGTTTTTCCATCACATTGTGAAACTACACTCATTCTCTGATAAGATCATCAGTGACAGGGGGCCACAGTTCGTTGCCAACTTTTGGCGGGAGTTTTGCAAACTATCCGGCATAGAACAGGGATTGAGCTCGGCCTACCACCCTCAAACGGATGGCCAGACAGAATGCGTGAATGCGCTGTTAGAGCAATACTTACGGTGCTACATGAATCACCAACAGTCTAACTGGGTGGACCTCTTGCCGTTCGCTGAGTATGGTTATAACAACAGTGTGCACAGTTCCACCAAAGCTTCCCCATTTCAGATTGTAAATGGGTATGAGGGTAAGCCGGTTCCATTGCTGCCGGGGGGAGAGCGAACCCATGACCCCACTTCATTCGAACAATGGTGGGGGAAGCTAGGGAATAGCTGGAAAGGGATTCAAGAGAATCTGGAAGCCGCTAAGGAGGCATATAAAAAACAATATGATAAATCTCATGTCGCTGTGTGGGATTTTAAAGTGGGAGATTCTGTGTTCGTGTCCACAAAAAACCTCCCACTGAATCAACCCTCCAAGAAGCTGGTGTACAGTTTCCTGGGCCCTTTTAAGATAAAAAGGGTGATTAATCAAGTGACCGTATAGTTGGATTTGCCAAGATGTTTAGTTAAATACACCTGTCTTTCATTGCAATCTTCTGCGAAGAGATCTAGGTGGGTCTTCTTGGCACCCTCGACCACCAGCTCCACAACCTATCCAGATTGGGAATCAGAGTCATCATGAAGTGCAAGATATATTAGATTCAAAAAGAAAATGTGGAATTTTGTATTATCTAATTAAGTGGAAACACTTCCCAGCCAGTGAGAATGAATGGGTAGCAGAAAAAGATGTTTTAGCCCCTGATTTGGTAAACAAATTTCATAGAGCGTTTCCTCAGAAGCCCCGAGGTTGATTTTAGGGGGGGGGGGGCAGTATGTCAAGCATGGTAAAATTCCATTGCTAATTCATTGTTTTATGGTCCTGCCAAACCTGGTCTGTGAAGTATCATGGAGGACCTAATTTTGCTAGTTTGTTATTCTTTCCCTTTCCCCCTTCCATGCTTTATGGCCTGTAATTAGAAGTAGTAAGAACTGAAACTAAGTAATCAGCACCTTCCCATACATTCCAGTAAGGGAGTGAGAGACATCTGGGAAAGCAAGGACACAGTCCTGATAACGCTATGGGAACGTAGACAGTTATGATAGTTTATGTGTGAATGCTACCCCGCAACCCCATCCCTTGGAATCCCTTTGAAGTAGCCCTTAAAAGTATTGTATCAATGTATGGTTGGCATTACTCTCAAGAACCTGTTACCAAAGTATCCGTCTATCAATATACGCAGTCTTTGTATCAACTTCGACTCGTCTTTGAACCTGCATGCTTGACAGATGCTCCCACATCCACACTTACTTTCCAGTGCATGCCAGATATTGTGAATTCTGTTCTGTGTTAGTCACTATGTGCTAACTATTCATCTTCAACATGAAATGTAAGGATATTCTCATATATGTAGAATATGGTAAATTTTAAAATAACTTTCCCAGTCCTTATCAGCCATAGAGTCATAAAGTTGGAAGTGACCTCCGAGGTCATCTAGTCCAACCCCCTGCACAATGCAGGAAATTCACAGATACCTCCCCTTAAATTCACAGGATTCGCATTTCTGTAAAACGGCCATCCAGCCTCTGTTTAAAAATCTCCAAGGAAGGAGAGCCCAACACCTCCCGAGGAAGCCTGTTCTACTGAGAAACTGCTCTGTCAGGAAGTTTTCTAATGTTGAGCCAGAAACTCTTTTGATTTAATTTCAACCTATTTGTTCTGGTCCTAACTTCTGGGGCCACAGAAAATAATTCCATACCATCCTCTATATCAGGGGTGTCAAACATACGGCCTGTGGGCTATTTCAGGCCAGCAGAAGGCTCCAATCATGCCCTCCAGCATCTGGCTGTCATCTGCTTAATTTTCCCTTGCCTGCTTTTTTCGGTCGCCATTTTGTGTTTCTCCCCAGACAGGCCAGAGCAGCAAAGCAGCCTTTCCCTCTCCCCCCTCCCTTTTCCCAAAGGGAGGAGGAGGGAGGAGCAGCCTCAGCCAGTGAGGGAGCTTGGCTCTATAGCTTTGCTGGGTGATTAAGTTTGCCAGGCTTAATTAATCACACTGCAGAGCTACTGAGACAAGCCTCCCTTCTAATGAATAGCTGAGGTTCCTCCTTCATGCCCTAGGGAAAGAAAGAAAGAGCCAGAGCTTCCTTTGCCAGACCCCACCATCAGGGGAGCAACAAAGAGTGCTTTTAGGACTAGCAATGTTTTAGTGAAGGTATGAGCTTTTTGCCTTGCTACAGAGAGAGAGAGAGAGTTTTGTTGGACTTGCCATGGGTGTAACTGGGTTCCCCTCCTCTTTTTCACTGTACTCATGCCCTCCAGTCTTTCTCAATAAGAAAGCATGTGAACTATTTAGAAGAGAAATATCAACATTAGGCTGAGAGTGTGTTCCACCCCAGGTTTACCCAGCAAATTTTCCTTAATTTTTCTTTTACATTTTCCTTTGCTTTGGGGTCTTGAATTTAGACTTCCCAGATAGTAGGCTGACACAGACCACTGTACATGGCTGTCTCTCTGTTCTTGTAGTTGTTTTTTGGGGGGAAGTCGTATTTTTTTTTAGTTGTAGTCATTTTTCTGGGGAAAATTATAGTTTTGTAGACAAGCACATAGCCCTCAATCTGTGCCATGGTGCCTTCACATGTTCTTGACTAGTGCATGAAGCAACTTCTGTACAAAAGCTCACAATGCCCAGCTGCTTCATGTTCCTCTGCATCTTAGGCTCAAAGCATTGACCATGAGATATCTGTAATGAATATCAATGAATCAAAAGCAGGTTTGCAATTTACAGATGTGCACACCTGAACAGCACATATTCAGGACCGGTACAGCACAGACATTGTCTGCAGTTTTTGATGCAATAATTCATAGCAGGGGTGACATTTATCAGAGACTCGAAAACAAAATATTGCAAGTGTGCTAATATTTTAAGCATGTTTTATTTTAAGTTTAAAAAAATCTTTGTGTCTGTGCCCTTTATAAGGTTTATATGAATGCTACCTGACATTACATTTTATGATACACATGGCCCGGCCTGACAAGATCTCATTTATGTCAAATCCGGCCCTCATAACAAATGAGTTCGACACCCCTGCTGTATATGACAGCCCTTCAAGTACCTGAAGATGATGATCCCATCACCTCTCCTGTCCAGCTCCTTCAACTTTCTTCATAGAACTTGGTCTCCAGACCCCTCACCCTCTTCATTGCCCTCCTCTGGACCATTCCAGCTTGTCTATATCCTTCTTAAAATGCGGTGCCCAAAACTGAACACAATACTCCAGGTGAGGTCTTACCAGAGCAGAGGAAAGCGATACCATCACCCAACATGATCTGGACACTATACTTCTGTTGATACAGCCCACTATTGCATTTACCTTTTTAGCCACCGGTGCCTGTAGGCTGCAGTGGGGCCATGGGCAGTGGGGTGGGTGCTCCAACTCTTGAGATAATTTGCGACGGGACCCCTAAGACTTCAACTGCCTAGGGGCCTCTACAGGGTTTAATCTGGCAACAGGTTTGTACTAGTGCCCCTGTTTTGCATTAGCTTCTTCAAGCTGCATAAAAATGAACATTATCAATAATATGATACAACAATAATAATGTGTACATACCGGCATAATTAAAGCAATATATACCTTCTCATAAATAATTTCATATACTGGGTAAGAACGCCAACAACTTCCATCACTGAGTAACCCTGAAGGTGTTACTGATCCAAACCACTTTCAGCCAATATATACACAGGTGCATCTAGTTAAGCGTTCCTTAAAGATACAGTATTTCAAATTTTAAGTCACAGAAATGTCCACAACTTCCAAATTCTACACATACAAGGACAATGTTTATCTAAAAAAAGGAAAGAAGAAATTAAAGAAAACAAGTCAGATCCCATTCATTATTTAACCCTTGAGGAGCAAGTGTGTTCGGTTTAAAAATCATGCGCATTCCCTGCTGCAAAAGCCATCTATGACAATCTACCTTGCCCTGCAATCTGAATGGAAATTTAAGAACCACACAAAAGCGCATTGATTCTAATTCATGCTTTAAAGTTGCGAAGCATCTATCATGTGGTTTTTTATGCTTGATTTGTGTATGCATGTACACATGACATGTGTGTGTCGTGGAGCCCAAATAAATTTTATTGCATGGGCAAAGAATTATATAAACACATTTTTTTTTGTTGCGCATGTTGTGGTATCTTTCAAAGACGCTCTGTATCCAGTAGCTGGATGTATAAATTCCTTTGTTTGCATAGAAAGAGTGCAAGCGGAGCAGGCATCGCATTTAAAGTGCCCACTCGTGTTTTTTACTACATCCTGTCATACCACAAAATCAGATTTGATTAGAAGCTCACCAATATTCCTGATCCTTCCAAAGCCCATCCTTGGAACTTCCTGACATCCTAGCAAATCCTTTACAACAAACCAAAATTTTAAAATTATATTCTAAATTAAAGCCATTACGGGAAAGGGCGGACTATAAATCTATTTACACTTCACTCCCTCAGACCATGCAGAGCAGATGGAAAAAGGCCCCCATGGCCAATTTGAGCAAGGCCCCAAAGGTTCCTGCTCTGCCCCACAACTGGCAACTGGCTTAATCCCACATGGTCTTAAAACACAGAGCAGGTTGATGGGGAACTTGTATTTGGCTGGAATGATCAGGGAATGGCAGATGCTGCCAGACTTGGCCAATCAGCCACCCCATTGGCCAGTGCTCCCACACTGAGCCTTGGTAGGCTCCCCCCACCCTTGTGATTCCATCCAAAGATGTGGGGTGGGCAAATGCTGGTGCTTGTTCCATAGATTAGCACCAACCTTTTGAGTAAGCAAGTTTAGGATAGCATCATTGCTTGACTTAGACTGGCTCATGCCACTGGCTCATGGATGTATTGATTACATAATTAGATCTGTTTAACTGCTAGGAAATGAATTTTTGCAGTCCAGAAATTCTTTTAGAGAGGAAATGGCTTTCAGTGTCATGTCCATCAGTTGCTTTTGCAATAGACAAAGCAGCAGGGTCACATATTGCTTGGATTTTACCAAAACTGGCATTGCTTTGTGGAAAGCAGGTTATTATTTAAGGAGGTAAGGTGAAATCAATATGAATAATTTTGAAAATCGGCAAGATAGCCATACATTGAATTGTTTCGTAATCATAACCATAATAAGGACCTTTTTCTGAGATGACATTGTTCAAAGGTGTACACATAGAGTCAAGAAGCCTTTAAGACCCTCCAGGGCAAATTTTATTGCAGATTACTATTTCATCCTGGTAATAGTGTTGGTAGAAACAATAGCTTGGAACCCATTTTGTTATATGGTCCCATTTGCTCATGAAAGTACCAGCAATGAACATTCTCTTAATGACAACATTGAATAAACCTGCTTGCCATCACCCAGTTTTTGGGGAAAGAGCAGAATTTACTGCAGGATTGCAACCTGCAAGGAAAAAAATAGGGATTGTGTTGATGTGGTTAAAGAATTGTCCAAATGGTATAGCAGACTGTTTCCTTTAAACAGTTTGACACATGATGTATTGTTCATAAGGTTCTATAGCAAGTTGCTATTTGCGTGTTTGAAATCAGGTGAAATTTTCTACATATGTAACCCACAGAGATTATGCAAACTCCATTATATAAAATTTGCTTTTTAAAATAATCATCCAAAAATGTCTAACATCTGAATAATGGCAAATTCTTGAGTAGATAGCTCACATAAAATACCTTCCACCAATTGTTCATAGGTAGTAAGGTTATTTTTAATCAGAGCAATGACAGCACCAGAGGCATAGATCCACAAAATGAATAAATAAAATGAATAAATAAAAAATGAATAAATAAAAATAAATGTTTGAAAACAATGTCACAAGATGCCATAGTCCTACTGTACACTGCATTGGTCAGGCTGCACCTGGAGTATTGTGTGCAGTTCTGGAGGTCTCACTTCAAAAACGATGTGGACAGAATGACCGTTGGTACTTACCATGAGGGGTTCTTCTCCTTAGAGGAAAGAAGGGCATCTTGGGTGTTTCCCACCATCCTGTCAGGGAGGCAGGACTTCAAAGAAACTTCCTCTTCCTGTGTGGTGTGGAAAGTCTCCCTTCTCAGTTCAGGAATCTCCAAGAAGCAGTTCCCATATCCCTTAGAAAACTCTGTGTATAAAGAAACTGATAAACAAAATAGTAGAACATGAAAAAAGGTAAATAACTGTGCAACAGGCCAGCCAACTTAGAGTTATAAACAATATTACTAGTAACATATGGTAGCAAAGTTATATCTATATTTTACAACTTAAAAAAGGAAAAAAATATCTACCCCATATCTTACTTTTCCCCCGCCCCTCCCCCTGTTACTTGACCCCCACCAGTGTTATTTACTTAAAAAAATATACCCAAATATTAAAGGTACCCTTAACTATTAAAAAAACCAAAAGTTATACTCTTGTTTTAAAAACTTAATCATTATCAAAGATTGTCCAATGTCCCTTTATTTTCCACTCTTTTTCTACGTATCTTCTGAACTTCTTCCACTCCAACTTAAAAAGTTCTAAATCATAGTCTCTTAATATTCTAGTTAATTTGTCCATTTCACTTCATGACATAACTTTTATAATCCAGTCCCATTTCTCTGGTATTTTTTCTTGCTTCCACAACTGCGCATACAATGTCCTAGCAGCTGAGAGCAAGTACCAAATTAAAGTTCTATCTTCTTTTGGAAATTTTTCCATATGTAGTCCCAACAGAAAAGTCTCTGCAACTTTATTAAACTCATATCCCAAGATATTAGAAATCTCTTGCTGAATCATCTGCCAAAACATTTTAGCTCTTTCACAAGTCCACCACATATGGTAGAAAGAACCTTCATGCTTTTTACATTTCCAACACCTGTCTGGCATCTTGTTATTCATCTTTGCTAATTTCTTAGGAGTCATATACCATCTATACATCATCTTAAAACAGTTTTCTTTAATACTTTGACATGTTGCGAGTTTCATAGAGTTCTTCCACAAATATTCCCAAGATTCCATCTTTATTTCTTTATTTACATTAATTGCCCATTTTATCATTTGAGATTTCACTACTTCATCCTCTGTAGACCATTGTAAGAGTAATTTGTATACTTTTGAAATTAATTTCTCATTATCTCCAAGCAGAACTTTTTCCATTTCTGTTTGTTCTCTCCTTATTCCTTCAGTTTTGATGTCATTCTCCACCAAACTTTTTATTTGTTGCATTTGAAACCAATCATATTTATGATTCAGTTCTTCAGCAGTTGTCAGTTCTATTTTCCCACTTTGTATTTTTAATAATTGATTATATGACAGCCACTTTTCTTCGCCTATCTTATCCGTTATCTTTATCACTTCAGCTGGCACACTCCATAAAGGTTTTCTCTCATCTCCATATTTCTTATATTTTATCCATGTATTTAATAAATTGCTCCTTATATAATGGTGAGAGAAAAGACCGTCCATCTTCTTTTTTCCATAATACAAATATGCGTGCCAGCCAAATTTATTTCCGTGGCCTTCCAACACTAAAAGTTTTTTGTTTAACAGCTTTATCCATTCTTTCATCCATACTAAACAAACTGGTTCATGATATAATTTTAAATCTGGTAGTTGAAATCCGCCTCTCTCTTCTGCATCTGAAAGAATTTTCATTTTAATCCTTGGCTTCTTCCCGGCCCACACAAATTCTGAAATTTTCCTACGCCATTTATCCATTTGTTTGGCAGCCTTCACAATAGGAATAGTTTGAAACAAATACATTATCCTTGGTAGAATATTCATTTTTATTGCAGCTATTCTACCCAGCAATGACAAATTAAGCTTGTTCCATTTTAACATATCTTCATCCATTCTATGCCATAACTTCTCATAATTATTTTTAAACAGATCAATGTTTTTCATTGTTATCTCCACATCTAGGTACTTTACCTTGGAGGTAACTTCACAGCCCATTAATCTTTGTAATTCTTGTTGTGTATTCAGCTGCATGTTCTTACACAAAATTTTTGATTTTTCTGTATTTATAAAAAGTCCCGCCAACTCCCCATATTCTTGTATTTTCATTAACAACAAAGGTGTTACTTGTATGGGGTTTTCATTTATAAACATTATACCATCAGCAAATGCTCTATATTTATAAGTACATCCTTTTATTCGTAAACCTTCTATATCTTTTTCTTCTTGAATCTGCATCAATAAAATTTCAAGAGTCATTATAAACAACAATGGTGAAAGCGGACAACCTTGTCTAGTACCTTTACTAATTTTCATTTCTTCTGTAAGGTCTGCATTGACACACAACCTTGCCCTTTGTTCTGAGTATATTGCTTGTATCATTCTTATAAAGCTTTCTCCCAACTCCATCTTTTCCATTACCGCAAACATAAAGTCCCAGTTTAAATTGTCAAATGCGTTCTCTGCATCTGCAAAGAATAATGCTAGTTCTTTTTCTGGATGTCTTTCATAATATTCTACAATATTTACAACAGTCCTAATATTGTCTCTTATTTGTCTTTTGGGAAGAAACCCTGCTTGATCTTCCTTTACAAAATTTATCAAATGTTTTTTAAGCTGTTCTGCCAAGATTCTTGAAAATATTTTATAGTCATTATTTAATAACGAAATTGGTCTATAGTTCTTTACATTCGTGGCATCTCTATCTTCTTTAGGTATCAAGGAAATAAAGCTTCTTTCCAAGTATTCGGTACATTCCCTTTTATTCTTATTATATTCATCAGCTTCTGCAATTTTGGTATTAATTCATCTTTAAGAGTTTTAAAATATTTAGCTGTATATCCATCTGGCCCAGGAGCTTTTCCATTTTTCATTGCGTTGATTGCTGCTTCAATTTCTATCTTTTCTACCGGATCATTCAAAACTTTTCTCATATTTTCAGTTAGAGGTTCTATTTTTAACTTTTGTAAATATTTATCCATCTTCTCTTTCTTTATTTTAACACCTTTAAACAGTTTGGCATAGTACTTGAAAAATTCTTTCTTTATTCCCTCTTGGGTAACCACCTCTCTTCCATCTACCACAATTCTACTAATAATTCTATTTTCTCTCTTTTTCTTCAATTGCCAAGCCAAATATTTTCCCGGCTTATTTGCTCCCTCAAAGGATTTCTGCTGAAGTCTTTTCCAATTCCATTCCAACTCTTTGTTCAACAAATGTCTCAATTGGGTTTGTAATATTGTAATTTCCCTTAAAATTTTCTTTTTCCCTGGTCTTTTTCTCAGCTTCCCTTCCTTTTTCTTTATTTCATTTTGAATGTGCACTAACTGTTTTTCTTTACTTCTTTTATCTTTATTATTCAAAGTAATCAACACTCCTCTCATTACTGCTTTGTAAGCATCCCAGACCGTTTGAAAATCAATATCTTCTCTATCATTCACTTGGAAAAAACTTTAGTTTCCTTTTCTAGGAATGTCACTTTCTCTTTATTCTGTAGCAAGTCTTCATTCAATCTCCATCTTCTTAATTTCTTGGACCATTTTGTAATCCACATTATTGGGTTATGATCGGCCCCAATTTTAGGTAAAATCTCTATCTTTCTTGTTATAAAACTTAAGTCTTTAGTTCCCCACAGCATGTCGATTCTAGAGAAAGTTTTATGTCTTGCTGAAAAAAAGTATAGTCCCGCACTTCAGGATTAAATTTCCTCCATATATCTTCTAAATTTTCTTGTTTAGCCAATTCAAAGAAGGATTTTGGCAGTTTCCCTTCTTAGCAATACTTGATCATAAGTCAACTCATCAAATTTTTTTATAATGTCTTTAAAAAAAGCATCCTTTGCACCATTAGGCGCACATAGTCCCAATAACAACATTTTTTTTCCATTTAATGTTATCTCCACTGCTACAAATCTTCCATCCTTGTCTTTAAATACTAATTTTGGCTCTGATTCTTGTTTAATATATAAAACCACTCCCCTTTTCTTCTGTTCAGCTAGGGGGAAAAATTCTGTATCCAATTGTTTGTTCCATAAAAATTTGTAATCCTTTTGTTTAATGTGTACTTCTTGCAAACAAATTATATTACAATTTTGCTTTTTAATCCAATGAAATGTTGCCCTTCTTTTTTGTGGAGAATTTAGTCCATTAACATTCCAAGACAATAATTTGTAATCCATCATGGTGCAAACTCTTTATTTTCTTCAAAAAATCTACACAACTCCTGTGCATTTGTAATTGTGACTCTCTTCCCCTGGAGTTCAAAGCTCAAGCCTTCAGGTATTATCCATCTAAACCTCGTGCCATTGTCTCTCAATTTTTCTGTCAGCTTTTTTATATGTTCTCCTATCATTTATCACTTGCCTTGGCAACTCCTTCATGATTCTCACTTTACTACCTCCCACTATCAATGTCTTTTCAAAATTTTTATTCATGATCCTTCCCACCATTTCCTTTGTCATATATCTTATAACAATATCTCTTGGTAAGTTGTTTTTCTTAGCAAAAAGTGAGTTCACTCTGTACATATAGTCATACATATTTTTGGTCTCATCAGGATCTTCTTCTAAGAATTCTGCAATTATTTTTATTACATATCCTTTCAAATCACCATCCTCTACTTCAGGTACTCCTCTCAGACGTATCTGAGTTTCCATCAATTTGCAGTCATGAATTGTCACTTTTTCTTGAATATTCAACAAGGTGGTATCATACACTTTCATTTTTCCTTCTACCTCCTGCACTTTCTTAGCTGTTTCCCCAGTTTCCTTTTTGAGATCTTCCATGTCTTTCTTAATCTCTGCAATAATTTCTTCTTATTGAGTCATCTACTCCTTCCATGCCATCCCATTGTTCCTGCATTTTCTCTAATGAAAGAGCCCTTTGTCGGGTCTGCTTGGCTTCAGACATTCAGAGAGAGGAAAAAAAATACCCAAAATTTTTATCTCACAAATTTCAAATTTAGCTGTCAGGTTCAAAAGATTTGGGCTTGCTTTTTATGATAAGCTTTATTTCATCTTCCTCTGAGCTTCCTAGGCCAAGATATGAATTTAAAATTTTTTTAAAACCTTCAAAAATGACGAAATTTTTGACCTCACCAATTTTCAATCTAACAATCAGTTTCAAGAGATTAGGACTTGCCCTTTATGGCAAGCCTAATTTCGCTGTCCTCTGAGCCCCCAAAGTCCAGATATTTACTTTAAAAGTCTTTAAAATTTACAAAATGGCGGCCGCAGCTTTTTACTACTTTTTCAAATTTCTCTTTCCTTTTAAAAATTTCCTAGGAGCCCACCAAAGATATGACCAATAGTACTTATCTTCTTACCCCCTTTTCAGTTGATTCCGACAATTTTTAATGTCCCGAATTCTTTTAAAAACAGTATTTTTAGTTTAGCCTCCCAGCAATGGCCGCCAATGTTTCTCTATGGTATATATTGCTAGAGTAGGTTTTTTTCTTACTGCTTCCTGTTATTGTTGCCACCAACTCACATGGAGATCTCACGATACTTGACGTACTTCCTGTCTTGCTCAGATGTGCTGCAGGTCTGTTCCAGTGTGACGATGTTGCTTTTACTTCCAAACTGCAGGTAGACAAAACAATAAATTCCTTTTCACTTTTTAGCAGTTTTAACACTGTCCTTTGTATTTATAAAATCCAAATTTCGCCTCTTCCTTCCCTCTTCTTTCAAGCTTTCTATACTTTCTTTTCCCACCTTTTAATTTTTTCCCTTTAAGCTATAAATAGCTCCGGAATGAAAAAAAAAAAAACACTTCTGTCCTTTTTCTTCCAATTATCCAAGTTTCCACTGGTCTTTCAAAGCTTTAAATGTTTAGCAATGTCCAAGAAGGTTAGGATCCTGACGAGCTTATGTCAAATAAATGACTCTGGGCACTTCTGCAGATGATGACTATGCAATTTTCTGAGACCCCTCAGAGCCTCAAAGAAGACCCCCCTCAGGGCTCCCTTTAAGCCAAGGTAAATCTCTTTTCAAAGTTTTCCGTGCATGTCTTGGACTATTCTCTAACTGAGAAAAGTAGGCAGTAGGCATTAATTTGCCTTCCACTACCCCGAACAGAAGTTCCAGCCTGCTCCTGTTATGAGAGACAGCTCAGCTCGACAATTTCCTCCCCTGGAAGTCAGGCCAGCCAACTTAGAAAGAACAAGAGTAAGGAATAGAATGAAAACAACAATAGGGTGATAGATGGGAGGGCAAGATGTCCTCCGGTCTCTGAGGAGAAGGACCCTTCATGGTAAGTGCCAAGGGTCATTCTCCCTCAGAGGCAGAGGACATCTTGGGTGCTCCCAAAGCAGTAGGTTAGTTAAGGGTGGGAAACGCCCTAGTCAGATAGGACATGTTGCAGGACTCTTTGTCTGAAGGCCGCATCTGCTGAGTCATATGCATTTAGTCTGCAATGGCGAACAAAGGTTGAAAATGATGACAAAGTGGGCACCCTGCACACCTCTTCTACTGAGGCATTCTTGTTGAAGGCCGCATTGGTAGCCACACTTCTGACCAAGTGGGCTGTTATGCCAAGTGGAACCAGTATGTTGAGAGCCTTGTAAGCCTCAGCAATGTACTGTCGAATTGCTTAACTGATGGCTGATTTAGACATACGCAAACCCAACTTAGGGGCAGAGATGTTAATGAACATTGCATCAGTCTTTCAAATGGTCTCTGTTCAATGTAGATGCGCTCTCCTCATGTCCAGTGTGTGCCATAAATGTTTCTTAGGGTATTTGAGATCAGGACAGAATGAAGGCAGAAACACTTCTTTTGACCTGTGAAATCTAGATGCTATCTTTGATTGGAAGACAGGGTCTGTGCGTAAAACCACCTTATCCCTGTGGAAAATACAGAGGTTGTGTTTGATTGAGAAAGCCCCTATTTCAGAGTAACATTCCCTTCTGGTGGATGTTACTGCAATTAAAAAGATGGTTTTCATACATAGCCACTTCAGAGGAACTGATCAGAGAGGCTTGAAAGGAGGTTTGGTTAGAGTTGTGAGAACTGTGTGAAGATGCCATATCAGAAATCTGTGAATCTGTGGGGCACAGGTTTTTACCCAGCCTGTAAACCATCTTGTAAAAACTGTAAGATACTCTGAATCAGTGGTTCAACCTGCTTTCATTTATACCATCTATGAAAAGCTTTCCACAAAGCATTGTAAATCCTGGTAGTGGATGCTCTCCTAGAAGCTAAGAGGATGTCAGTGACCTCAGTGGAATACCCAAGGTTTATAAACAAGTTCTGCTCAACCTCCATACAGTCAACTGCAACCATTCTAGATGAGGATGCCAGATGGGACCTTGCATCAACATGTCTGGGCGAACAGATTAAATGGATCCAACTTTGCCATTTGTTGTACCAAGGAAAACCAGGGTCAACAAGGCCACCATAGAAGAATCTCTGCCCTCTGTTGTTCGATCTTTCTGAGAAGCTTTGGCAGAATGGGAATTGGAGGGAAGGCACACATCAGACTGTGTGGCCACCTGGAAGTCAGAGCTTCCGTCCCCCCTCTGCCTGATGATGAAAATATCTGGTGAAATATTGTGGTAATTGATGATTGAGGGGAGATATTCGCCTGGATGAATAATTTGATGACTGAGCCAATCTAAAATTCCCTTGATGTGATCTGTTCGTATAGAGGCTAGATGACGTTCTGCCCAGGTGAAGAGTCTCTCTGCTTCCTTCTCTAAGGTGCAGGATCTGTAACCCCCTTGGTTGTTGAGATAAGCCTTGGCTGCAACATTGTCTGTGCAAATAAGCACATGTTGGTTGAACAGGGAGTCCTGGAAGTGGAGCAGAGAAGAAGAAGAGGAAGAAGAAGAATTGCAGATTTATACCCCGCCTTTCTCTCTAAATCAGAGACTCAGAGCGGCTTACAATCTCCTATATCTTCTCCCCCCCACAACAGACACCCTGTGAGGTGGGTGGGGCTGAGAGGGCTCTCACAGCAGCTGCCCTTTCAAGGACAACCTCTGCCAGAGCTATGGCTAACCCAAGGCCATTCCAGCAGGTGCAAGTGGAGGAGTGGGGAATCAAACCGGGTTCTCCCAGATAAGAGTCCACACACTTAACCACTACACCAAACTGGCCCTCTAACTGAATGGCCTTCACCTCCGAGCTGTTGATTGGCAGATGAGCATAACTCTGTGACCACCAGCATTCTCTCTAAGTTGCGTTAGTGTGAGCTAGCTCACAGATTTTTAGCGTCCAGCTCACAAATTTTTGTCTTGGCTCGGGAAGGATGACCCCAGAGCACACTAATTTATGCAGTAGCTCACAACTTTAATGCCAGTAGCTCACAAAATAGAATTTTTGCTCACAAGACACTGCAGCTTACAGGAAACATTGGTGACAACTGACCCTGGATCAGTTTCTCATCCATTGTTGCTCCCCAGCCAGATAGACTGGTATCAGAGAATATCTGTATCTCCTTTTCTATGTAATATGTTTTCCCTTGTTGTAGGCTGGAGTTTTTGGTCCACCATTTCAAACTGTTCTGGACCACAATGGGTACACTGAGCAATCTGTTGAGTCTTTCCATAATCTGGAACTGATTAGGATGAAGGAAGAACTGTAGGGGACCAAGAGTGAAAATGACCCCATCCAAATTTGAGATCAAGACTCCCATGAGCTTAGCTAGAGTCAGAAGTGCCTTGCCGCCTTTCCGTGGATGACATCTAAGGCTAACTGCTTGGTCATCTGCACCTTGAAGTCTGGTTGTTTGTTTTGTTGTTCAGTTGCACAGTCGAGTCCGACCCTTTGTGACCCCATAGACAAAGTTACGCCAGGCCCTCCTGTCTTCCACCATCCTCCGAAGTCTGCTCAAATTCATGTATGTTACATCACTAACACTGTCCAGCCATCTCATCTTTTGCCGTCCCCTTCTTCTTTTGCCTTCTGTCTTTCCTGGCATCAGGATCTTCTCCAGGGAGTGCTCCCTTCTCACTTGGTGGCCAAAGTATTTGAGCTTCAGCTTTAGCATCTTCCAGTGAACAGTCTGGGTTGATTTATCTTGGGACTGACTGATTTGATCTTCTTGCAGTCCAATGGACTCTCAAGAGTCTTCTCCAGCACCACAGCTCAAAAGCATCTATTTTTCTGCTCTCGGCCTTCCTTATGGTCCAGCTCTCACATACATTACTACTGGGAATACCATCGCTTTAACTATACAGACTTTTATTGGCAGGCTGTTGTCTCTACCTTTTATTATACTGCCCAGGTTTGCCATAGCTGTCCTCCCAAGGAGCAAACGTCTTTTAATTTCATGGCTACCGTCACCATCTGCAGTGAAATTGGATCCCAGAAATGTGAAGTGTGTCACTACTTCCATGTCTTCCGCTTCTATTTGCCAAGGTGTGATGGGGCCAGATGCCATGATCTTAGTTTTTTTTGATGTTGAGTTTCAAGCCTACTTTTGTGCTCTGCTCTTTCACTCTCAACAAGAGGTTCTTTAGGTCCTCCTCACTTTCTGCCATTAGAGTGGTGTCATCTGCATATCTGAGGTTGTTGATGTTTTTCCTGGCGATCTTAATTCTGGCTTGTGCGTCATCCAGGCCAGAATTCTTCATTATGTAATCTGCATATAAATAATAAGCAGGGTGACAATATACATCCTTGTCGAACCCCCTTTCCTACTCTAAACCAATCAGTTGCTCCATATCCCATTCTGACAGTTGCTTTTTGACCCTTATACAGGTTTCTCAGGAGACATGTGAAGTGGTCTGGTACTCCCATCTCTTTAAGGACTTGCCACAGTTTGTTGTGATCCAGACGATCAAAGGCTTTAGCGTAGTCAATGAAGCAGAAATAGACGTTTTTCTGATACTCCCGTGCTTTCTCATTAAACCAGTGAATGTTGGCAATTTGATCTCTAGTTCCTCTACCTCTCCGAAACCCAGCTTGAACTTCTGGTAGTTCCCAATCGACATACCGCTGAAGCCTAGCTTGTAGGATCTTTAACATGACCTTGCTGGCATGTGAAACGAGTGCAATGGTGCGATAGTTTGAACAATCCTTGACATTACCCTTCTTTGGGATTGGAATATAAACTGATCTTTTCCAATCCTGTGGCCACTGTTGTGTTTTCCAAATTTGTTGACATAATGTGTGCATCACTTTAACAGCATCATCTTTTAGGACTTTGAATAGCTCAACTGGGATACCATCATCTCCACTCGCTTTGTTGTTAGTAATGCTTTCTAAAGCCCATTTGACTTCACACTCCAGGATGTCTGTCTCAAGGTCATCGATTTCACTGTCATGGTTGTCCGGGACATTGAGATCCTTCTTGTATAATTCTTCTGTGTATTCTTGCCACCTCTTCCTGATCTTTTCTGCTTCTGTTGTCAGCTTGTGTTCAAATTGATATTAACCAGAATGCCTAATTTGTTGTGTTGCTTACTAACCCTGTGAACTGTAACTATAATTTAACTGGGAGAGCAGGAGAAGTGGGGGGGGGGGAAGAGGAGCTTGGCGCCAAGGGCTGTAAAGGTGTGTTTGAAGTGCAAACTATGTGGCCAGCTCTCAGCCGATGCGAGGCCACCTGTGGGGAAGAGAGAACGGACGCGGCTAGCTATGCAAGATATCAGGGTGTGAAACTCGCACCTCTTAGAAGTAGAATGCAACGGTCTTGTGAGGATGATCTAAACCCCCTAGCTTGATCCTGGGCCATAAAGGCCAAGCTAGTTTGTGTGTACCTTATCACTTTCAAAGAACTCTCGTAGCAGTAACATGTATGTATCCAATAAATGAAACTATTTTCAAATGAAAAGAGTCTGTCTATTGTTGGAGCGTCCATGAACCCTACGCTGACATCTGTTAGGTTCCTACCGTTTTTGTCCTTTATCATGGTCATCTTTGGATGAAACTTTCCCTTTTCTCCAATTTTCTTGAAGAGCTCTCTTGTCCTTCCCATTTTATTATTTTCCTCTATTGCTTTGCATTGTTCCTTCAGGAAGGTCTCCTTATCTCTCCTTGCTGTTCTCTGGAAATCTGCATTCAGTTGGGTGAATCTTTCCTTTTGAACTTTGCCTTTCGCTTTCCTTCTTTCCTCAGTTATTTGTAAAGCCTCATCAAAAAGCCAGTTTGCTTTCTTGCATTTCTTTTCCTTTGGGATGGTGCTGATTGTTGTCTTCTGTACAATGTCACGAACCTCCATCCATAGTTCTTCCGGCACTCTGTCTATCAACTCTAGTCCCTTAAACCTATTCTTCACCTCCACTGTATATTCATAAGGGATGTGATCAAGGTCAAACCTGAATGGCCTAATGGCTTCCCCAGTTTTCTTCAGTTTAAGCCTGAATTTTGCAATGAGTAGCTCATGATCTGAGCCGCGGTCAGCTCTAGGTCTTGTTTTTGTTGACTGTAAGGAGTTTCTCTATCTTTGACTGCAGTGTATATAATCAATCTGATTTCTGTGTTGCCCATCAGGTGATGTCCACGTATAGAGTTGCCTTTTAGGTTGTTGGAAGAGGGTGTTCGCTATTACAAGCTTGTTCTCTTGACAAAATTCTATTAACCTTTGCCTGGCTTCATTTTGTTCTCCAAGGCCAAACTTGTCAGTTGTTCCGGTTACGTTTTGACTTCCTACTTTGGCATTCCAGTTCCCTATGATGAAGAGGACATCTTTTTTTGGTGTTAATCTAGAAGGTGTTGTAGATCTTCATAGAACTGGTCCACTTCAGCCTCTTCTGCATCAGTGGTTGGGGCATAGACTTGAATTACTGTGATATTGAATGGTTTGCTTTGGATACGAACCAAAATCATTCTGTCATTTTTGAGATTGTATCCCATTACTGCCTTCCTCACTCTCTTGTTAACTATAAAGGCCACACCATTTCTTCTACAGGACTCTTGGCCACAATAATAGATGTAGTGATCCTCTGAGTTAAATTCACCCATTCCCATCCATTTTAGTTTGCTGATTCCCAAGATGTCTATGTTCAGTCTTGCCATCTCTTGTTTGACCACATCTAGCCTACCTTGATAGTCTTGTAAGAATAGGGAATTCTTCCTGGTATCGATAATCATCCTGAGATGTTCCAACCTTTGAGTGGATTGTAGATGGCTCTTGGATCAGGAAGCCATGCTACCTCAGACATTTTAAGGTGTGCTGAATGTTCTTGAGGGCCTTGTCTTTCAATGGTGATCAAATCAAAAGATCATCCAAGTATGGATGGATATGGCTACCTAGCTGTCGAAAGTAAGCCACTAAGTTCATGAGAACTTTAGTGAATACCCTTGGTGCAGTGGTGAGCATGAATGGAAGTGCTCTGAATTGGAAATGGGCTCAGTACACACAAAAATGCAGGAATCTCCAATGAGAAGGTAAAATTGGAATGTGTAAGTATGCCTCCATTAGATCAAGAGATGCCAGGAATCCCTGAGGTTGGAGAGCTTCTGTGATGGGCTTCAGTGATTCCATCCAAATCACAGAGCTTGATTGACTTGTTCAAAAACATTGTCCAAAATTGCCCACCAGCCCCCGTTCTTTTGGGGAATCATGAAAAAGATGAAATATATGCTCTGACCTTTCTGGTTCTGAGGGACAGGTTCTCTTGTGTGGATTCCAAGAAGATGGCTGATGGCCTTGAAGGTATTGTCTCTTGAATGGATTCTTGTGCATAGGGGACTGAAGAAAACGCTCTTGAGAAACCCTTTTGAATTCTATTGTGTAGCCTCCCTGTCCTGTTTGTTTGATCACTAGAACTTGGGGTTAGGCATATTCCTTCAAAAATTCTGTTAAGGCTGTCCCCAGGTTGTTCTTCTAGAACCCTGCCGGGGGCGTGCGGTGTTGCCCGAAGGATGAAAGGACTGATTAGCAAAACTTCTCCTATCTGAGCAATGGATATTATTTGGCATGACCTTCTTTTATCTTTGGTTTCAACCAAAATCTTCTCCAGTAAATCCCCAAATAACTTCTCCCCTTGAAATGGATATGACCACGATGTGCTTGGAATGGATGTCAGCTGGCCATGCCCAAAGCCGTATGCCTCTCCTAGCCACCTCAGCAGATGCCATTGCCCTGGAGAAAGTAAGGTGAGTTTGGAGAATGTGAGTGTGTATAATGATGCATCTGTGGAGAGCTCAACTGCCTTGAGTAGTCTGCCAGTGCCTTCTAGAATTACTTTATCGGCATCCGAAAGGAGTCGAATGAGTCTTCATACCCAAACAATGGCCAGTCTGGAAACTACGGAGTTGGTGGCGGCCACCTTGATAGCTATTGCTGTGGCTTCCTGATTCTTCTTCAGAACCAGGTCAGTCTTCTTGTCAAGGTTATCTCAGTCTGAACCATGACCATCTTCAGAGAGAAGGCCACAGCACTGGAGTCTGGTGACTGGACCATCCACCAAAGGCACCTGCAACATCTCATGGAGGTAAGGCATATATTTTTTTTTAAACAAAAGGGACCTGGCAATATGAATTTGGCTTGGCCCATTATACTTTTAATTGCCTTTTAAAGAATTCAGGAAAGGGAAAGACCTTATCTGAAGCACATTATCTAGCAAAAAATTATGTGTTCCCTACAGGCTTGTTTTTAGGGTTAGTGAGGGGACTGGTGAGATCTCAGAATGGGTGTCATAGATGTGCAATGCTGCCAAGGCCTTAACTAAGAGGTCTTGATAATTCTCAGTTTTGAAAAATCACACAGGAGGTTCTGGCACACTGACATCTTCAGTCTCCTCATTAGAGATAAACTCCCCATCTTCTCTAGCCTCTGTGCCCAGGCCTTAAAGATGGTCACTCTCAGGGGACCCATCTCTATCTAGCCTTTGCTTTGGGGGCTGTTTTCTTGCTGCTTTGATAGGTCAGGGGGTATCCCTGGCTCTCTTGGGAGAAGGAGAATGTGTGAGAGATCTGTGTCAGACACTGGAAAATTACTCTGAGAAATATTTAGCTTAGTTAACTGAAATGAAATACTTAGCTTAACTGACTCCATTTTCTAGCCTCTGTTACTAACCATGGGAAGAGACCTTGCATATCAAAGTAGAAACATAGTTGTTACTAACATTGGTGTGAATTCCTGTCCCTGGAACTAACAAAAACAGCTTCCCTTTGAAGATAAAATGCCTCCGGGGAAGGCGGTTTGGCCATCCCTGTGAGATCAAGGACCACTTGGAGATAAGAGAAAGTGACTGTGTGAAATGTATCACTTTAGGCTTAGAATGCATGGGAATGTAGAATTGTTTAGAAAACTTTGATGTGCAATTCCTTAAAGTAATTCCTCGCCTGGAAAATTGTATGAGTTCCAATCTTTCCACGCTCAGAAACTATGAACTCTCAAATAAAGCCTTAAACTTTGTATCAAATGGAGTCTGGTTGATTTGAAGTTTCATTGTCTGACAATCTGTACTGGATAGAACCATGACCTCCACCCCCAGAACAGCAAGCATTAAACATCTCAGCCCTTATAGTCTGCTTGAAAGTTTCCATAAAATCTAACCCATAGGGGTTCCCAATGTTAGTTACATTACCAGATCCTTGAGGTCGCGGTGCAGAAGGAGCTGCAAGCTGGTCCCTCTGAAGAGTTTGGTCCCTCTGTTCTGCCGATGGGAGGGTGGCATCCATGTAAAAAGGAGAAGGAGTGAAGTCGTGCTGCTGATCCATGCCATTTGGCACCAAAACTGCAGCTCCAAGATGGCCACTGCCATCAGACAGTGAGAAGGGACAGAGAGAGTCTTCCTCAAAGGGAGAGGACCAGCACTGCTTTCTCTCATGCTTCTGTGGGTTGCCCATGCAAGCCCCATTGCTGGTAGCTGGACAAGCCTGTTGGTCATATCGGCTCCAGAGGAAAACTGTCCTGTAGTCCCAGGGAGGAAGCCAGGGCAGGGGTAATCCATAAAATTGTCCTGTGGGTGGGAAGACATGGATGCTGTTCTTTGCACTGTGGCTATTTCCAGAGACCAGTAAGCTGCTGCAATGCTGTATCCCCTCCAGAGGAAGGGAAGGGGAAAGGTATGAGAGAAAAGGAGGAAGAAAGTAATAGGGAAAGAAATCAAGTTGAAAAAAGAGGGGTTAATAAAGGAAGATAAAAAAGGTGAAAAACAGGCAAATCCTGATAAGGAAAAAGAAAAAAGGATAGGAGCCTAAGCTATTGTGCTGCTTTCCCTGTTGAGGCAGGAAAGGAACTGAGAAGGGGGAGTATCTCCACATCACACAGGAAGAGGAAGTTTCTTTGAAGTCCTGCCTCCCTGATAGGATGGTGGGAAACACCCAAGATGTCCTCCACCTCTGAGAGAGAATGGAAACAGGTGCAGAGGAGAGTGACAAGGATGATTGAGGGCCTGGAGACCAAGCCCTATGAGGAAAAGCTGAGGTTGGGAATGTTCAGTCGGGAGGGCTGTCCTTTGGAGGAGAGTTGTTCCTGTTGTCAGCAGAGGAGAGGACTCGCAATAATGTGTTTTAATTAAGGGTGGGAATGTACCAGGTATTAGGAAAAATTTATTTACAGTAAGAGTTGTTCAACAGGGGAATCAGTTACCTATCACACTATTGACTCATGTTCAGCGTATGATCCACTAAGACCCCTAGATCCTTTTCGCTCATACTATTGCTAAGAGGGGGGGAGGGGGCTCCCTCTTGGGTATCCTGCCCCCCCCCAGGAAAGTGTATGTGCAATACATAGCCTCTCCTTTCCCGGTGTAGTGAAAGCTGCATGGTCACTGTCCGGCTATGCCTGGCAGATGGTCACTGCAATGGCCTCTCCTGCATTACTGCATCCGTGGCAACACCTTCTCGCTGGTCCCCCCCGTTTCTCACAGAGTTTGCCACGTCATGGTGCGACCGAATGTCCGGCGGTATAACCGGATGGGCAGGCTGGGCTCACCAACCTCGCCAGCCAAGAGAAGGAAAACTCTAACATCAAACCCGGGCAGATAGAGCTCGTTAATGTAACACCACCTGGAGGACTCGCTGCCGGCATCCCGGCTTACTGGGCCATGGCAGATGACCCCAAGGTGAAAGGGTGGAGCCAGTACCGCGCACACTGTGCTTCACCTAAAAATTCCTCTGCGCAGGCCTGAAGGGCATATCCACATCCACAACACACCAAGTCCTGCAGCGATGGGCAAGGGGCGAAACGGCAGGTGGAAGATGCCACTGGAAGCCGCAGTCCCGATCCTGCATGTAGGCGGTTCAGGGTATTGGTTGCCTGATGCTGACCCGGAGATGAAAGCATTTTTCAGCAGCACCCTGAATGACCAAGCAGCCTTATCTAGGGACAGCACTGCTTGCTCCACACGGAGAGGGGCCTAGAAAAGGTGAAAACAGAATTGGATGAGATCCCCACCCTAGAAGAGACTGTTAAAGCCATCAAGCAACTGAAAAGTGGCAAGGCAGTGGGAGTTGATGGAATCCCACCAGAGATCTGGAAGCATGGGGGCACAGTACTACATAGCACACTTCACAAAGTACTTGTCACCTGCTGGGAACAAGGCAAACTACCACAGGACTTTCGCGATGCAATCATCATCACTCTACACAAGAACAAAGGAGAAAAGTCAGACTGCTCCAACTACCGGGGGATAACCCTGCTCTCCATCGCAGGCAAAATCCTTGCCAGAATACTCCTGAACAGACTGGTGCCCACCATTGCAGAAGAACTCCTCCCAGAGAGCCAGTGCGGCTTCAGAGCTAACAGGAGCACCACCGACATGGTATTTGTTCTCAGGCAGATCCAAGAGAAATGCAGGGAACAGAACAAGGGTCTATATGTGACTTTTGTCGACCTTACCAAAGCTTTCAATACCGTTAGCAGGAAAGGCCTGTGGCAAATCTTGGAACGTTTAGGATGTCCCCCAAGGATCTTCTTCGTGGTCTCTGTGCAGTCACACATATGGGTAATCCGCAGGATCTGCCCTGACCTCGGAGAATTTCAAAGCAATCTTTTAGCGTAGCTCTGGCGCGCCTCCCTCTCGTCCTGGGGAGGAGGCATCGTCTGCGCATGCCTGGACGAGGGGGAGGTGCTTAGCCACTCAGTTTCTTCTTTACCGCCGACCGGATCACACCTACCTCGTTGCTTCTCCCGATTCTTCACTGCAATCTATCTCCAAACGCATCCTTTCTTTGATCTTCACCTTCTCCTTCACCTTCTGGTATCGTATTAAAAAAAAAGAGAGAGAGAGAGAGACTTTCTTACTATTTTTCGGGCCTTTTCCCCCTTTCCCTCCCCCCCCCCCCCGGGCGGATGGAAGGAAGAGACAAAATAACTTTCAAACGCTGCATCGGCTGCGCTTCCAAGATCCCATCGTCGGACGGCCATTCCCTGTGCCTTTTCTGTCTTGGGGAGGCCCATCGCACGGATACCTGCGTGCATTGCAGCCAGTTTGGAAACCAGGCTCGCAAAAACCGCACCGCGAGGCTCAGGAGCCATCTTATGGAATCCTCCCTATGACCAACCATGCCCCACGTGGCACAGCAGCCATCTTCCCCACCTCCCTTGGGGATGGCGCAGCCGGCAGCTTCCGTGGCTCAAGGTCCCTGTAAGCTTAAGTCCGGGAAGCACACCAAAAAGTCCGACGACGCCAAAAAGCGCCGCCGCTCCGACTCTGCTCACGACAAGACCCCGAAGAAGTCTAAAACGGGGCACAAGCTGTCCAACCCGCCTGCAAAGACCCCGGGTTCGAACCCGACCACGAGCTCGAGCACAGCAAAGCCGATGCCGTCGATCCCGATCACGAGTTCCAGCACCTCGATCCCGAGAACACCGGCCTCGAAATCGACATCGACTCCAGCTATTACGCCACTAGAGATCGTCCGCATCTCCTCCAAATCCCCATCAATAACCAACTCTCCACCACACCAGATACTCGATGTCGACTCACCCGCCTCCACTAGAAGCCAACGACGTGATACGATCGACCCACACGCTTTCCAAGACGTCCGTACCCAACCACTGGAAGCTCACTCTCTGACCAGAGACCCTTCGACCCCGAGAGATGTACCACCTCGTCTTCGCACACCATGATCTCGCAGTCGCCAGCGATCTCACAGCCGCCAGAGAGAGAGAGATACCATTACTACTCTCCCTCGAGGTCCAGATCGCCGTCTCCTCGGGACCGAAGACGACACCGAAGATCCCCTTCCTTCGACACCTACCACCACTCGGACTCGAGAGCCCGCTCCTACCGCAGCCATCACGACTCTCCTCGCTACCGGGACCGTGTCGACACAGCTGATCGGACGCGATACCGAGACCCGACTCCGAGCAGGCACTACCCCCACTACAAGGAACTCCTTTGGTACCGTCGAGAGCAGCCCCAACTTAACTTTGAGCCAAAGCCGATCTCACCGACCAGGTCAACATCGGCCGCTTCCGCCAAACAGCCCCCGACCATGGAACCTCCGACTGAAATGCCTCACGAATCCGATGACGACTCCGATGCGGGACTCTCGGACTCTGCTCACTCTTCTGCTTCAGATCTACACTCCCCGGCCTCTGATATAGCCAAACCAGCGGACCTATCACCATCAGAAGGCCCCAAGTCGTACCTTGACCTCCTATCAAACATGGCAAATTCCCTGAACATCAAACTTAACACCGACGCACCCAGAGTCTCGGATGTCGTGTATGACTTGGTCCATGCGGACCTTCCTTCAAGCTCTTCCTTCCCAATGCTCCCCGTCCACCTTGAAACCCTCAAGGAGGCATGGGATAAGCCGGCATCAGTACCTCCAACTTCTAAAAGGATGGAAGCCCTATACAAAGTACACGCACCCGAATCGAAGTTCTTATTCAGCCACCCACCCCCGAACTCGATGATTGTACATTCTTCATCGAAGTCGAAACAAACAAGACATCCAGTACCCCCAGAGAGGGAAGGCAAGAAGCTCGACACTATTGGCAGGAAGATATATTCACTAACCACGGCCACAACCAAAATACATAATTACATGGCATATTTCTCGGCCTACGCATACAACCTAACAAACTACCTCAATACCTTGGTTCCCTCCTTACCTGAGGCATCCCAGAAACCAGCCACCAATGCTCTTCAAGAACTAGCCAGAGTGAGTAAGCAGCAGATCAATACAGCACGCCACGCTGCACAGTGCTCTTCCAGAACCCTCGCTTCGGCCATAGCCCTATGCAGACATGCGTGGCTCAGATCCTCATCCCTCCAACCTGACATTAAGTACAAAATTGAGGACCTACCTTTCGATGGCCTGGGCTTGTTCAACGCGACTACGGACGACATTCTTACGTCCGTAGACGATAGCAGGAAAAGAGCCAAGAGACTAGGGGTCTCACAACACCAACCCCACCTCGGCAGGCAGAGGAACTGGAGACCAAGCTATTACAAGACTTCTAGGTCCCCAAGACAACAGGAAACATGGAGACGCAAGCCTACACAACCGAAACAGCCTTTTCAGCACAGGCCACGACCTCAAACATCTAAAAAGGCCCCAGCTACCTCCAAATCTTCTCTTTGACCATCCTGCCTCAAGACGTCCAGACCCCCCCCCCCTCAGCCAAACCTCCACCCACACACACGACTACAGCCATTCTTCCCCGCATGGGAGGCCATAACATCGGACTCATGGGTCCTGGCCATCATACAAAGGGGATACATAATAGAATTCACATCCACCCCGAAACATCACAGATTTCTCACCACACCACCATCCGCGCCCTTACAAACAGAAATCACATCCTTGCTGGACAAGGGCGCGATAGAACCGGTGCCACCACAGTACCATTGTACCGGATTCTACTCCCGTTACTTTCTGGTACCAAAAAAGGATGGGGGACTCCGCCCCATCCTCGACCTCCGCAAACTCAACCTCCATATCACTTACAAGAAATTCTGCATGGTTACCCTTCAGTCAATCTTGCCACTCATTCCGGAACAATCCTGGATGGCATCCATAGACCTACAGGATGCCTATTTCCACATTACCATCAATCACCATCACAGAAGATTCCTCAGGTTCGCCATCGGGGAACAGCACTTCCAATTCCGCTCCCTCCCCTTCGGCCTATCGACAGCACCAAGAGTCTTCACAAAATGCATGGCTGTGGTGGCAGCAGCACTACGTCAGCAAAACATATCAATCTATCCTTACATAGACGACTGGCTGATCGTCGCCCACTCAAGAGAACAGCTCCAACTGGACGTCTCCACTACCCTCTCCCTCCTGGCCACACTCGGCCTTCAAGTCAACCTGTCAAAGTCCAAACTAACTCCTACTCAGACAATCCAATTCATAGGAGCAGACATCTCTACGGTTTCTCAAACAGCTTCCTTACCACAGGACAGAGTATGCAGCATCCAGTCGCTGGCCAGCGCAATTATTGCTCACCGCTCTCAACCAGCCCTCACATACCAGAGGATGCTGGGCCTAATGGCAGCCACTACGGCAGTCCTGTGCTTTGCAAAACTTCACATGTGACCTCTACAGCTATGGTTCATCAGGACTTTTCACCCTCACAGACAGCACCAGTCCACGCTGCTGACCCTCCCACCACACATCATAACGTCCTTAAGATGGTGGACGATAGAAAGACACCTCCGTACGGTAATGCCATTCAAGCAGGCACCCCCCTCCGTCATCGTCACCACAGATGCCTCCAAGTGGGGATGGGGAGCCCACTTGGGGCACCTCACAGTTCAAGGCCAATGGACGGACTATGAAAGCTCCCTCCACATCAACTGCCTAGAACTACTTGCAGTCCACAAAGCTCTGAAGTCCTTCCTACCGTCACTTCAGAACAGCCATGTGCAGGTCACCTCCGACAACATCGCCACGGTCTTCTATATCAACAGACAGGGCGGCACAGCCTCCACCAGACTCTGCAAGAGAGCCCTAGCACTATGGCACTGGAGCATCAGCCAAGGCATTTTTCTCACAGCCGTCCATCTACCAGGATTCGAGAACGTATAGGCAGATGCCCTGAGCCGCCACTCTACCAACAACCACGAGTGGACCGTCAACACCAAGTACATTCGTCGGATCTTCAAGATCTTCGGTACCCCAGAAATAGATGTGTTTGCATCCCCATCAAATGCCCAATGCACCCATTTCTACATGAGAGGGCCCCCATCCAAACTCTCCCGAGGGGATGCATTCCTTCAGTCTTGGAAGGGAACTCTTCACTACCTCTTCCCTCCAATTCCACTCATCACCAGAGTCCTACAGAAGATACAGCTGGATCGCACCAACTGTATCCTGATAACTCCCTGGTGGCCACGTCAACCCTGGTTTACCACCCTGCTGCTCCTGTCCAGCAACACGTTTCTACCACTTCCACAAGCACAGGACCTACTCTCACAACAACACGGCAAAGTCCTGCATCACAACCCAGCGTCACTCAAGCTGACGGCCTGGAGAATCAGTTTCTAGACTTCCCCCCTGAAGTCCGCCACGTCCTAGTGAATTCCAGGAAGCCATCCACCAGAAAGTCCTATACACTCAAGTGGAAATGCTTCACTCACTACGCCTTACAACATAACTTTGACCCCAACCGCGCTAGCATCTCTCAGGTCCTATCCTACACCCTAGCGCTCTCTGAGACAGGACTTTCCTACTCCTCCCTGAAGGTCCACCTGGCAGCCATTTCTGCCTTCCACCCTCGCATCGAGGGTGTGACAGTTTTCTCTCACCATGCCACCAAGGCCTTCCTCAAGGGCATCATTCGCCTACACCCCCCAATCCGACAAATTCTACCGACTTGGAGCCTCTCTCTCGTGCTAAGTCAACTCATGAAGCCACCCTTTGAGCCCATGGCCTCTATCCCGCTTCACCTGCTATCCTGGAAGACAGCACTACTCACAGCACTCACCACGGGCAAGAGAGCTAGCGACATCTGTGCTCTCAGAGCAGACCCACCGTACATGATCTTCCATAACGACAGAGTGGTTCTCCGCCCCGACCCTACCTTTCTACCAAAGGTCATCTCACCTTTCCACCTAGGAAAGCCTTCAATTCTACCAGCTTTCTTTCAGCACCCTACGGATACAGGCCAGAGAGCCCTTCACAACCTAGATGCCCGCAGGGCCCTGGCTTTCTACATAGACAGGACTCGACAATTCCGAAAGGATTCGAGACTTTTTGTCACATACGCAACTCACAACATGGGCAACAGAATATCTGCCCAAAGACTCTCCAAGTGGCTCGTGGCCGCCATTAAGTTGTGCTACCAACTGGCGAAGCAGCCACTCCCGGAGCACATACGAGCACACTCTACCAGAGCTGTCGCTACCTCGTCAGCATTCCTAAGGGGCATCCCAATAGAGGACATCTGTGCCGCTGCAGTTTGGTCCTCTCTGTCCACCTTCGCCTCGCACTACGCTCTTGACGTTCGTGCTCGACGCGACTCGTCCTTCGGACAAGCAGTACTGCGTTCCATCTTCGACTGAATGGCCGTGAGTACCACTCTCGTTAATCTTTCTCACCTAACCTCACATCTTCTTACAGGTCCAGCACCCTACTCCAGAGGGAATAGCTTGCTAATCACCCATATGTGTGACTGCACAGAGACCACGAAGAAGATGGACAGGTTTCTTACCTGTAACTGATGATCTTCGAGTGGTCATCTGTGCAGTCACACAAACCCACCCAGCCTTCCCCGCTGCTGGACACTCATCGTAGACATCTCCACCTGTTCGGCGGTGGGAAGAAACTGAGTGGCTAAGCACCTCCCCCTCGTCCAGGCATGCGCAGATGATGCCTCCTCCCCAGGACGAGAGGGAGGCGCGCCAGAGCTACGCTAAAAGATTGCTTTGAAATTCTCCGAGGTCAGGGCAGATCCTGCGGATTACCCATATGTGTGACTGCACAGATGACCACTCGAAGATCATCAGTTACAGGTAAGAAACCTGTCCTTCCACAGCATAATCATCCAGCTACATGAAGGCCGAGTCAGACACTGCAATGACCTCTCGGAGCCCTTCCCAATAGGCACAGGTGTAAAGCAAGGCTGCATTCTCGCGCCAACTCTCTTTACGATCTTCTTTAGCATGATGCTTCAAAGAGCCGCAGTAGATCTAGATGATGACGATGGTGTCTACATCCGCTATCGCACTGATGGCATTCACCCATGCCTTGGTGCCAAAAATTCTTAAATGTTCCAAACTGGGTTTTTTGTTGTACAGCACCTTATAAGGAATGTTATGTATGGACTTGGCCCAAATTCTGTTGCCTATATAGCATGCAGCTTTCAATGCTTCAGCCCAGTAAGTGATAGATCAGTGGTGTCAAACATGCAGTTCAGGGGCCAAATCAGGCCCCAGAGGTCTCCTATCAGACCCCCGAGCAACTGGCTGTCATCTGCTTCTTTTTCCTTCTCTCTTGCTTCCTTCTGCATCACAGCTTCCTTTGCAAGCCTTGCTCAATCGCACAGGAGCAACAGAGCAAAGCCTCTTATTATCTCCATTGGCTGAGACTCCTCCCTTGGGGAGGAAGGGGGGAGGAATAGCTTGCTTTGCCAGGCTCTCTCAATTGCACAGCAGAGCTACTGAGACAAGTCTTCCTTCTATTGGCTGAGGCTCCTCCTCATTCTGGTTCCCTGGGGAAGGAAGGAAAGAGCCAGAGCTTCCTTTGCCCAGTTCCCTGGATCCCATGGGAGAGATACAAAGAAAGCACCTTGAAGACCAATGACTGCTAAAGTTTTAAGCATGTTTTAAGTTTTTTCAATTATATATTTGTGTTTGTATTCTTTATAAAATTTATATCTCTGCTACCTAATCTTAAATAGGTACACACATGGCCTGTGTCAGAACTGGTAACTTTCCTATATGCTGTTAGCCTATGTGACTCCATATTGTAATCAAACACTAACCCCTGCAACTTTGTTCCAGCAACTAACTAACATCTCTGTGCATTTCAAACAAACTGTGATCACTGAAGGGTGACAGATAGCCTCTGGTCAACATCTGCAGGTGGCTCTTTGAAGCCGAGCCGGTCAGTCTTTCTCAGCAGGACTCCATCCTCCCTTACTGATAACAAACCCTGGGAAACAGACCGTTGTCTCTGGCCGTGTGAAAGATTGTTTTATTGTTGTCACCAAAACCGCATAAAGTGTATCCAATGCTAACTTTCGGCATCAGTGTTATCCTGTACCTTCAGCTCTGTAGTTCCCAATAAATGCCTATACTTTGTAACAAGTCTTGGGCCTCGTTTGGAGTTCTTCCAGTTCTGACAGCCTGGCCCAATATGGCTCGGCCCAACAAGGTCCTGTTTATGTCAGATCTGGCTCTCATAAGAAATGAGTTTGACACCCCTGTGATAGATAAACCAGCATCGGTAAGCATAGACTGCATCATATCTAGCAAAACTCCCCCCTTTCTTTCAGCCACACCATTCTCCTGCGGTGTTGACACATTTGCCACTCTATGAGTTATACCTTGTACCTGCAACCATTTGTGAAATTCAGAAGACATAAATTCACCCCCTATGTCTGCCTGCAAAGCACATAATTCACCCAATTGTTTCTGTACCTTGCGTGCCCAATATTTTATAGTTGTGAACACCTCAGACTTCTTTTTGAGCACATACACCCATGAGAACCTGGAACAATCATCAACTAGGATTAGGGCAAACCTCTTATTAGAGTGGCTTTTGGGGAAAGGTCCTATTACGTCTGCATGTACTAAAGGTAACGGTTTTGCAGATACTCACTTTTCCTGGCAACCGGGAATGCTTTTGATTTTGTGCATTTGCACACATCACAGTCAAGGAATTCTTTAAATTCTTTCACTTCCTCATGCCCCACAATAGCAGATGTTTTTCTTTTAGTGTTAAAACTGGAATTCCCCAGCCTTCAGTGGAGCAATTGCACACAATTATCATGCGGTTTGTTATTTGTTACCACCTGTGCTCCCACAGATGAATTGTCTATAACATAAACATTGTTTTGCAACCTTCCCACAGCAAACACCCGGGCACCTTTCATTATTTTGCATGAGTTGCTGGCAAAAGTCACAGTAAAATCAGCTTTGTCCAAAGCCAACACACTCAGTAAATTGTTTTCAAGAGCAGGAACACACAGCACTTCTTTAAAAGTGTGTTGAAGTGCTGGGAATGTAACACTTCCCTGACACCGTACAGCAGAGCTCCTGCCATCAGCCAGGCTCACATGTTGTAATGGTGAGGATATCGATGAGATTTTGCTTCAGAAGATGGCTGCAAAAGAAGATGAACTTAAAAAAGCATTTCAGACGGTTGACATTGATCAGACCCTAAAAGTCACCAAGGGTGAATTTGGAGGAGTGCTTGAGACATTCATCTTCCCCCTAACACAAGATCAATTTGATGCTGTCCTGGCAAAGGTGTGTTTTCTGATTTTATGAGCTTTCATTCTGGTCATTTACAATTAGAGACAGTTAAGGAAATCTTAGTCAAATAGTCATTTAAGGATTGATTGTCTAATTAATGTTTAATCTATGCATATTTGCATAACAAAAATATTCTTAGAGAATGCATGATGTGCCACAGCAGGCATCTTCTGAGATGAAGCTGTTTCTCACAAGTGCTAGAGAAGTAAAGTTTCTCTAAAATGATGCTTGCCATCTGCAGTTTTTATAAGCTTGTTGATTGAAGCTGTCAGGAACTGTCATAGATCAGGAACTGTCAGTTGCATTAGACTCCAGCCTGAAGTCTTACTAGCAAGCATATGCTGACATTCCATCCTTGTGGATCAAAGATATCAGTTCATCATTCCATGAATTCGGTGCCTTTGCGGTTCGCTCTATGCCTTCTATAATGGGAGTTGTGGCATCTCTTCAAAGCTTTTAAAGAATTCAACAGGCAATCCATCGAGACCAGGAGTTTTATTATTTTTCTGAGTTCTTATCATAGCTACAATTTCCTGTATTGTTATTGGGGTATCTAAGATCTTTTGTAGCTCTCTAGAGATTTTCTTCATTTTGGTCTTCTTTATATATTCTTCTTGTTGTATTTCCGAATTTTCTTGTTTCTTATATAATTTTTGCTGGAAATTTCTAACAATCTCTTCAATTTGGTTTCTTTTCTGCACTTCCTCAAGGTTTTCATTTCTTAAAGTCTTTATCATTTTTTTTCTCTTTCATTAATCTGAAAGCCAGCCAACTGGTTGAATTTCAGTTCATGTTCAAGGTTATGGTGTTAACCTTTAAAGTCCTGTGCCGTTTGGGACCCACGTATCTACAGGACCATCTCTCCCAATATGTGCCTTGAAGTCCAACATCTGCTGGTGTTCTCTGGCCCAAAGGACATTAGCTTAGCCTCAGCCAGAGTCATCTTGGCTCAGGCTTCAGCCTGGTGGAATACTCTCCTGAATGAGATCAGGGCTGTATGGAATTTGTTATAGTTCTGCAGGGCCTGTAAAATAGAGATGTTCCTCCGGTCTATGGTTGAGGCGGCAGATGTCCAATGACATTTGCCTCCCCTGCTCTGCCTAGTTTAACTACCTGCTGGTTGTGGTTGGCCCTTTTGCTCAGACTGGTTTAAATGAAACATTCATACAGACAGTCATCTCAGGGATCCATGAATTTTATTTGATTTCCATCTTATTATTGTAGGTTTATTAGTGGTACTATGTTTTTAATTGTTTTTAAGAATTTTCCATAACTGTTTATAATTATTGTAAATCCTTCCTGAATCAGGGAAGGGCAAAATATAAATCCAATAAATAAATAATAAAAATGTGAGGGGGTGGAATCACAGGAAACTTGTTTTCTTTTTCTTTTTTTCACAATAATAAAGTTTATTTATCCTTTACATAAAATAATTACAAAGTGTCAACAATTTAGCATACCTCAAATCTGACATATGAAAATCACAGTAAACAAGTACAAAACAAAAATTAAATACAGATCAAAAATAGATCAGTTTTTTGTAGAATGAATTGTTAGGTACAATGTCATATTCAGTTAAATACTTTACCGGAGGAAACCAGACAGCTACCACACGATGTTCATATTGCTCAATCGAAAAATCAGAAGAATTGCATGCAATTTTATTCAGAACAATTCCCACAGCCTATGAAACCAAAGGTGGAGAAGAGTTTATCCAGTTTGTAGTTATCATCATTCTAGCTGCTTCAATCAAAATATTAATTAATTCAGCAGTACCTTTGTTAAGTGCATGGTCTTTCCAATTGTGTAAAAGATATACATCAAGTTTTAGAGGGAGAAAGTAGCCTGTAATAAGTTTGATCTGAAACTGGAATTGTTTCCAAAATTTTGAAATATGCTTACACGTCCACCATCCATGTATAAATGAAGCAACCTCACCACAATTTTTAATGCAACTAGGTGCAATAGAAGGGACAAATTTATGTAACCTAGCTGCAGACCAATACCACCTCATAAGAATTTTTACAAATTGGAATTTAATATTAGAAATATTAGATTTGTTACCATATGAGGACCAAATTCTGTTCCACTGAAAGCTGTCAATTTGTTTATTAATGTCTTTGACCCAACTAGCCTGATAGTTTAGAGGTTTAGTTTCAGATGTATTAAGCAGAACTTTGTATAATTTGGATAACGTACCTTTAGAATCACCCTTCAAGTCCTTGAGCAAAGCCTCAAAAGCTGTTAAAGGGCGAGTACACATTACTTGAATTTGAGGGGAGAAAAACATGTGCTTAATTTGCACATATTGAAACCAGTGAATTTCCAAACCTATCTTCTTCTGTAAAAATTGCTTGTCTAAAAACTCATTTTTGTGCAAGTTGATAAGACGGTTACAACCTGTCACTCTCCAATGTTTGATAAAATTATGGTCCTGGCCTAATAAGAACCAATCCTGGTTTAAGAACGAAGTATATACTGATATATCCTATACCAGCCTATCTTTATATCTTTGCCAGATTGTGAAAAAGGAATTCAGGAACAGATTTTTAGTCCATTTAGTCTGTACTTTAAGTTTTGCATTCCATAACAAAACTTCTTTATCATACAGGGTTAAGTATGAGGATTCTATTTGTTCCCAATATAAGTTATCCCTATGAAGTAATATAGCAATAGCTTGAGTAGCAACATAGTAGTTTTGTTAAGTCCAGAAAATCTATACCACCTCTAGCCGACTGTCGGATCAATGTTCTATGAGATATTCTAGCCTTTTTGTTGGACCATAAAAATTTGTTAGAGTCTTTTGTCATTTCCTAATAGAAGAATTAGGAATAAGAATAGGAAGAGCTTGAAACAGGAACAAAAATTTTGGGAGAATGAAGTTTTTAATTAAGAAATACCTATCAGACCATGAAAAATTCTGTTTATCCCATCTTTTTAGTTGAGTGCTTATTGAATCAAGTAATTTATCAAAATTATGATGAATTAGAAAAATCTGGATTCCTAGGAGTCTCCAAGAAGTGGTCATCCATTTATTATATCCCAAAGACTTAAGGAAACTTGTTTTCTGAACTTCTTTTGCAATCACCAACAAGGTTACAGAAGTTCATAGCCTCTGCTCTTCTCAAGTGCTGATACACATATCTGCATGTTCAACTAAGACAATCCAGGGCAAAGGTACAGTTACCGCAGCATTTCCTTTCAAGCAGCAGTAAACCTACTGTCTCAGGAGAACATGAAAACTAGAGCTCTCCCCTATTGCTGTTTCTCACTATCTGGTATACAGAGATGGAACATGGGTATCCTATTTAGTTCTTGTGACTGTGATAGTTACATGCCCCATGAATTTCTCAGTTTGGGAGGGGGGGGCAACTGTGTGCAACTTAGTTACTGAAGGCCAAAGTCTGATCAGTGGAAACTATAGTTGTATAAAGTGATTGTGATATTTATTTGTTGAGATGAGAATAGTTTGAACTTAGTATTTAAAGATTAAAGTGGTGTTATAAGCTTTTTCTTTTTTCAAATTTCAGCTTCCCCATGGGTAGACAAAAGTCGAACTCAGAACAAGATAGATCTGTATGATGTTCGTAGAAGACCATGGTAAGCAATTTCGAACTAGGCAAAACATTTACCCACATTTTTATGTAGCTCATCCCTCTATGTTTTCTTGAAAAACTTTCCCAGGTAACTTTAAATATCAAGGGTCTTCTTTAAAAAAGGACTAAATGCAGAAGGAGTTTAAACTAAAGAGTTATGCTGACAACATGGTCCTTGCAATTTTGAAATCCCAAATATCTCTCCAACATGCAATGGAGCAAATTGACAAGTTTGGGCCTTTTTTCATGTTATAAAATCAATAAAAAGAAAACTAAGATTATTTTAAACAACTCAGTAACTCAGTTAAATATCTAGGAACATATCTCACAGGACAGAATGATATGTTATTTAAAGACAATAACATGAAAACCTGGTCCAAAATACAAAAAGATCTTGAAAGGTAGTCCAAATTACAACTCTCCTGGTTAGGAAGAATTTCTGCTACAAAAATGAATGTATTACTAAAACTAAACCTTTTGTTACAGATTATTGCAATTTCTATTTCTTTTTGTGTGTGTCTGCATCATGAAGTCATGTCAACCTCTGGTGACTGATAGAGATCCAATAAATAAATAATAAAAATGGGAAGGGGTGGAATCACAGAGAACTTGTTTTCTGAACTTCTTGTGCAATCACCAACAAGGCTGCATAGGCTAATAGCCTGGGGGGCCTGGAGGATATTCAGAGAGGTGGCTGAATAGAGTCTGCCCCTATCCTCCCAACTGGGTATTTCAAGGAAGTCTCCCATCCAAGTACTAACCAGTCGACTCTTGCTTAGCTTCTGAGATCTGACAAGATTGGGCTTGCTTGGGCTCTATTTCTGAAAAGATTTTCAGTGACTGGCAAAAACAAACAAAAGCATTTGCATGGAAAGATAAGTCAAGAATAAGATTTAAGATGCAAGATGAGAAGAAGAAGAGGTAGCATGACAATACCTAGTATCAAATTATATTACCAAGCTGCTGGATCAGTTTGGATATTGTTTGGATTGAATCAGAAATCCCAATGAAAGACTGATAAAACTAGAATATCCAAATCTTGATGATGGATTACATAGGCATTTGTGAATCAAAAAGCCTATATTAGAAATATTACCCAAGGTAAAAGCCTCATAATTAGATATTGTTTATTAAAAATTTTGGAAATGCTACATGAGAGAATCAGCCTCACAATCCCACCAGTTATGCACCAATAGATGCTTATTATGACAATCATAAAAGGAGAAACACAATTATACAATCTATGTTGCTAATGATAAACTTTCAAGGTATGATTAAGATGTGGCAGGAGATCAGAGAAGAGGGAAAGGAGATACAATGGTAGATATATTTTCAAATTACTTCTGTTGTTGTTGTTCAGTCGCACAGTCAATTCCGACTCTTTGCAACCCCATGAACCAAGTCATGCCGGGCCTTCCTGTCTTCCACCATCCTCCGAAGTCTGCTCAACTTACTTCTAGTCTATAAAATATCCCTACCAAGAGAGGTGTTATTAAAGAACTGACTGATATGAAAAGATTGTTTCACAATCTAAAGGCCATCTACTTGGACAAATTTACAAATGACTGCTTCAATATGATTCTGAAGGAGAACAGGTTAAACGCTGCATGATTAAATGGATGCAAAATTTTGATGTGGAAATTCTTTATCCTGATCTTTTAAACTTATTCCTATTTGCTCCACGAATTCAACTATGTCTTTTTTTGCATATAAAGTTTTATAAAAATCCAGGAAGGCTTCTCTAATCTCCTTCGGGTTCTGTGTTGTATTTTCATGTGTTCTTATACTTTTCACCCTTTGCTTATACCTTCTACCCTTCAAATAGTTTGCCAATCTCCTTTTTGAGTTTATTGTGATTCTCTGAAATTCATTCCTTACCATAGTTTGATTTTTCCAGAGTGCCATAGAGTCAAGAGAATCTAATTGTCTCTTAAGTTCTTTAATTAATTTTTGCCTATCTGGGCAAAATTTTTTTACTTGGTGTCTCTGTAACATTTCTTGTATTTTGCCTGTCTTATTAGAAAACCATTCTTTTTTTATTTCCTTTTCCTTCATTATGCATTGTCCCCTGATTACTGCTTTAGCTGCATCCCAAAGAATATCTGTGGCCACTGTCCCCCTATTTTCCTTAAAATATAATTTTAACTGATTTTCCATAATTTTGTTATCTTTTTCTTTAATCAAGATCATATTATTGTATCTCCATAATCTTTTAACCTGCTCACCTTTTATTTCTATTTCTATACTCAATGGGGCATGATCAGAAATCCATATTGGATGCGTTGTTATTCTTGTCAATTCCCAATTATTTGATCTTTGAAAGATTATATGATCTAAGCATGAAGCTGTTTTGTGCCGGCTGGAAAAGTGAGTTGGTTGGGGGTTCAAACCTAGAGCTTCGTATGCTTCTATCAGATTCCACTTTTTCCACCTAATTATCTTGTCTTTAGTGACATCAGTGTTAAAATCTCCTGCTATTATTACTTCTCCTTCAGCGAACCACTGTAACTTTTGTAAAACCTTTACTAGAATTTTTTTCCCTCCTTTGTTTGGGGCATAAATATTTATCAGTGTTATCAATCTATTTTGAAAGGAGCATTTAGCCAAGAGATATCTTCCTTCCCCGTCACTTAATGCATCTATCAATTTAATGTCATTCCTTTTATGTGCCAAAATTGCCACTCCCCTTGCTTTTGCAGTACTTCTTGCTTCAGTTAAAACCTCCCACCGTGGGTCATTAAATAACGGTTTAGTATCCTTTTTGGCTCTGTGTGTTTCCTGTAAGCACGTTATATCTATATTTTGTTGCTTTATAAATCTGGCAAGTCTATACCTTTTGAGATTAGAATTTAGACCGTTGATGTTCAGTGAAATCATCTTCAACATTCTAACTATATTTTTTTACACTAAAATTTTCCCGTCCCTCTGGCCGAACATTTACTTTTATTATCCTTCCCTTCCTATTTCATAAGAACATAAGAGAAGCCATGTTGGATCAGGCCAACGGCCCATCCAGTCCAACACTCTGTGTCACACAGTGGCAAAAAAATTTATATATACATACACACTGTGGCTAATAGCCACTGATGGACCTGTGCTCCATATTTTTATCTAAACCCCTCTTGAAGGTGGCTGTACTTGTGGCTGCCACCACCTCCTGTGGCAGTGAATTCCACATGTTAATCACCATTTGGGTGAAGAAGTACTTCCTTTTATCCGTTTTAACCTGTCTGCTCAGCAATTTCATCAAATGCCCACGAGTTCTTGTATTGTGAGAAAGGGAGAAAAGTACCTCTTTCTCAACTTTCTCCATCCCATGCATTATCTTGTAAACCTCTATCATGTCACCCCGCAGTCGATGTTTCTCCAAGCTAAAGAGTCCCAAGCGTTTCAACCTTTCTTCATAGGGAAAGTGCTCCAGCCCTTTAATCATTCTAGTTGCCCTTCTCTGGACTTTCTCCAATGCTATAATATCCTTTTTGAGGTGCGGCAACCAGAACTGCACAAAGTACTCCAAATAAGACCGCACCATCGATTTATACAGGGGCATTATGATACTGGCTGATTTGTTTTCAATTCCCTTCCTAATAATTCCCAGCATGGCGTTGGCCTTTTTTATTGCAAATGCATACTGTCTTGACATTTTCAGTGAGTTATCTACCACGACCCCAAGATCTCTCTCTTGGTCAGTCTCTGCCAGTTCACACCCCATCAACTTGTATTTGTAGCTGGGATTCTTGGCCCCAATGTGCATTACTTTGCACTTGGCCACATTGAATCTCATCTGCCACGTTTATGCCCACTCACCCAGCCTCAACAGATCCCTTTGGAGTTCCTCACAGTCCTCTCTGGTTCTCACCACCCTGAACAATTTAGTGTCATCCGCAAACTTGGCCACTTCACTGCTCACTCCCAACTCTAAATCATTTATGAACAAGTTAAAAAGCATGGGACCCAGTACCGAGCCCTGCAGCACCCCACTGCTTACCGTCCTCCACTGCAAAGACTGCCCATTTATACTCACTCTCTGCTTCCTATTACTCAGCCAGTTTTTGATCCACAAAAGGACCTGTCCTTTTACTCCATGACTCTCAAGCTTTCTAAGGAGCCTTTGATGAGGAACTTTATCAAAAGCTTTCTGGAAGTCAAGGTAAACAACATCTATTGGGTCTCCTTTGTCCACATGTTTGTTCACCCCCTCAAAGAAATGTAACAGGTTAGTGAGGCAAGATCTTCCCTTGCAGAACCCATGCTGAGCCTTCCTCAATAACCCATGTTCATCAATGTGCCTACTCATTCTGTCCTTGATAATGGTTTCTACCAACTTTCCCGTTATTGAAGTCAGACTGACTGGCCTGTAATTTCCCGGATCTCCTCTGGAACCCTTTTTAAAGATGGGGGTGACATTTGCTACCTTCCAGTCCTCAGGAACGGAGGCAGATTTCAATGAAAGATTACAGATTTTTGTTAGAAGATCCACAAGTTCAACTTTGAGTTCTTTCAGAACTCTCGGATGTATGCCATCCAGACCCGGTGACTTATTAGTTTTTAATTTGCCTATCAGTTTGCCTATATTAGAAATATTTGCCTATATTAGAAATATTACCCAAGGTAAAAGCCTCATAATTAGATATTGTTTATTAAAAATTTTGGAAATGCTACATGAGAGAATCAGCCTCACAATCCCACCAGTTATGCACCAATAGATGCTTATTATGACAATCATAAAAGGAGAAACACAATTATACAATCTATGTTGCTAATGATAAACTTTCAAGGTATGATTAAGATGTGGCAGGAGATCAGAGAAGAGGGAAAGGAGATACAATGGTAGATATATTTTCAAATTACTTCTGTTGTTGTTGTTCAGTCGCACAGTCAATTCCGACTCTTTGCAACCCCATGAACCAAGTCATGCCGGGCCTTCCTGTCTTCCACCATCCTCCGAAGTCTGCTCAACTTACTTCTAGTCTATAAAATATCCCTACCAAGAGAGGTGTTATTAAAGAACTGACTGATATGAAAAGATTGTTTCACAATCTAAAGGCCATCTACTTGGACAAATTTACAAATGACTGCTTCAATATGATTCTGAAGGAGAACAGGTTAAACGCTGCATGATTAAATGGATGCAAAATTTTGATGTGGAAATTCTTTATCCTGATCTTTTAAACTTATTCCTATTTGCTCCACGAATTCAACTATGTCTTTTTTTGCATATAAAGTTTTATAAAAATCCAGGAAGGCTTCTCTAATCTCCTTCGGGTTCTGTGTTGTATTTTCATGTGTTCTTATACTTTTCACCCTTTGCTTATACCTTCTACCCTTCAAATAGTTTGCCAATCTCCTTTTTGAGTTTATTGTGATTCTCTGAAATTCATTCCTTACCATAGTTTGATTTTTCCAGAGTGCCATAGAGTCAAGAGAATCTAATTGTCTCTTAAGTTCTTTAATTAATTTTTGCCTATCTGGGCAAAATTTTTTTACTTGGTGTCTCTGTAACATTTCTTGTATTTTGCCTGTCTTATTAGAAAACCATTCTTTTTTTATTTCCTTTTCCTTCATTATGCATTGTCCCCTGATTACTGCTTTAGCTGCATCCCAAAGAATATCTGTGGCCACTGTCCCCCTATTTTCCTTAAAATATAATTTTAACTGATTTTCCATAATTTTGTTATCTTTTTCTTTAATCAAGATCATATTATTGTATCTCCATAATCTTTTAACCTGCTCACCTTTTATTTCTATTTCTATACTCAATGGGGCATGATCAGAAATCCATATTGGATGCGTTGTTATTCTTGTCAATTCCCAATTATTTGATCTTTGAAAGATTATATGATCTAAGCATGAAGCTGTTTTGTGCCGGCTGGAAAAGTGAGTTGGTTGGGGGTTCAAACCTAGAGCTTCGTATGCTTCTATCAGATTCCACTTTTTCCACCTAATTATCTTGTCTTTAGTGACATCAGTGTTAAAATCTCCTGCTATTATTACTTCTCCTTCAGCGAACCACTGTAACTTTTGTAAAACCTTTACTAGAATTTTTTTCCCTCCTTTGTTTGGGGCATAAATATTTATCAGTGTTATCAATCTATTTTGAAAGGAGCATTTAGCCAAGAGATATCTTCCTTCCCCGTCACTTAATGCATCTATCAATTTA
The DNA here is from genome assembly GCF_032191835.1 of Heteronotia binoei. Classification (NCBI taxonomy): domain Eukaryota; kingdom Metazoa; phylum Chordata; class Lepidosauria; order Squamata; family Gekkonidae; genus Heteronotia; species Heteronotia binoei. Next base: position 980,281 of record NC_083230.1, read on the forward strand.
ATGTCATTCCTTTTATGTGCCAAAATTGCCACTCCCCTTGCTTTTGCAGTACTTCTTGCTTCAGTTAAAACCTCCCACCGTGGGTCATTAAATAACGGTTTAGTATCCTTTTTGGCTCTGTGTGTTTCCTGTAAGCACGTTATATCTATATTTTGTTGCTTTATAAATCTGGCAAGTCTATACCTTTTGAGATTAGAATTTAGACCGTTGATGTTCAGTGAAATCATCTTCAACATTCTAACTATATTTTTTTACACTAAAATTTTCCCGTCCCTCTGGCCGAACATTTACTTTTATTATCCTTCCCTTCCTATTTCATAAGAACATAAGAGAAGCCATGTTGGATCAGGCCAACGGCCCATCCAGTCCAACACTCTGTGTCACACAGTGGCAAAAAAATTTATATATACATACACACTGTGGCTAATAGCCACTGATGGACCTGTGCTCCATATTTTTATCTAAACCCCTCTTGAAGGTGGCTGTACTTGTGGCTGCCACCACCTCCTGTGGCAGTGAATTCCACATGTTAATCACCATTTGGGTGAAGAAGTACTTCCTTTTATCCGTTTTAACCTGTCTGCTCAGCAATTTCATCAAATGCCCACGAGTTCTTGTATTGTGAGAAAGGGAGAAAAGTACCTCTTTCTCAACTTTCTCCATCCCATGCATTATCTTGTAAACCTCTATCATGTCACCCCGCAGTCGATGTTTCTCCAAGCTAAAGAGTCCCAAGCGTTTCAACCTTTCTTCATAGGGAAAGTGCTCCAGCCCTTTAATCATTCTAGTTGCCCTTCTCTGGACTTTCTCCAATGCTATAATATCCTTTTTGAGGTGCGGCAACCAGAACTGCACAAAGTACTCCAAATAAGACCGCACCATCGATTTATACAGGGGCATTATGATACTGGCTGATTTGTTTTCAATTCCCTTCCTAATAATTCCCAGCATGGCGTTGGCCTTTTTTATTGCAAATGCATACTGTCTTGACATTTTCAGTGAGTTATCTACCACGACCCCAAGATCTCTCTCTTGGTCAGTCTCTGCCAGTTCACACCCCATCAACTTGTATTTGTAGCTGGGATTCTTGGCCCCAATGTGCATTACTTTGCACTTGGCCACATTGAATCTCATCTGCCACGTTTATGCCCACTCACCCAGCCTCAACAGATCCCTTTGGAGTTCCTCACAGTCCTCTCTGGTTCTCACCACCCTGAACAATTTAGTGTCATCCGCAAACTTGGCCACTTCACTGCTCACTCCCAACTCTAAATCATTTATGAACAAGTTAAAAAGCATGGGACCCAGTACCGAGCCCTGCAGCACCCCACTGCTTACCGTCCTCCACTGCAAAGACTGCCCATTTATACTCACTCTCTGCTTCCTATTACTCAGCCAGTTTTTGATCCACAAAAGGACCTGTCCTTTTACTCCATGACTCTCAAGCTTTCTAAGGAGCCTTTGATGAGGAACTTTATCAAAAGCTTTCTGGAAGTCAAGGTAAACAACATCTATTGGGTCTCCTTTGTCCACATGTTTGTTCACCCCCTCAAAGAAATGTAACAGGTTAGTGAGGCAAGATCTTCCCTTGCAGAACCCATGCTGAGCCTTCCTCAATAACCCATGTTCATCAATGTGCCTACTCATTCTGTCCTTGATAATGGTTTCTACCAACTTTCCCGTTATTGAAGTCAGACTGACTGGCCTGTAATTTCCCGGATCTCCTCTGGAACCCTTTTTAAAGATGGGGGTGACATTTGCTACCTTCCAGTCCTCAGGAACGGAGGCAGATTTCAATGAAAGATTACAGATTTTTGTTAGAAGATCCACAAGTTCAACTTTGAGTTCTTTCAGAACTCTCGGATGTATGCCATCCAGACCCGGTGACTTATTAGTTTTTAATTTGCCTATCAGTTTGCCTATATTAGAAATATTTGCCTATATTAGAAATATTACCCAAGGTAAAAGCCTCATAATTAGATATTGTTTATTAAAAATTTTGGAAATGCTACATGAGAGAATCAGCCTCACAATCCCACCAGTTATGCACCAATAGATGCTTATTATGACAATCATAAAAGGAGAAACACAATTATACAATCTATGTTGCTAATGATAAACTTTCAAGGTATGATTAAGATGTGGCAGGAGATCAGAGAAGAGGGAAAGGAGATACAATGGTAGATATATTTTCAAATTACTTCTGTTGTTGTTGTTCAGTCGCACAGTCAATTCCGACTCTTTGCAACCCCATGAACCAAGTCATGCCGGGCCTTCCTGTCTTCCACCATCCTCCGAAGTCTGCTCAACTTACTTCTAGTCTATAAAATATCCCTACCAAGAGAGGTGTTATTAAAGAACTGACTGATATGAAAAGATTGTTTCACAATCTAAAGGCCATCTACTTGGACAAATTTACAAATGACTGCTTCAATATGATTCTGAAGGAGAACAGGTTAAACGCTGCATGATTAAATGGATGCAAAATTTTGATGTGGAAATTCTTTATCCTGATCTTTTAAACTTATTCCTATTTGCTCCACGAATTCAACTATGTCTTTTTTTGCATATAAAGTTTTATAAAAATCCAGGAAGGCTTCTCTAATCTCCTTCGGGTTCTGTGTTGTATTTTCATGTGTTCTTATACTTTTCACCCTTTGCTTATACCTTCTACCCTTCAAATAGTTTGCCAATCTCCTTTTTGAGTTTATTGTGATTCTCTGAAATTCATTCCTTACCATAGTTTGATTTTTCCAGAGTGCCATAGAGTCAAGAGAATCTAATTGTCTCTTAAGTTCTTTAATTAATTTTTGCCTATCTGGGCAAAATTTTTTTACTTGGTGTCTCTGTAACATTTCTTGTATTTTGCCTGTCTTATTAGAAAACCATTCTTTTTTTATTTCCTTTTCCTTCATTATGCATTGTCCCCTGATTACTGCTTTAGCTGCATCCCAAAGAATATCTGTGGCCACTGTCCCCCTATTTTCCTTAAAATATAATTTTAACTGATTTTCCATAATTTTGTTATCTTTTTCTTTAATCAAGATCATATTATTGTATCTCCATAATCTTTTAACCTGCTCACCTTTTATTTCTATTTCTATACTCAATGGGGCATGATCAGAAATCCATATTGGATGCGTTGTTATTCTTGTCAATTCCCAATTATTTGATCTTTGAAAGATTATATGATCTAAGCATGAAGCTGTTTTGTGCCGGCTGGAAAAGTGAGTTGGTTGGGGGTTCAAACCTAGAGCTTCGTATGCTTCTATCAGATTCCACTTTTTCCACCTAATTATCTTGTCTTTAGTGACATCAGTGTTAAAATCTCCTGCTATTATTACTTCTCCTTCAGCGAACCACTGTAACTTTTGTAAAACCTTTACTAGAATTTTTTTCCCTCCTTTGTTTGGGGCATAAATATTTATCAGTGTTATCAATCTATTTTGAAAGGAGCATTTAGCCAAGAGATATCTTCCTTCCCCGTCACTTAATGCATCTATCAATTTAATGTCATTCCTTTTATGTGCCAAAATTGCCACTCCCCTTGCTTTTGCAGTACTTCTTGCTTCAGTTAAAACCTCCCACCGTGGGTCATTAAATAACGGTTTAGTATCCTTTTTGGCTCTGTGTGTTTCCTGTAAGCACGTTATATCTATATTTTGTTGCTTTATAAATCTGGCAAGTCTATACCTTTTGAGATTAGAATTTAGACCGTTGATGTTCAGTGAAATCATCTTCAACATTCTAACTATATTTTTTTACACTAAAATTTTCCCGTCCCTCTGGCCGAACATTTACTTTTATTATCCTTCCCTTCCTATTTCATAAGAACATAAGAGAAGCCATGTTGGATCAGGCCAACGGCCCATCCAGTCCAACACTCTGTGTCACACAGTGGCAAAAAAATTTATATATACATACACACTGTGGCTAATAGCCACTGATGGACCTGTGCTCCATATTTTTATCTAAACCCCTCTTGAAGGTGGCTGTACTTGTGGCTGCCACCACCTCCTGTGGCAGTGAATTCCACATGTTAATCACCATTTGGGTGAAGAAGTACTTCCTTTTATCCGTTTTAACCTGTCTGCTCAGCAATTTCATCAAATGCCCACGAGTTCTTGTATTGTGAGAAAGGGAGAAAAGTACCTCTTTCTCAACTTTCTCCATCCCATGCATTATCTTGTAAACCTCTATCATGTCACCCCGCAGTCGATGTTTCTCCAAGCTAAAGAGTCCCAAGCGTTTCAACCTTTCTTCATAGGGAAAGTGCTCCAGCCCTTTAATCATTCTAGTTGCCCTTCTCTGGACTTTCTCCAATGCTATAATATCCTTTTTGAGGTGCGGCAACCAGAACTGCACAAAGTACTCCAAATAAGACCGCACCATCGATTTATACAGGGGCATTATGATACTGGCTGATTTGTTTTCAATTCCCTTCCTAATAATTCCCAGCATGGCGTTGGCCTTTTTTATTGCAAATGCATACTGTCTTGACATTTTCAGTGAGTTATCTACCACGACCCCAAGATCTCTCTCTTGGTCAGTCTCTGCCAGTTCACACCCCATCAACTTGTATTTGTAGCTGGGATTCTTGGCCCCAATGTGCATTACTTTGCACTTGGCCACATTGAATCTCATCTGCCACGTTTATGCCCACTCACCCAGCCTCAACAGATCCCTTTGGAGTTCCTCACAGTCCTCTCTGGTTCTCACCACCCTGAACAATTTAGTGTCATCCGCAAACTTGGCCACTTCACTGCTCACTCCCAACTCTAAATCATTTATGAACAAGTTAAAAAGCATGGGACCCAGTACCGAGCCCTGCAGCACCCCACTGCTTACCGTCCTCCACTGCAAAGACTGCCCATTTATACTCACTCTCTGCTTCCTATTACTCAGCCAGTTTTTGATCCACAAAAGGACCTGTCCTTTTACTCCATGACTCTCAAGCTTTCTAAGGAGCCTTTGATGAGGAACTTTATCAAAAGCTTTCTGGAAGTCAAGGTAAACAACATCTATTGGGTCTCCTTTGTCCACATGTTTGTTCACCCCCTCAAAGAAATGTAACAGGTTAGTGAGGCAAGATCTTCCCTTGCAGAACCCATGCTGAGCCTTCCTCAATAACCCATGTTCATCAATGTGCCTACTCATTCTGTCCTTGATAATGGTTTCTACCAACTTTCCCGTTATTGAAGTCAGACTGACTGGCCTGTAATTTCCCGGATCTCCTCTGGAACCCTTTTTAAAGATGGGGGTGACATTTGCTACCTTCCAGTCCTCAGGAACGGAGGCAGATTTCAATGAAAGATTACAGATTTTTGTTAGAAGATCCACAAGTTCAACTTTGAGTTCTTTCAGAACTCTCGGATGTATGCCATCCAGACCCGGTGACTTATTAGTTTTTAATTTGCCTATCAGTTGTAGGACCTCCTCTTTTGTCACCTCAATCTGACTCAGGTCTTTCAACACCCCTTCCAAAATTAGTGGTTCTGGGGCGGGCAAAAAGTTTTCGTCTTCCACAGTGAAGACGGAGGCAAAAAATTCATTTAGCTTCTCAGACATTTCCCTATCTTCCTTCAGTAATCCTTTTACCCCATGGTCATCCAAGGGCCCCACTGCCTCCCTGGCTGGTTTCCTACTTCTAATATATTTGAAGAAATTTTTATTGTTGGTCTTTATGTTTTTTGCAATATGCTCCTCATAGTCCCTTTTTGCCTGCCTGATCACAATCTTGCATTTGATTTGCCACAGCCTGTGTTCCCTTTTACTAATTTCACTTGGACTGGTTTTCCACCGTTTAAAGGAGTCCTTCTTACCTTTTACAGCTTCCATTACTTTGTTTGTTAATCATGCAGGCCTTTTCTTATGCCTGTTTGTGCCTTTCCTAACTTGTGGTATGTATTTTATCTGAGCTTCTAGGATTATAGTTTTAAATAGTGTCCAAGCTTCCCCAAGGGTTTTGACCGTATGTACCTTTCCTTTCAGTTTCCTCCTCACATGCCTCCTCATCTCAGTGTATTTACCCCTTTTAAAGTTAAACGTGGTTGTGGCGGTCTTTTTGGACAACTCCTTATTTATACAAATGGTGAAATCAATAACATTATGGTCACTGCTCCCAAGTGGCGCAATCACTTTTACATCTCTCATCAAGTCTTGGGCATTACTTAGGACCAAATCCAGGATCGCCCCACCCCTGGTAGGTTCTGAGACCATCTGCTCCATAGCACAGTCATTGAGAGCATCAAGAAACTCAATCTCTTTCTCTCGACCAGAACACATATTGACCCAATCAATCTGCGGGTAGTTAAAATCACCTATTACGACACAGTTTTTACGTTTAGCCGCTATCTTTAAGCTTTCCATCATATTATAATCGTCCTCTCTCTTTTGATTTGGTGGGCGATAACAAACTCCCATAGTTAAATTTCCTTTTGGGCCCTCTGTTTCAACCCAAAGCATTTCTAAAAGTGAATCTAATTCTCTGACCTCAGTCTTACTGGACCGTATATCCTCTCTGACATACAGAGCCACCCCACCTCCAACCCTTCCCTCCCTATCCTTCCGATATAGCTTATATCCAGGAATCACCGTGTCCCACTGATTCTCCTCATTCCACCAAGTTTCTGTTATTCCCAGAATGTCTATGTTTTCTCCCAACACTAAACATTCCAATTCACCAATTTTACTTCGAACACTTCTAGCATTTGCATACAAACATCTATAATTTCCCAGGCAAGCTAGGCCCGCCACCTTCCTCCTGCCGCCTCAAGACTCTGGCAAAGAGTCCATACTATTTGTCACTTTCACAGTGGACAACTCTGGTCCGTTACCCAGTAGAAAAATAGCAGCTAACCCTTCATCTCTTTGAGATGAGTCCTCCCGAACCAGAGATATTTCATCTCCTGTTGGCTTTCCCCCAAGATTTAGTTTAAAAACTGCTCTGCCACCTTTTTGATTTTAAGCGCCAGCAGCCTGGTTCCATCCGGGGACAAGTGGAAACCATCTCTTTTGTACAGCTCCCGCTTGTTCCTGAAAGCATCCCAGTGCCTAACAAACTTAAACCCTTCCTCCTTACACCATCATCTCATCTACACATTGAGACTTCTAATTTGTGCCTGTCTCTCCTGCCCTTCCCCCACTTCTCCTCCACCCCCTTCCACTTGCCTTTGACATAGAGCTTGTAACTGGGGGTGATTTCTCATCCCCTCTCTATGCCTTTGGGTATGCACATCCCCCCCCCCTTCATACTTAATTATATCCTTAACTTATGACCTCTTATTTTATTTTATGAATACTTCCCTTTTCATATGAGAGCATTCTTTGCCGTTTGTCCTGACTTTTTCTCCTGCCACTGAAAGGCAAAGATCAGCTGGCTCACCAGGGCAAGACGCAGGCAAAAGAAGGCATCCTTCAGATCTAACACTGTAAAATAATCAGCTTGCTGGGGCACTAAGCCCAACAGCACATATGGATTGGGCACGATTGGATGAATGGTGACCGTAAGCTTGTTCACAGCGCGGAGATCTTGAACTGGTCTAAAATCCTGTGATCCAGGCTTCTGAATTGGGAGGAGCGGGGTATTCCATGTAGACTGACATTCTTTAAAGATGCCGTACTTCAACAGTCTGTCCAGGTGCTCCTAAATTCCTTCTATGGCTTTCCATGGGATGGGATACTGTCTCAGATGGACGGGCTGCACTCCCGGCATGACTTCCACTATGATTGGGGCATGTTTCTAGCCAGGTCTGAACACAACCCGCCAGAATTGTTTGTTTAGTTCTTGGGGCTATCTGGGTGTTTACAACAGAGTATTCTGCTCCTGTATCAATCATAAAGGACAAATTCTGGCCCCCCAACTTGGCATTGACCATGGGTTCCCGGGGGCCGAGAGTTAGGGGATCCGTTCTGGCCTAATCTTCCCAGTCGAGGTCCTGGCCTTCTAGGGCAGCCATTCCAATGAAGTCAGCGTCTTCCATGGTGGGCTCATACTTGAATCTGGGATTCATGTTCCGACCTCTGGCTGGTGGGAACCTGCCGTGGCCTCTTCCTTCCCCTCGGTTCTAGGGGCCCAGTGGTCCTCCTGGGGGTCCCTTGTTTGGGCATGAGTTCATCCAATGACATTTTTCTCAGCAGAAAGCACACTCGTTGTGTGCTAGAAGGGGCTTCATATCTCCTGGGATAGAGCGTGACCTTTCTCGATCCCATCTCTCTTCTCTCGGGCCTTTGGCACTACCTTGCTCTCCTCCTATGGCTGCTGCTGACAAGGCTGCCTTCATCTTAAGCCTCTTCTCTTCGGTCTTCTTGGCCTCTTGGTCACCATTAACGAACACATTCTGGGCTATCTCCAATCGCTGAGTGATGTTCATTCTTTCAAAGCCCTTGTTCTTCTGTAACTTTCGTTTTATATCTGAAGATGACTGGGTGACAAAGGCAAAATTCACCATTCGTTGGTTGTCCTTATATTCAGTGTCAAAGGGTGAATAAAGCCTATAAGCTTCATATAGGCATTCTAAAAATGCCCCTGGTGGCTCATCTGGCTTCTGAAGGACTTCAGCAATCTGGCTCATATTTGTTGCCTTCTTACCTGCTTCCTTCATACCCTTCAATAAGTATTATCTATATTGGCTTAACAACTCCATATGCCCGGTATTGTTGGCATCCCATCCGGGGTATGTTTCAGGGAAATGTTCTGCAAGCCATTGAGCTTTGTTGGCTTCGGTGGCTGGCACATTGTCTTCATCCTTCTTTTTGGCTGCCCTCAGTATGCACTGACGTTCTTCTTTTGTGAAGAGGGTCAAAAGGAGTGCTGACAGTCAGGATAGGTTGGGTTGTGGGTCCCCATTATGCTGGTGAGTAGATTGGTAAGGGCCTCTGGCTTTTCAGTATATGTAGCTAGGGTGGCCATAATTTCTGCAGGCCAGCCAGGGACACCTTGAGGGGGGAAGGAATGTGTGTGCGCGCGCGCGGAGTGTGCGCACCACCGGAAACAGGAAGCGACGTCACTTCCGGTGATGTCATGCCACTGCCAGAAACAGGAAGTGACATCACTTCCTGTGACATCATTTCCCCCGCACCACCTGCCGGAAACAGGAAGTGACATCACTCCCTGTGACATCATTTCCCCGCGCCACCTGTCGGAAGCAGGAAGTGACATCACTTCCTGTGACATCATTTTCCCCCAAATGACATCATATCCCCCAAATGCCCCTGCCGGAAACAGGAGGTGACTTCACAGCACTTCCTGTGACGTCCCCAAAAATCCCCCAAATATCACCGCCGGAAACACCAAGATTATTTATAGAGAGGGAAAGGGGGAAATAAAGTTAAATAAAACTCTTTTTTTACTTTTTTCAAAGTGAGAAGACTAGAGAGAACGGGTTCCACGCTGAGAAGCCAGTCAGATTCCAGTGAGATTCCAGTGAGACTGTGCTGCATAATGCAGCCTATTTATTTTGTCCTGTTTGCTCTGTTGGCTCTATCTGCGCCACCTTCATCACTTTCGGGGTGTGGATCCCCCAGTGGGGTGGTCTCCCGACTCCCTCCGCCGGCTGTTTCTGATAGCCCTGCGCCCCCTCTTTCATTTGAGATGTGTCCCGTGCTGGTGCCACCTTCCCGCTGGGAGATGCTGCAAAATGAGCCCCCTTGAGGCTTATGGCGGCAGGGCTCGGGGGAAGCGAGCTAGACTGCTGTTCTTTTCAGGGGTTATAGAGTGTTTCGAGCCCGTCCCTGTGGCATCGGTCCCATCATTGTGGGACCCAGGGGGCCGGCGCAGAGGCCCGCCGAAGCAGCCTGTCACTAATAACACAGGTCGAGATGCAGGACAGGAACCCGGAAATGGCCGACAGGCTGCTTCAGCGGGCAGTGGAGGCCCGCGCGCTGGGCCTGGCGGCGGCGGTGGAGGCCAAGGAGGCGGCGGAGAGGCCGGCGCTGGTCGCTGGAGGCCCTCCAGCGACCAGCGCCGTCCTCTCCCCGGCCTCCGCCTGCAGTGGAGGCCCGCGCGCGGGGCCCGGCAGCGGTGGCGGAGGCCAGGGAAGCGGCGGAGAGGCCGGCGCTGGTCGTTGGAGGCCCTCCAGCGACCAGTGCCGGCCTCTCCGCCGCCTCCCCGGCCTCCGCCTGCAGTGGAGGCCCGCGCGCGGGGCCCGGCGGCGGTGGCGGTGGCGGAGGCCGGGGAGGCGGCGGAGAGGCCGGCGCTGGTCGCTGGAAGGCCTCCAGCGACCAGCGCCGGCCTCTCTGCCGCCTCCCCGGCCTCCGCCACTGGGCCCCGCATGCGGGCAGGGAAGGCGGCGAGTGAGGGAGGGAGCGTCCTCGCGCATGCGCAGAGCCCGCCACAATCGCCCTGCGCACGCGCAGGGACGCTCCCTCCCTCAATCGCCGCCTTCCCCGCCTGCGCGCGCGGCCCACCGGCTCTCTGGCTGGCTAAACCAGGACCTCTAATGGCCCCGGTATAGCCAGCCCGGGAGCCGGGAATTGGGGGCCAGAACCGGGACTTTCCCGGGTGCCCGGGACGGTCTGGCCACCCTAGCCTTTGAATTTAAAAGGTCAGCTGATGAAAATGGAGTGTAGACAGATCGATTCTGACCTCCCTCAATCTCTTGATTGGGGCCTAGAAACTGAGGGATCTGGACTTGGTGCAATGGCATCTCGTGTGTATAGGGAGTCACCACATGCAGGCAAGGGGTTGATCCCTCAGAAGTCCAATGGGATATGGGCAGGTCCTGAAACTCTTCTGGGGAATAAGTGGATGTGTCTGAGAAGGAGGAAGAGGTTGAAGATTGGAGGAAGAGTACCATTTGCACTTCTTCCAGTCCTTCATCTAAGGGTTCCAGGAGCATTGCAAACCGTGGGGCATAGCAGGTAGGAGTTATAGCTCTGTCGGGATGAGGAACATGGCCTCTGGCAACTATCTGGAAACTGGACCCTCAACTGGGGACTGACTTGATGGCTTGGAGTCGACTCAGAAGGGCTGACTACCGTGGGGCTCAATCGGGCGTCCAGTTGAGGAGGAAGTGGAGGCAAGAGGGTTGCAAGGTGGGATCTCAACACCATAGGATGTCTGTCGCGTGGAGGCTGGGCATTGTGAACTAACAGTGCCAGAGGTTGGTGCACTGGGAGAGCCTGAGCTTCCTGCTGCTGCTCCGCTGCCCGGGGCAGAGGGGGAGCTGCAGGCACATAGGGAGGAGGCCAATCAAAATCTGCAGGGTCAGAGCCTGATGGCAGAATAGGGTAGACTGGTTTGGGCTTTGATACCTTTCCCTGAGATGCTTCTCAAATTACAGAGGGACTTTTCTTTACAAGCGCCTTACATGGCAACATCTTGGGTTTTAAGAGCAGAACATTCTTAGTTGCCTTCATGCATTGTTTGAGCCATGAAGGTGGGTCTAAGATCAAGCCATACCATGAATCAATATAGGGGGACTGGTCTGGGTTATCTCCCGATGGGGTAGTAACCATCGCATATACTCTACGCACTAGTTCAGCTGAGAACGACCCTTCAGGAGGCCAGCCAACCCCGAAGGTGGGTCATTCTCTTTCACAAAACAGTCTCAGCTGATCAGGGATCTGACCTTCTCCTCCATAGTCATCAGTGAAGCCCTTATCAAAGTTGGCAAGCATGCAATCCAGGGGCGTGCCTTTCGACCGTGTTCCCCCCTATTGTTAACCGGCATGGGAGTGACTCTGGGATTCAACAGCCTCTTCTTCAGCTACAAAGTCCTCAGCTGTGCCTAAATAAACCTCTTATGCCACTTGTATGTCCTGTGGGTCCCAGGGATTCAAGCCTTGAATGAGGATTTCTTCCCGCCATTATTTGTCAGAATCTATGGAGCTTAAGGAGTCTGATTCAGTTGAGCTTCCTGTGTGTAATTGTGTCCCCTCACACCGAAGGCATTTAAGGGAATGAAAAATCTCAAGCTGTGGTTCATCCTGTATGATCTGATTCTCCCAGCCTTCTGTATAGTATGTGGTCTCTTCTCCAGCGTTCCTGTGGTTTAATTCCCATACCCTAATGTAGTCATTGTGTCTGACGTGTAACTTGCTAGAACTGAAATGTAGAATAAAATGCTTGACACGACTAACGCCATGATGTACCTTAGTATGAACTCTGCTTTACTAACCCTGAGAGTTGTTGCAAATGCCTTTCCCTAGCACATTGTAACCGCAAGAGTGAAATCTCACCCCTATACAAAAAGCCAGCTTCAGCTTTGAAGTACAGATCCTCAAGGACTCTTCCTCTGGGAAAGAGATAACACCCTGAGAAGAGCTGGCTGTCTCTGGGGATGTGAAAAAGGCTGTATTGTTTCCCGCCTGTAGAAACCTAGAAAAGACTGGTTCCAACCTTGGGCCAGTATCAAATTCAATCTGCTTCTATACTGTATGTGTGTTCTCAATAAATGGATTAATGGTTAAATCAACATGGTCTGACTTTGCTTGAAGTTCCACGTCTGACACATTGCCTTTCTGCTTAAGGAAATACCAACTAGTCCACGAGGGCCTCCAGTTGCCGCGGTAAGTTTTACCTCTACGCTTAAGCCCCCAAGCAGTTGTATTCTGGTCTGTTCCCTTACACAACTGTATCTTGTAATTAGGGCACAGAACTTTTTCCCAGCAAAAAGATAATTTGCCTTCTGTTTCAACTCAGGGGCGGACTAAGGCAGCAAACCTCTCTCGTGGTTTCCAAAAACCCCAATCGTTCTCACAAAAATCACAAAGGTTGTTCATTTAGCAGTTCGGGGTCATGGGGCCTAGCAACCCTCCCAGGGCACCAGACAGACAAAACTACTCAGGAAACAACAGGGGTATGGAGGTTGAGACACCAGTAAGGGTTCTGGCACCTCCAGACAAGGGGGAGCCCTAAAACACTTTCCCATGGCCCCAGCTCAGATGCATTCGTGTGACTGAGAACTGTGGTACTGATGGATCCCACTCACTTTGTAACAGATGTCATGTCTCGGGCATACACAATCATACCACAAATCCTTCCCAGCTCCGTTACCAGGCAAGCACAGGTTCAAGGGCTCTGGCAGGGAAAACTACTTTCCTCTTCTTCAGCGGGCTTTAATAGTGTGCAGCCAAGGGGATGATCAAGCCCCTTCTTCCCTCTGAGCCAAACAGTCTCTTTTAGAGGGGTCCTATACCCATGGAGCAAGGTTCATACTCACCTACGGAGGACTTTTTACCAATGCTGGTTCCTGTTGCCTCGATTGGTCTGATTAGGCGCTCGGCCAGCCCGGCAGAGGATGGGATAGATTGAGACCGGTCAGCCAAAATCAGCTGGGAGCTCCTACCAGAACCCTTGTCTCCCCCGGCCACAGCCTATGGCTGGCCGGGGCCAATCAGAGGGATAATCTTTTTCCCCTTTAGTCCCGCCCAATGCACCAAGAAATGGAGGAGTGCTCCGCAATTGGTGGTTGGTCAGTGGACAGACTAGGCCAGAGGCTCAGTCAGGAAAAACAGCAGTTTATTTATTGTGCATGGGCAACAGACAGGCTTTTGCATAAAATAGTCTGAGCCCCGATTAGAGGCAACACACAAACTTTTATTCCATACAGTATTGATACATCAGCACAAATATATTTTTCACAGGAACAAGGCAGGGGCAGGCGTTGACACTTTTCGGTACTTTCCATACTCTCTCTCTCTCTCGGCTTGGCATTATTATTTGCAATCGCTAGCTTAACCACAATTTCCTTTAAAGTAAACATGTTTGTCACAGCATCTTTGGGTTTCTCCGGGACTTTCCAGGGTGCAAATCCATAGTACTTCTGTTCCAGTAACATTTAGCAATCTCATGTTCCTCTTTCGCTGCCCTATTCTTTTACAAGCTGACCACACTGCTAGCTTCCTATGCTCACTCGGTGTCAAGTCTGCAGATTCAATGATGAGTTGGTGTTGATACAAAGACTCTATTTTATTGATACTGCTACTTGTGGCCTAAGCCAGGTCTTGAAAAGACTAAAGTCCATACAGTAGATACATATAAGGTACACTTCAAAGGGATTCCTACGGGGATGGTGAATTGTGCAGAGGACATTCACACATAGATGTTACAAATACATTCTCATGTTGATTAGAGGCCCAGTTGGTCTTGATGCTCCCAGGCTTCTTCCTCTCCCCCAAGCCTAGGCTGAGAAGGCACAGATAAGACTTTCACACATTACCATTTCAAAGCAGTAACAGATCTCTAAAGGAAGGGGAAAAGGAAGAGAGGGTTAGCTAGCAGCATCTGGTTATATTTTGGTTCTACCCAGAATGCTCTGTGTTTGAGCCAGAGTTATAGACAGACTTGACACTCGGGACTTCTTAGGTGAGAGAGGGGGGAAAGTTACTTCTTCTTTCATCCAGAGATAGATTTCACATCATGTACACATTTGTTCCTTTGACCTTCTTGTATCAAGCCCCCTGGCCTAACCTAATCTATTTAATTGCTATTTATTTTGGCCCTGCTATAGAGCCACCTTCACTTCCTCCAGATGCTGCTGTGCAAGGGGATAGAAGAAAATATCCTCTCTACAAGGAAGGGGATGACATTGAGACCTTCCTGCAGAACTTTGAACAGGTCTGCATAGACTACAAGGTTCTCAAAGAACAGTTCATGGAAAAGCTGAGACCACAGCTGTGCAAAGTCCTGGCTTCCATGTCTGGCCAGATGGTAGGTGAAGAGAAGACCAATTATAAACTCTTCAAACAAAGAGTGCGTGAGAGAGTGGGGTTCACCAAAGAAGGGGCCCAGAGGCATTTTAGGAAGATCAGACAGGAGGATAAAGAGCCCTACCCACAGCTGATGTATTGTCATGTAGACGGATTCAGCAAGGAGCCAGAGATGAAACAAAGACTTCATTTATTGATTGACTGTTACTGTGGCTCAAGCCGGACGCTTGAGTAGAATGAAACCAATACATTGATACAAGCATTATAAGATACACTTCAAAAGAATTCCTACGGGGAGGGTAATAGAAGAGCATTCACACATAACTACAAAGATACATTCCCAGGCTGGTTATCACACCGTTTGGCCTTGCTTACATCTACGGCTCTTACTCCCTCGGACCTTCGTCTGGGAAGGCACAATTTACTTCTTTCACAGCAATTACCAGCCATAAAGGAAAGGGGGGTCACTAAAGGAGAATAGCCTAGCAGCCTTTGGCCCCTCGGGATTTTAAGCAGGACCCATCAGTCTTTGAGCAGAATCAGGCTATCTTGACATACTGCCCCCCTCATGCTCAACCCCTCGGTCGCAGGGGGTGTTTTTTGTGAAACTTATTAATTAGATCACAAGCTGATACATCTTTTTCTGCAACCCATTCGTTTTCACTAGCAGGGAAATGTTTCCACTTAATCAGATAATAGAACTTCCCATGTTTAATTTTAGAGTCCAGAATCTCCTGAACTTCGTGATGACTCTGATTCCCAATCTGAATAGGTTGCAGCGCTGTCGTTTGAGGATGCCAAACAGACTGGCCGGGGTCCCGACGGAGCAGGCTTCAATGAAAGACAGGGTGCACTTTACTAAATATCTTAGGCAGTTCTAGTTCCACAGTGACCCCATTTATCACTCTTTTGATCTTTAAAGGACCCAGATATCGGTACTCCAGTTTCTTAGAGGGTTGATTGATAGGTAGGTTTTTTGTTGACACAAATACAGAGTCCCCCACCTTAAAGTCCCAGGCGGGGACATGGGATTTGTCATATTGCTTTTTATATGTCTCTTTTGCAGCCTCCAAATTCTCCTGAATCTCTTTCCAACTCTTGCTTAGAGTGTCCCATCATTGCTCAAATGAGCTGGGCTGTTCGGTGGGGTCTCCTCCTGGCAACACAGGAATCGGCTTTCCCTCATAGCCACTTACAGTCTGGAAGGGGGAGGCTTGGTGGAGCTGTGTACACTGTTGTTGTATCCGTACTCAGCGAATGGGAGGAGGTCCACCCAATTGGATCATTGATGATTGATATAGCGCCTCAGATATTGCTCTAATAGGCCGTTCACGCGTTCTGCCTGGCCGTCCGTCTGGGGGTGGTACACGGAACTCAACCCCTGCTCCATCCCTAGTAATTTGTAAAACTCCCGCCAAAAGTTGGCAACGAACTGCGGTCACTAATTACTTTATCCGGGAAGGAGTGTAGGTTAACCACATGGTTAAAGAATAAATAAGCCAGTTTCTTAGTGGTGGGGAGCTGTGTGCAGGGAATAAAATGGGCCTGTTTTGAAAAAGTGTCTACGACCACCAGTATTACTGTTTTGCCACGAGATGGCGGTAGTTCTACTATGAAGTCCATTGAGACTACTGACCAAGGTCTGGTGGCGGTTTCTATTGGTTTGAGGAGTCCGGGGGGTTCCACCACCCCCCGCTGCTTTTCCATGATGCAGATCGGGCAGGAGGAGACAAATTCTGACACATCCTTTTTTAGGGATAGCCACCAGAATTGTCTGCTGATCAGGTGGAGTGTGTTTACATACCCGAAATGCCCAGCCAGTTTGTTTGAATGATTGTTTGAATGATTGTAACACCTCTTTTCTCATGCTTTTTGGGACATAAACCTTTTTCCCTTTTTTTTTTAAATTTTGATTTTTCACTTTGCAGTGAAAAATCAAAAACCAGCGAGTAAAACTGTTCACATAAAACCCCATACACCCAAGGAGTGGAAGGGATCAGGTGAATTACAATTACTCCACATCGAAACCTTTACTTTTAACCCAACTGTACATAGGGCCCCATTCCTCCTGACACTTTTCTACATTACCATCTTTCAATCTCGTGGACAATAAATCTGATTCGGCAGCATCCAGCAGTTTGGTAACAAATTCCTCTCTATTAGGTACTTTTTCAGATTTCCAATGTTTTGCATATAATACTCTAGCTACTGTAACTATATACAACAATAATTTCAGTTTTATTTTAGGAATGTTTTGTCGGCATATATTAAGTAGATATAGTTCAGGTGTGTGGTTGATGTTAATTTTCAGAATCTTTTGGGACCACGTATTGACTTGTGCCCAAAACTTTTTAGCGCGATCACACTGCCACCAGATATGAATAAGGGATCCCTTTGTTTCTCGGCACTTCCAGCATTTGTTCGAGTATTTGGGGTAAATTCTAGCCAATCTGTCTGGAGTGAGGTACCATCTGTACACCATTTTATAAAGATTCTCTTTAAGTTCTGCAGGTTTTATTAGTTTTAAATTCTGTTTCCATAATTTTTCCCATTCGATCAAATCAATGTTAAATCCGGAATCTTTTAACCAACGAATCCAACATTCTTTAACTGTCTCTCCTTGCATCTTTAATTGAAGTAGCCAATCATAGGCCTTAGAGATAATTTTCTGTTTGGTTGAAAGTAGCAAATCTAAGTCATTGGGTTTATTCAGAAATCCCTTTTCCTTGTCCTTTTGAAATCTAGATTTTAGTTGGCATTGTACCCACCAGTCTAATTTGGTGAGTTCTTCCTCAATCAAGGCATTATTGTCATAAGAACATAAGAGAACATAAGAGAAGCCATGTTGGATCAGGCCAACGGCCCATCAAGTCCAACACTCTGTGTCACACAGTGGCAAAAAATTTTATATACACACATACACTGTGGCTAATAGCCACTGATGGACCTGTGCTCCATATTTTTATCTAAACCCCTCTTGAAGGTGGCTATACTTGTGGCCGCCACCACCTCCTGTGGCAGTGAATTCCACATGTTAATCACCCTTTGGGTGAAGAAGTACTTCCTTTTATCCGTTTTAACCTTTCTGCTCAGCAATTTCATCGAATGCCCACGAGTTCTTGTATTGTGAGAAAGGGAGAAAAGTACTTCTTTCTCTACTTTCTCCAATAAAGTTCCGTAGTTATGCTGGTCTTTCCAGGCATACAAATTAGGGTGCGTCAGAGCTTCTATTGGGGATAGCCACATTGGGGTATTATGGTAATGAACCTTGATTTCTTGCCAAATTCTAAAGAGATCTTCTTATTTCATGTCTTAAAAATAAACTTGAGTTAGTAGGGTTGCGGTACCACATGTAGTTGTGCCAGCCTTCCCCCAGACCCTCACCTTCCAACACTAGGAGTCTTTTATTTTCCAGGGAGCACCTGTCTCTCAGCCAAGCTATACAGCAAGCTTTGTAGTATAGACTCCATTCTGGGAGGGCAAGCCCCCCTCTTAATTTACTATCATACAACACCTTGGATTTTATTCTAGGTTTCTTGCCCTGCCAGATGAAGATCTTGACCATTTCATTAAGCTGTTGAAAGAATAATTTGGGAAGAATAATTGGAATCGTTTGAAAGAGAAATAAAATTCTTGGAAGAACATTCATTTTAATTGTGGCAATTCTACCTAAAAATGAGATTTGGAGGCCTTCCCATCTGGTTAGATCGTTTCGAATTTCCTTAAGTATTTTATCATAATTATCTCTGTACAAAGTTTTTAAGTCATTTGTCAAATAAATACCTAAATATTTCAATTTCTTTTCCTGCATAAAACCCGAGAGAGTTTCTAGTTGTTCAATCTGAGATTTATTCATATTCTTCGTTAAGATCTTAGTTTTGGATACGTTCAATTTAAATCCTGAAATTTCACCATATTCTTTTAATCTTTGTTTCAAGAAGGTTATGGACGAAATCGGTTGTTCCAGGATAAATATTAAATCATCCGCGAAGGCTAATGTTTTAAATTCTTCGTTCTTCATTCTAACTCCTTGAATTTTGGAGTCGTCTCTAATCTTTTGGATCAGAGGTTCTAGTGTTAGAATAAAAAGTAAAGGTGACAGGGGACAACCCTGTCTAGTACCTTGTTCTATATTAATAGGTTTAGTCATAGTTCCGTTGAAGTTGATTCTTGCAGTTTGATTCGAATAAATTGCTGCTACCAAATTACGAAAATTGTCCCCACATCCAACAGCCGCAAGTGTCTTGGAAATCATATTCCAGTTAACCTTATCGAATGCTTTCTCTGCATCAACCATGATTCCCGCAAACTGTTTGTCAGGGTGTTCCTTGTAATATTCAATGATATTCAACAATAATCTCACATTCTGACTCATAAGACATCCCGGAACAAAACCTGTTTGATCCCCGTGGATTATGCTGGAAATTACCTTCTTGAGCCTATTCGCAAGAATTGTGGCAAAAATCTTGTAATCACTATTTAAGAGTGAGATAGGTCTATAATTTTTGATCTCCAAAGAATCAGTTCCTTCTTTATGGATTAGGGTAATTAAAGCTTCTTTCCAAGAGTCTGGGGGCTCCCCCGTAGTTTGTATGTTCTCAATCACCTTTTTAAATGGTAGCAGTAAAATATCTTCGAATGTTCTAAAAAATTCAATTGGTAGACCGTCAGGTCCTGGGGTCTTGTTTCGTTTTTGACTTTTGGTCGCCTCTACTATTTCATGAATTGTAATAGGGTTGTCCAACCCTTGTTGTTGTTCATGTGTAATCTTGTTCAGGTTAACATTTGTTATATAGTCCTCTTGTTTTTGACTTATGATATCTTGTTTCTTATAAAGATTTTGGTAAAAATTGTGGATAATATCACTCATTTGGGAACTCTGAAAAACCTCTTCGTTTTCTTTATTCTTCAAGGATTTAATGATCCTTTTCTGCTTTTCCTTCTTTAATTTATAAGCCAGCCATCTACTCACTTTATTTGCATTCTCGAAATAATTTTGTTTTGCCCACTTCAGTTTCCGCTCAATCTCCTCTGTCAAAAGAAGATTAATTTGATGTTGGGTGGATATAATCTTGGCCTTCGTCTCTTTTGAATTTTTGGTCTTTTGATGATTTTCCCAGATCTTCAGTTTGGATACCAATTCGTTATATGACTTCATTTGTTCTCTCTTCCTCTGTGCAGAATATCTAATCGCTATTCCTCTGAAAAAGGCCTTAAAAGCGTCCCATATAATAGGCATCTTGGTGTCTTCCTCCCGGTTGTTAGAAAAGAACTCTTTAACTTCTTTCCTGGCCATTTCCAAAAATTTGCTCTCTTTTAAAATTTGTAAATTAAGAGACCAGCGGGGGTTTCTTGATTTTCCCTGCAAGACCAATTGGATTGGGCTATGGTCTGCGTATGTCTGAGGTAAAATGTCCATTTGATTTATAGATAATGTCAAATTCAAGGATGCCCAAGACATATCTATTCTAGACCAGGATTTATGGACATGTGAATAATATGTATAGTCCTTAGTAAGGGGGTTCTTAGTTCTCCAGACATCCACTAAATTTAGTTCTTCAGCTATTTTCAAGAAAGACTTGGGTAATAGATTTCGCGTTTTTCTTTTTGGGGGGTCTTCAAATTTTTTGTCCATTTTGGCATCAAATATTGCATTGAAATCTCCAATTATACAACAATTTTCGGAATCAAATTCTCTAAGTTTGAGATGTAATGCTTTGTAAAAACTCTCCTGGTTTTCGTTGGGAGTGTAAATATTTGCCAATATTATTTTTAAGCCATTGACCTCCAATTCTAGGATGATGATCCTCCCTTGATTGTCTGAATATAAGTGATTTGATTTTATGTGATTGGACACATAGATGGCTACTCCCCTCTTTTTTGGGGGGGGGGGGTCGCAGGAACAATATAGTGTACCAAGTTTCTTGTTTTCTAAATACTTCACATTGTCCGTCTTAATATGGGTTTCCTGGAGACAAATTATTTGAGCCTCAGTTTTTTTTAACTGTTGAAAAGTTCTCTTCCTCTTTCCAGGTTCATTCATTCCGTTGACATTCAACGAGAGTATTTTAGTCCCGCCCTTGGGGTTCATTTTCCTGATTCATTACTATCAGCTATTTCGAATTGTTCTTTCTTGCTCTGGAGCCTTGTTTTGACTTTTTCAGTTTTCTTTCTCCCTGGTTCCTCTCCACCAGCTTTCTTGCTGGCTTCAGCTTCCTCTTGATCTTCTCCTGACTCAGATCCATTTTGTTCCATAAAAGCAACGCAAAATTCTTCCATCTTTTCCTCTGTGGTTATGTTGTATCTTTTGGACTGGAAAGTAAAAAACATTCCCTGTGGAATGAGCCATTTAAACTGAATTGAA
Source organism: Heteronotia binoei (assembly GCF_032191835.1). Lineage (NCBI taxonomy): Eukaryota > Metazoa > Chordata > Lepidosauria > Squamata > Gekkonidae > Heteronotia > Heteronotia binoei. The sequence continues at coordinate 1,001,297 of NC_083230.1, forward strand.
TGCTTCATTAACCAAGTGGGGAGCTTTTTGAATTTAAATCTCCGTTGGCGAACACTCCATGGTATCTCTTTCAAAACCTTGATAGTTGAGTCTTTCCACTTCAGCTCTGAATCCCTTACTTTCCTTAAAATCCTTTCACAGGTCTCCGTACGGACGAACTTTACTTGCACTTCTCTCGGAAGGTTAAGTTTCCGTGTGTAGTTTGAAGAGATTCTTTTAGCCCAAAGGATGTCTTTTTGGCCTTCTTCCAATAAGTCTTCTTCATTATCAGTTGTTAAAACATGTATGATCTTATTGATTAAGTCTTCATCCCTTTCTTCCTGTAAATTTTGAAAACGCAGAATGGAAGCCGCTTTTTCCATCTCCAGTTTGATCACTCTATCCTCTAACTCAATCAAGTCTGTTTTATTTTTGGTCGTTATGCTGAATGTAAGTTTCTCTCGTTCTTCTAATTTTTCTACTTTGGCCGTTAAGCTATGAACTTGATGCGTGTTAGCCAATAGTTGTTTTTGAAACTCTGCTAGTTGTTCATTGGTCTGTTTAATCTGTTGCATCAGGTCTGTTTTCATACCCTCTAGGGCTTCTTGGTTTTGTTTAAAGCCAGATGTTATCATAGATTGCAATTTCTCTATGGAATCTTGATTAACAGGGACTGGTACAAGCTTACTTCCTCCCGCTGGGGAGGTTCCCACCGCCAACTTTTTGATCTTAGTTTCCGTCATGTTGAAAAAGAAAAAGGTGTACACTCTGATTATTATATAAACTGTTGAAAATATTGGGTACCTAGGCTAAGTATGTTTAACTAATAATATCTCCACTTACGAACTTACAAATCAGTTTTCTCCCTTGGCCGATACCTTCTCAACACTTCGGTGCATAACTGAGCTACCGGTGAAGGAGTTTGGAGGGGGAGCATTTCTAACTCCTTAAAAGAACCTCCCAAACTGAACTTAAGGCTTTTGGTAGGGGACCCGAGCCCCCTTTGAATAACCACGCTCCGGTACTGAAAAGAGACGATCGATACGAGATAAGCTGAAGCGGAGCGGCAAGGGTGAGCTGGTGTTGTGCTGTGGACAGCGAAAGATGGCGGCGACAGCTGCGGACAGCGAGAAGAGGCAGAAGCAAAGAAGCGGAGAAGCGGAGGCGACTACGCGGTGAGTCTTTTGGCTGGAGAAGTGAACGGAGAGAAGGCGAGAGGTGAGAAAGAAGGCAGTAGAACTGTGTCGGGTGGTAACAAGCAAGAAGCAAAGTAAGAAAGACTGTGTTTGGATCTGTGTTTGAACTGTGTTTTGACTGCTTTTGGTCTGAGAAGTAAAGAAGGGAAAGTGTAAGTGGCTGGAAGAGCAAGGTGAAGAGACGAGGAGAGAGCCGTGGAAATATAGTTTGACGTGGTGGAAGAAGGCTATATTTGTGTTGGATATAAGAAGGTGAACTGTGGGGGTGGACCGAGAAGGCGGAACGGAGCTGCAAGAACTGTAAGAACTGTAAGAACTGTAAGACTTAGCCGCGTCTTCCCCCCCCCTCTTCTGCCCGCGCCGTTTGAGCTGTAAAGGAACTTTTTCTCACTGTCTTTGTTTTCCTGGAGTGACTTGGGACCCTCGAAGCAAAAGTTAAAGGGTGAAGCAGCGGCTCTTAGTGGCGATTGCCGCGGCTGCACTTCACTGAAGCTGCTTGGGTCGGCGCTTTGACTGAGTTGTGGAGTTTAACACTAGAAAGACTGAATATTGAAAGACTGAACACCAGAAAGACTTAACTTTTGGACAGTTGGCAGCAGGTCTTTGCATTGCTGCTGATAACAGTAAGAAAGAAGAGCACAAGAGGCTAGAAAGAAGAAATAATAGTGGAGTAAGCTTGTTATTCAAGAACTTTTCTTAATTTTCACTAATTTGGGGTGCTTTACTTGGATTTTGTTTTTCCTACTTCCTTTTCTACATTTATAAGTTTCCTAGATTTGCAAGAGGAGTTGATACAAGTATATAACATATAGTAACTGATTTAAAATGAATTGAAATAGATTTGTGCATATTTGCTTGTGAAGCTTTGATTGAGTGATTAATTGGGAATTAATTGTGTATATGAATTGTTTTTTGCTTTTTCTTTCTTGTTTTTTCATAACCAACTTAAGCTGAAGGTTTTATTGCTGATTGCTTTTCCTAATTAATTAACTTGAAGTAACTGAAACCTGATTTTCTGGGGGAATTAGTTGAAGGCTAACTTCCTGAGAACAAAGCTAAGAAGTTTCTAAGATTTGTAAGTTCATAAACCTTTTTCCCACGGTACTACAACCCATCCCCCTTTTTCTGAACCTCCCCCAGTCTGTCTTCTCCCTCCTTTTTGGTCTCTGCCGCCATTTTCTCTGTTCCCCAACCTTCCAGTTCACGTTTCTTTTGAGAACGGGTAGTGACGACTGCTGCGACTTGGGAGGGGGGAACCAGGGAGTCTATCACTTCCTCCTTCTGGCTGTTGTGCTGAGGCAACCTGGAGAGGGTGTCAGCCAAAAAATTTTTCGTGCTGGGAATATGCTTAATCACGAAATCAAATTTCGAGAAAAATCCCACCCACCGGATTTGCTTTTCACTCAGTTTTCTCTTCCCCGTGAGTGCTTTGAGATTTTTATGGTCGGTCCAGATCTTGAATGGTACTTTCGCCCCCTCTAACCAGGACCTCCAAGTTTTTAATGTAAAAGTTACTACAAACGCCTTCTTTGTCCCATACTGACCAGTTTCGTTGTTCATTGGAAAATTTCTTAGATATGTAGGCACATGGCCTCAACCCCCCTTCCTCATCTTTCTGCATCAGAATGGTCCCCATGGCCACGTCGGAGGCGTCACATTGTACAATGAAGGGTCTTAGCTCGTTGGGGTGGGTCAGAACCGGCTCACTCATGAACAGCGATTTCAATTTGTCAAATGCCGTTTGACATTTAGACGTCCAGATTAAGCGGGCCCCTGGCCGTTTGGCCTCTGGCCCTTTCCCCTTCGTTTTTAACAACTCTGTTAGGGGAAGCATTATTTGTGCGAACGCTGGTATGAAGGTCCTATAAACATTTGTGAAACCGAGGAACGATTGGAGCTGTCTACATGTCCTTGGGGGGGGGGGGGCAATCTAATACGGTTTGCACTTTTGCCGGGTCCATTGCCAACCCCTTCGCAGAGACTCTAAACCCCAGATAGTCCAGTTCCGTCTTGTGGAACTCGCATTTCGACAGTTTAGCGTACAGTTTGTGTTTCAGCAAGGTATCTAGTACCTTCCGTACTAAGATTACATGGGATTTCTCGTCTTGTGAATAAATAATGATGTCATCCAGGTACACCACCATCCCATTGAACAAAAAGTCTCTTAGCACATCATTTATAAAGTTCATAAACACCCCTGGGCCCCCCTGTAGTTCGAACGGCATACCAGGTACTCAAACTCTGTCCCATAGGCGTGTTAAATGCCATCTTCTACTCATCCCCCTCCTTTATGCGCACTCGGAAGTACGCATCCCACAAGTTCAGTTTTGTAAAGATTTTTGCCTCAGAGACCGTGCTCGATAGAACCTTAATGAGGGGGATGGGGTAGGCATTGGAGGTGGAGATCGTGTTTATCCCATGAAAATCTGTGCAAAGCCTAAGCGAGCCATCCTTCTTTTTCCTAAACAGGACCGGTGCAGCATGGGGTGCTGTTGCCGGTCAGATGAAGCCTTGCTTCAAATTCAGGTCCAAGAACTTGCGGAGCTCTGCTTTCTCAGTCCACCTTATAGTATATAGCTTGGCTTTTGGTAGTGTCTGGCCTGGGATCAGTTCTATGGCGCAGTCCGTGTTTTTGTGTGTGTGTGTGGGGGAGCTCGTTCGCGCTCTGCTCGCTGAACACTCCCATTAAGTCCCGGTAAGCCTTCGGCACTGCGGGGACCTCTTTTAGGGTTAGGCAGACTCTCTCCACTGATATCAGAGCCTGTGGCCCCCATTTGTAGTTTCATAAGTGGGCTTTGCATAAGAGGTCTATAAATTTTATCGTCTGATCCCCGCACCGTATGTGGGGCTCGTGCCTGGCTAGCCACCCAACTCCCAAAACCACCGGGTAGGAGCAGGAAGGTGCTATTACAAATGTCTCCTGGTCCCAGTGCTCCTCAATTCCCATGGGCACGAGCTGGGTTTCTCTGGTGCAGGGCTCTCCCCGCATCACTGATCTGTCCATTTGCTCGAACTGCATCGGACCAGGGAGGGCCTGGGTGGTTAGTCCCAAGGCCTCGACTATTTGGGGGGTAATTAGTGCTCAATTGCACCCAGAGTCGATGAGTGCCCTCACTTTCATGAACCTCTTAAGTTTAGGGTTCAAAAGTCTCACTGGGACAAAATATAACGATCCAGTAACTCACCGTCAGTGGTGCCGGTTCCTCTGTGACCTGCTGGTTGGCACTCTTCAGAGCAGGTCGTTCTCGTTTCCCACTGGCTCCTCCATCCAAACTAGTTCGCTCAGTTCATCTGCCAGGAACGGGTCTTCTTCCGCCTCTTCGAGGGTCGCCACCGAGTGCTGATGTGAAGTCAGCCAAGGTAGATAAGAAAGTACCACAGTGCTTTGCATGCAACCAGTTGGGGCATATCCCGAGTCAGTGCCCAGAGTCTACCACTACGGCAGCATTCAACATGATGCCAGTGAGCCCTGAACACACTTCTTTTGATCCAAACCCTGAGCGCATTCCTCAGCATCGCTGTAAGGAAATAACCATGGATGGGCATAGTGTTACAACCTAGCGAGACACTGCTTCCCTTTTGACCTCTGTCCATCGTTCCCTTGTTGACCCTAAGTATTTCATCCCAGGTGAAGGAAGGCAAGTGCTGTGCCTCCATGAAGACCAAGGAGTTACCCTCCCAGTGGCCAGGATACCCATCCAGTATGGGGGGTGGACTGGAAAGTGGAAGATTGCTGTGTATGACCACACCCATGTAGCTATGTTTCTAGGGGAAGATTTGGCTGAATTTATGCTACAGTGGCAGGAAAGAGAGGAAGGCAAGCTATGAAAAGGAGCAATTGAATGTGAACACTCTCCCAATGTGGTCTGTAAAGGCAAGAAGAAGAGAAGAAGTTCTTCACAGGGACAGTATTCTAAGGAACCAAAGCAGCTGTGAAAACTGTTGGTGGCCTCCGTTTCAAGACTACTGATGACAGATGTAGCCTCTGGGTGTGCCAAGCAGGAGGGCTACAGCATGACACTCCAATGGGGCTGTCAGCAATAGGCTGAATGGACCAGAATGAGATTCTCCACAGCCATTAAGGCGGGTCTGGGAGGAGACTTATGGACACCCAATCCTGCCCCGCAGTGCATGGCCAGCAGGAGTGGTGGAGAGGATGGACATGGTCATCCCAAGCAAATGCATTCAGGATCACTCCATGCTATGTGATGACAGAGACAAAGACCAGGACCCGCTCCCATCATCCCATCCCACTTCTGAGTTCCCCTTCCCTTGGTCAGCAGAACATCTATACTGAGACAATGTAACATCCCAGCATAAGCTGCCCCAAGGCAAACCCAACCCCCCAGAACACCTTTGTGTTGGTCTGCAGCAGGTGTGGCCTGTTGGCTCATGTTCCTCAATGCCTTTTAGGGGTTGAGCCTGTTCTCATCTGGTCATGGGTGCACATGCCACCCAGGTAGGCACCTGTGGAACCAACCATGCATGGGCCCCACCCACCCCACCTCCTGGGGCAGGGAAGCTTGCAGATTGGCTTGGCTGCCAGTCAGCCAGCTGTGAGTAATTGCTCCATGTATGCAAATTGATGCTCGACCCTCCTTCGCCACTCCTGTGATTCCCTTGCCATGGTGACTAGACTGGACAGATGTGCTGTAGTTGTGGAGACTGTTTGTGAAAGCCCCTTTATCACTGGCTTTCCACTGCCACCTCCCACCATTCCCCACAGCTCTCAAGGTACTCTCTGTCAATGGCAGCCCACATGGAGGAGACAGTGGGTGGGATTCTCTGAGCCAGGTGCAGATCCTGAGCCCTGGGACCTGGCTTGCAACCTGCTGCCCATCCATCCACCCCACTCCATCTAGCTGCCTCTCCCTTGTCCCCCTATCCACCAGAACACGGGGCATCGCCCATGGGGGAAAGTCAGGTTCCCTGACAATAGGGTCAGAGTGTCAGATGATTGTACCACATTGAGGTATTCACTCATATTCAGTCATCCCTGTTATTTTGCATTACATTGCACCCCCTGTAAGCATATCATCATAATCTGAACTGTGTATTTATTTTTTACCTTGCTCAAACATGTATCCAATTGCACCTACTTTGGTATTTTGCTTGCTGTAACTTTTCACAAAATGCGCAGGAGAAGACATTGGCAGTGAAACTGTTATCTGGTAGACATGGCAACATTTGGCTGTGACCAGATGACCTTAAGAATCCAAAGAAGACTGTTATATGTCTAACCCTGGGAGCCTTAATGGACAGGAGCTGGCTTTATCTTTCAAACCTTTTTGCTTATTATTGGTTCCGTTTGTGAGTTACTCTATTCTTGGCAATGGCTTCATAGCATGAAGGTCCATTGCTCTGTATTGATCTCTAAGAAACTTCTTAGCATTTCCAAATGCACTGAGTTGACTGGGATCAATAACTGGCAAAACCTTACAGGGAAAGGGGCACAAGATTGTCATCTGCAGCCACCATATGCATGTCCTCTGCATCCCTTTCCTCTGACTTATGAGGCAGGGACATTGGGATGTCCAGGGTGCACAGAACGCTAGAAGCTGCCAAAGCTGAACATCCCCTTAGTGTCAACACTTGCAGCTTTGCCACCACATGACTACAAGTGTCAGTGTGTAATCACCTGTGAGAGTGGACAAGGGTGAGCGGCAAGATGGCACCATGCAATCCCAAGGCCAGCTGCAACCACTTCCTGACCAATAACATACCTGGTGGGGCCAATGGGTGCTGGGTGACGATGGTCAGTTGGAGCCCTGCAACACCAACCCCCACTCTCTCATCACTTAACATGTCCTCCATCTGGTAATGGGGCATGGAGCTGAGAGCATCACATGATGTTCCTGCTTGGGAGCTCCGTGGCCAGCGTACTTGGGCAGCTATATCCATCTCACACACCCCCCCCCAACACCTTGGCAATGTGTCTGGGAGTTTATGTGAATGCTCCCATGGATCCACTGATACTCCATGATGAGTCCTTGGAATTACCTTTGGGAGAAAGCAGGCAGGACCGTCAGTGCCAGTGGCCAGGCATGCAACCACAAGAGCCAAGGGTGCCAAGGCAAACACCAGGCATATGGTGACTCATTTCAGAAAATCTCCACTCCATGGCTATACATAACGATTGGGGAAGGGGATGATTTAGCACATAACCACCTCTGCTCCATGCAAACCCTTGGGCAATGCCTTCTCGTGGGTTGGCCACTCAGCCATGAGGCACCAGACACATTTCTTTGCAGAGCCAAAGGAGTCATTCTAATGATTCATGGTGGACTGCTCTGTGCAGGTTGCATGGCCCAGTGCTAAGATACATTTGGCTAATGATACATTAGAAAATCCAATTATGGGAGGTAGCACCACTTCCTTTCATGGTGACCAGCATGCTCCACCACCAGGCCATGAAGAAGAATAAGAAGATGAAGATATTGGATTTATATCCCGCCCTCCACTCCGAAGAGTCTCAGAGCAACTCACAATCTCCTTTACCTTCCTCCCCCACAACAGTCACTCTGTGAGGTGGGTGGGGCTGGAGAGGGCTCTCACAGCAGCTGCCCTTTCAAGGACAACCTCTGCCAGAGCTATGGCTGACCCAAGGCCATGCTAGCAGGTGCAAGTGGAGGAGTGGGGAATCAAACCTGGTTCTCCCAGATAAGAGTCCGCACACTTAACCACTACACCAAACCGGCTCTCTCTCATGTAGGAGCACCTTCTCTGCCTCTGTCCAGTTTGACTGGCGTTGGCCATCTAAGCTGCCCGGAGTGCCTGCCGCCATGTCTCCAGCCAGAAGAGACCTCAAGTCCAAGGCTGGTCCTGCCCCACTTTCCCACAGAATGGAGTCCAGCAGACAGGATGGCCTGCCAGGTGACAACCACAGACACGAGGGTACGTGATGTCCCTGCAGGCATCACAGCTGATCACCACCACCTTAAGGGCCATGATAGGAAAGCAGGGTACCACCATTTTATAGGGCCATGATGGGAAAGCAGGGTATGCTGTCCTCTCCTCCTGCCTCTGCACCCATTCGGGGTGCACCACATTCATTTCCTGTCAGCTTTGTATTTCTGGGTCGCTCAGTGACAGAGGTGCCACTGCAGATGTACAGGTACCAAGAGCAGATGAGCACCTAGTGCCTGGATAACACCACCTGTCTTAACCGCTTCCACCTGGACCATATGGCCATCCAAGCCCTATGCGAGGAGCTCAGTCTGGACCTGCAGAGCCAGGTGATTGTCCCATGTGCCATCTGTGTGCTGCAGAAGATCCTCATGTTCTTGAGATTCTTGGCAACTGGCTCATTCCAGGGTGTCATGGTCGAGGTCCTTGAGGTCTCACAGTCGTCAGCAAGCCACTGTCTTCATTCCTCTTTGGATGCTATGCTCACAACAGCACGTCCATTTTCCCACTGGAGATGGAAAGTTACATTTCATCAGGGCCAGCTTCGCTGCCATTGCTGATTTCCCAAATATTGTGGGGGCTGTGGACATGTCACCCTTGTGGCCCCCTGTGAGAAGCCACAGGTCTACCACGACAGGCATTACGTCTACAGCCTCAGTGTCCAGGCAGCTTGAGACCTCCAGGAGGTCTTCACTGATCTGGGAGCAAAGTTCCCCGGGATTGTGCATGATACCCAGATTTTTGCCACCTTCGGTCACAATCATCTCCTTTCCACCTGGCCAAATGGCAGGGGCTGACTCCTAGGTGAGATCACTGGCCCTGGAATGGGAGGGTCCCATCCTGACCTTGCAGTGCCCCGACACCTCCTTCTTTCACAGGTGACCATGGCTGCCAGCTGCTCCCATACCTGCTTGCACCCTACTCAGAGGACCTACCCCCTGACACCCAGGCACACTGGGCCTCCGAAATGATCATAGAACGAGCATTTGGAAAGTTGAAGATGAGATTCCACTGCATACTCCACAACGGGGGGGGGGGGGGCATCACTGGATGCAGCACATGGCTGTTGCCAAGCTGGTGGCTCCCTGTGTCATGCTTCAAAATATTGCCATTTGGCAGTGTCTCCCCTTGTTTGATCTCACCCCCCTGTGGGAGCTGGAGTTGAGGTGGGGGGCCCAATGAGGATGTGCCAGCTGAGTCCCCATGTGTGGATCTTGCGGACCATCTACACCAGGAGCAGGAGCAACATCACATTTGGGCTGTCTCCTGTCCCATTGGGGTGACATCTTGGCAGCAGGACCTCTGACTGAGCACCATTGGCTTGCTTTCAGCCAGCACCCCCTTGGCTGTGATTTGGCAGGGTCTGTGGACACCCCCAGGTAGGGAGTGCAAGCCTATGGACACCTTCATCCTCTACACCCTGACTGTAGTGACCTTGGACAGTCACGGAGTAGGTGCCATCACATGTGGCATTTGAAGGTTGTGAAAGGCAGCTCTGGAGGGCCCAGTCGCCTCTCCCACCCCATCCCCTGACAGAGACCCGTGTGGCATAGTCATTTGCTTTCCGCACATGGTGGCAGGTTCCATGAGCATGCTCCCAGCAAAAAATCCTCCCCCTGCCATGGCTCTCCTCAACACTGACACAGGCAGCCCCTGTAACTGAGTGCCCCCCTGCTATGTGCACGGATGCCCTCCCTCCTGAGTGTCAGAGGAGCCCTGTCTTGGAAGTGACCCAGAGCTAGGAGTCTCAGTCATGCACCCATTCCATTAGTGACCCCCCCACAGTTGCATCATTCCCCTCTTCTCCATTCCATGATCACAGCAACCCAGCAACCTTATGCAACATCTGGATCAGGGCAGCTCTGCGGTGCTGTTATTGTTAGATCTGTCAGCCGCTTTTGACATGGTTGACCATCAGCTACTGACTAGCCGCCTTGCCAAAGTGGGGATTCGGGGATATGCCTTACAGTGGCTGACCTCCTTTCTCCAAGATCGGGGACAAAGGGTGGTGATAGGGGAGGAAGCATCCCAGAGGCACTCTCTTAGTTGTGGGGTGCCGCAGGGAGCCGTCCTATCCCCGATGCTATTTAACATCTATATGCGCCCCTTGCCCAGATTGTCAGGAGGTACGGACTGGGTTGCCATCAATATGCAGATGACACCCAGCTCTATCTATTGATGGGTGGCCAGTCTGACTGTACCTCGGAAAATCTAGATCTGGCGTTACAAGCCATGGCTTCTTGGCTCAGGCTGAGTCGGCTGAAATTGAATCCGACAAAGACGGAGGTTCTCTACCTGGGCTGGGGCGGTCCGGGGAGAGAGATCCAGCTACTGGCTCTTGACGGGGTACCACTGATACCGGTCCCTAAGGTCAAGAGCTTAAGCGTGCTTCTTGAGTCCTCCCTTACAATGGAGGCTCAGGTGGCAGCCACTGTTAGATCTGCCTTCTTTCATCTTCGGCAAGCGCGGCAGCTGGCTCCTTACCTGGAGCGCAACGACTTAGCGACGGTAATCCATGCTACGGTCACCTCAAGAATAGATCACTGTAATGCTCTCTACATGGGGCTACCCTTGCTAACCTGGAGACTACAACTAGTGCAGAATGCTGCGGCACGGCTGTTAATGGGGCTGCCGCGACGGGAGCACATTCAGCCAGTGCTGAGAGAGCTGCACTGGTTGCCTGTTGTGTTCCGAGTTCGCTTCAAGGTGTTGGTATTAACCTTTAAAGCCCTCTATGGTCAGGGGCCTGCCTATCTACGGGACCGCCTTTCCCCATATATCCCCCAGAGAGCACTGCGATCAGGGACAAAAAATCTGTTGTCTGCCCCTGGCCCAAAAGAAGCCAGGCTATGTATAACGAGATCCAGGGCTTTTTCGGTGGCAGCACCAGAATTTTGGAACACCCTCCCAGAAGCTATAAGGGCCCTGCGGGATTTGTCTGCGTTCCGCAGGGCCTGTAAGACCGAATTGTTCAAACAGGCTTTTGTGGTTTGATTGAAAAAAAAGGCTGCCACCGGACATCCTACAGAATGCTGGCAATCTTGGTCGAGAAGTCAATACTGCCATACTGGACTGAAATAGCGCTATAGAATGGTTTTAAAGTTAAAATATGTAAATTATGGTTTTATATGTTTTATTGGATTGATTGTTTTTATAATGTTGTAAGCCGCCCTGAGTCTGCTTGCGGAGAGGGCGGGATATAAATGGGAAATAATAAATAAATAAACAGTGTGATCTTACCTAGGCCTGCTTTGGCCAGGCCAGGAACCCATCAGTTATTGATCAGAATCAGTCGAGCTTGACATACTGCCCCCCTCAAGCCGACCCCCCCGGTCTTTGAGGGAATTTTCTGTGAAACTTATTGACGAAATCAGGAGCTAATACATCTTTCTCTGCTACCCATTCATTTTCACTAGAAGGAGTTTCCACTTAATTAAGTAATACAATGTCCCTTGTTTGACTTTTGAGTCCAGGATCTCCTGGACCTCATGGTGACTCTGATTCCCAATCTGGATAGGTTGAGGAGCAGTCGGTCAAGGGTGCCAGGGAGAAGCACCGTGGTCCCTCCGTAGAAGACTGCAATGAAAGACAGAGTATACTTTACTAAACATTTTTGGCAGTTCCAGTTCTACAGTGACCTTGTTTATCACCCGTTTGATTTTAAAAGGTCTCAGATATCGATACTCCAGTTTCTTGGAGGGTTGTTTCAGAGGCAGGTTTTTTGTTGAGACAAACACCGAATTCCCCACCTTGAAGTCCCAGGCTGGTACATGGGACTTGTCACACTGTTTTTTATACATCTCCTTAGCAGCCTCCAAATTTTCTTGGATCTCCTTCCAGCCCTTGCTCAAAGTTCCCCACCACTGCTCAAAGGAGCTAAGCTCTTTGGTTGGTTCTTCCCCTGGTATTAAGGGGATTGGCTTAACCTCGTACCCATACACAGTTTGAAATGGAGAGGCTTTGGTGGAGCTATGTACACTGTTGTAACCGTACTAAGCAAAAGGGAGGAGGTCCATCCAGTTCGATTGTTGGTGATTTATGTAGCACCTGAGGTATTGTTCTAACAAGGCATTCACGTGTTCTGTCTGTCCATCAGTCTGGGGGTGGTATGCGGAACACAAACCTTGCTACATCCCTACAAGTTTACAAAACTCCCACCAGAAGTTGGCAATGAACTGCGGGCCCAGGTCGCTAATTACTTTGTCTGGGAACGAGTGGAGTTTAACCACATGGTTGAAAAACAAATAGGCTAGGGTCTTAGCCGTGGGTAGTTGGGCACATGGAATAAAGTGGGCTTGTTTTGAGAACGTGTCTACTACCACCAAGATTACTGTTTTGCCATGTGATGGCGGCAGTTCCACAATGAAGTCCATCGAGACTATCGACCAGAGTCGAGTAGCCGTTTCTATTGGCTTCAGCAGCCCAGGAGGCTTTCCCCCTCTTCTCTTTGCCATTACGCAGATGGGTCATGAGGATACAAATTCCAACACATCCTTTTTTAAGGAGGGCTACCAGAACTGTCGACTAATTAAGTGGAGCGTCTTCACGTACCCAAAGTGCCCCGCCAGTTTATTTGAGTGGCAGAACTGTAATACTTCCGCCCTCATGCTCTTTGGGACATATAGTTTCTCCCCCTTATACCACAACCCATCCTCCTTTTTCTGAATTTCCTCTGGTCGATCGTCCCCTTCTTTTTCCATCTCCACAACCATTCTCTCAGTTCCCCATGCCTCCAGCTTACGTTTTGTTTGGGATCGGGTTGTTACAACAGCGGCCACCTGTGAGGGGGGAACTAGGGAATCTATTACCTCCTCCCGTTGAATATTGTGCTGGGGCAGGTGAAACAGTGCGTCAGCCAAGAAATTCTTGGTTCCGGGGATATGCTTCAGCACAAAGTCGAATTTGGAGAAGAACCCCGCCCACCGAATCTGTTTTTTGCTCAGTTTCCTCTTGCCAGTAAGGGCTTTGAGGTTCTTATGGTCCGTCCAGATCTCAAAAGGGACTTTGGCCCCCTCCAACCATGACCGCCAGGTTTTTAAAGCAAACATTACAGCAAAGACCTCTTTATCGCACACCGACCAGTTCCGCTGTTTGGCGGAGAACTTTTTAGAAATATATGCACACGGCCTCAACCTCCCCTCCTCGTCTTTCTGCATGAGAATGGCTCCTGCGGCCACGTTGGAGGCGTTGCATTGCACAATGAAGGGCCGCAGGTCATTGGGGTGGCTCAGGACCAGCTCACTCGTGAACAACCGTTTAAGTTTGTCAAACACCTCCTGGCATTTTGGTGTCCAAATTAAGCGGGTCCCCGGCCGTTTGGCTTCGGGCCCTTTCCCCTTCGTTTTTAACAACTCTGTGAGGGGGAGCATAATCTGGGCAAACCCCGCTATGAAGTTTCTACAGAAATTTGCAAACCCGAGGAAAGATTGGAGCTGTCTACGTGTCCTCGGGGGAGCCCAATCCAATATGGCCTGCACTTTGGCCGGGTCCATTGCCAACCCCTTCGCAGACACCCGGAACCCCAAGTAATCTAGCTCGGTCTTATGGAGCTCGCATTTGGACAGTTTGGCATACAATTTGTGTCTCAACAGGGTGCTCAGCACCTCCCGCACCAATTTTACATGGGATTTCTCATCCTGTGAGTAAATAATGCTGTCATCCAGATACACCACCACCCCCTTGAACAAAAATTTCTTCAATACATCATTGATAAAGTTCATGAACACCCCCGGTGCACCCTGCAGTCCAAACGGCATCACCAAATTCTCAAATTGTCCCATGGGAGTGTTAAAAGCTGTCTTCCACTCATCCCCCTCCTTTATGTGCACTCTGAAGTACGCATCCCTCAAGTCCAGTTTGGTGACAATCTTCCCCTCGGACACCGTACTTAACAAGTCTTTGATGAGGGGGATGGGGTAGGCATTAGAGGTCAAAATCCCATTGATCCCGCGAAAGTCTGTGCAAAGTCTAAGTGAGCCGTCCTTCTTTTTCCTAAACAGCACTGGGGCAGCGTGGGGGCTGTCGCCGGCTGAATGAAACCCCATTTCAAGTTCCGGTCTAGGAATTTGCGTAGCTCCACTTTCTCGGCCCACCCCATAGAGTACAGCTTCGCTTTCGGTAGCGATTGCCCGGGCATTAGTTCTATGGCACAGTCAGTGTCCCTGTGAGGGGGCAGTTCGTCTGCGCCCTGTTCACAAAACACCCCCATCAGATCCCGGTATGCTTTCGGGACCGCTGGGACCTCCTCCATCATCAAACAGACCTTCTCCTTTGAAGGCGGAGGTCGGGGGCCCCAGTCTAGATTCCATAAGTGGGTTTCGCATAGGGGGTCCACAAATTTTATGGTTTGGTCCCCCCACCGTATGCTTGGGTCATGTCGGGCTAGCCATCCCACTCCCAGGACCACAGAAGTGGAGTACTTCACGATCCAGGCAAACAGCTACATGCACTACTGGGGGAACACGTTCCCAAACGAATTCAGCCGAGTGGACTACCTGGGATCGAAATTGAAGGGGGCTGCCAAGAGGTGGTACATGAGTTTATATGAAGCCATGAGCCCAGAACTGGACTACGTGGCTATGTTCCTCAGGCTCAGAAATAGCTGGCGGAGGGAGTCGGGAGACCACCCCACTGGGGGATCCACACCCCGAAAGTGATGAAGGTGGCGCAGATAGAGCCAACAGAGCAAACAGGACAAAATAAATAGGCTGCATTATGCAGCACAGTTGAGAAAGTGCTTATCCCATATACTGATGAAGTATATACAGGATTTGAGAACAAAATTGTTTCCGGCGGTGATATTTGGGGGATTTTTGGGGACGTCACAGGAAAGTGCTGTGAAGTCACTTCCTGTTTCCGGCAGTGGCATTTGGGGGAAATGATGTCATTTGGGGGAAGTGATGTCACAGGAAGTGATGTCACTTCCCGTTTCCGGCAGGTGACGTGGGGGAAATGATGTCACAGGAAGTGGCGTCACTTCCTGTTTCTGGCGGTGGCATGACATCACCGGAAGTGACGTCACTTCCTGTTTCCGGCGGCGCGCGCGCAAAGCGCGCACACACCCCTACCTCCCCCCCCAGGTGTCCCTGGCTGGCCTTCAGACATTATGGTCACCCTATCTGTGTCCCCATCAAATGTGGTGTCCAGCTCCCGGCCCCGACCTCTGTCTCTTGGCACCGGGGGGGGCAGCTGGTCTGGGTGCCGGTCTCGTTTGTGGTGGAGCAGCCGGGGTGGCCGGGGCCGCTGGTGGCTAAGCCGGCGGTGGCGGTTGGACCCTCCGAGGTCTGGGTAGTCCCAAGGACCGTGAGATCTCCCGGGTGATCTCTCCCGCCATCCGTGTGGTCATCGTCTGCATCTCGTCTTTCCTTGACCACGCTCTCCACTTCCTTGCGGACCATCGCTCGAAACTCGCGAGCCACCTCATTCTCCTCCTCCTTCTGGGCTGGTGCCTCTGGATCCCTCTCCTCTGGGTCAGGGGATTCGTCTGGCAGGGGGACGACCATGATGGTGTCAATCTCCGGCTCCATCGGTCCCGGGTTGGCGACCTCAGCATTGGCCATCCTCACCCCGCGCATGTGTCGGGTTAGGATGGCTTCCCATCGTGCCGGTGCCTCATCCATCGTAGTGGTGGAGGTCCGCGGCTGCCACTGCCGAGGGGTGACCAGGAGCTGCTGGATCTGGGGAGGAGAGCCTGCTGCTCTGCGGGCATCCAGTACGTGCCACAGCACGGATGGCCCTTCCTCGAAGTCAGGAAGCTCACCACCTCCTGGAGCCTTTTCAGCCATTTGGTTACAAAGTAGCCAGGGTGGTTAAGCTTCAAAAAGATTCTTCTCAAAATGTCAAGCAGATGGATTCAATGACGAGTCGAGGTTGCTACAAAGACTACATTTATTGATAGACCGTTACTTTGGCTCAAGCCTTGGCTTGAGAAGAATGAAACCAATACATTGATACATAAGTTTTAAGGTACACTTCAAAGGGATTCCTACGGGGAGGGGAAGCAGGGGGAGCATTCACACATAAGCTACAAAACTATATATGTTCCCAGGGTGTTATCAGACATTCGGCCTTGTATCACCCAGATGGCACTTCCTCCCGCAAGAGGATTCATGGGAAGGTGCTGATTGCTTTGCTCTCAGTAATTACCAGTCTTAAAACAAAGAAGGGCCAGGAAAAGATAATAAACTAGCAGCATTTGGTTCAGTGTGATCTTACCCAGGCCTGCTTTGGCCAGGCCAGGAACCCATCAGTTATTGATCAGAATCAGTCGAGCTTGACAGCAGGGGGCATTTCCAGGCTGAAAGGGCTCAGGAGACCAACTCTGGCCATGCCCTCAACACTGCCCCTACCTACTCCGTTGTGGGGGCCTATGCCTCTGTCCAAACTCACAAGAAAAGTTATTGTAATAGCACTCAATAATTCATCCATGAATCTAAAAATTACAAAAAATTCAGAGTAATATATGCAAAAGACATAGGTATTCAAAATCCAACTTTATGTGATGTGTATACTTATAATGCCTATGCTACATGCTGCATTAATCCACAAGTCAAAGTGCATATAATGAAAATTCATAAAAATTTGCATATGTCAGAAGAATCAAGACAAGGATTCTGGAGGGTCAGTTCTCCTCAAATGTACAGTTCACATTCAGTTTACATGAGAAATTTCAGGTAAAAGTCTTCTTCCAATAATCTTCATCAATGAACTGTGAAAAATATATAACTATAAAGAATATACTATACGATAGATCAGGGGTCGTTTTGTAGAAAACAGGTGGCAGAGCTTATTAGCATAACTCATTGGCATATGCCACCCCCACCAGTAAAAAGCAACCTGATGCAAGAAAGGAGAGCCCCAGGTGAGTGAGGCCTGCTTGGGCTGGCTAGAGATTCAGCCAGCCCAAGCAGGTCTTGCTCACCTAGGGCTCTCCTGGGCTGCCCCCCCCCCCATCAAAAGGCTAGGAAGTCATGACTTCCGGGGTTGGAAAATGCCGAGCTGAATTGCTTCTCAGAAGGGGAGCAGGCTGGGGCTTCTGTTCGGGGTAGTGGAGGGCAATTTAATGCCTACTGCCTACTTTTCTCAGTCAGAGATCAGTCCAAGATATGCACAGGAAATTCTGAGGAGATTTACCTTGGCTAAAAGGGAGTCCTGGGGGGGGCTCCTTTGAGGGGTCTCCGGAGACGAGTTGCATATTCATCATCTGTAGAAGTTTCCAGAGTCATTTATTTGACATAAGCTTGACAGGATCCTAACCTTCTTTGAGACTGCTAAACATCTAAAGCTATACAAGACCGGTGTTGGATCTGGATAACTGCAGAAAAAGGTACTGATGACTATCTTCATTCCAGGACTATTTAAAGTTAAACAAAATAAAATCAGAAGGTGGGAAATAGAGATTCAGAAAGCTTGGAAGAAGAAGGGGCGAAATTTGAATTTTGTAAATTTAAAGGACAGTGCTAAAAAGTGGAAAGGAATGTATTGTTTTGTCTACTTGCGGTTTTGGTGAAAAAGCCCCATCGTCACAGATTTGCAGCTCTCACAGTCAACACAGGAAATACATCAAACATTGTGAGATATTTTTACCAGTGAATATGGGATTTGGTGGCAAGAAAAGCAGGAAGTGTCAGATGGAAAAGGGAAATCATTGAAGCAGCTAGCCTACTCTTGGACTATAATATCATAGAAAAACATCGCAGCCATTGCTAGAAGGTCAAAATTTAAACTGTTTTTAAAGTGCTCGGGACATTAAAAATTGGTGAAGCTGAGAGAGGTGACAATTATAAGGTAAATACTATTGGACATTATCACTGATAATTATTTTAGAAGCCTTTTGAAGGAAATTTTTTTAAAGGGAAGCAGGAAGTCGCGACCACCATTTTGGAAGAAATAAAAACTTCAAAAATTAATATCTGAGCCCAGGAGGCTCTGAGAACGGCGAAATTAGACTTATTGAAAAGGGCAAGCCTTATTCTATCAAACTTAATTTGGAGAGATCAAAATTTTCGGTGTTTTTTTAAATGTCAGAGCATAAGTTAACCTGTGCAAGGACTGCCTCAATGGAGAAAATGCAAGAGCAGTTAGAAGCAATGGAAGCCAGGATGATGAAAGGGGTGAGAGACATGATAACTGCTTCTCAAAAAGAAATTAGAAAAGACATTGAAGAGCTAAGGAAAGATATAGAAGATCTCAGAAATGAGACTGTGGTAACATGAAAGAAAGTGCAAGATGTGGAAGAGAGAGTATGTCAAGCATTGTGAATTTTCTAGTTGTTATAATAGTCAGAGTATATAATTGTTACTAATCATGAAATAAATTCAGGCACATCAAAGTAGTAAACCCTCTCCATTTCTTCTTTTGCTTTTACTAACAAATGCAGGAATGTCCTCTTTGAAGATAAGACCTCCTGGGACTCATTCCCAGGCCCAGCGAGGCCTGGACCCAAGAAGAGCCAACCGCAATAGAGATAAGGAAGTTAGAGTTTGAATTTCACACGTGAATGTAGAATTGTTTATAGAACCTTTGATGTGCCATTTTAAAAATCTGTATTCTGTTGTTACTAAGTATCAGTTCCAATACCTAGCTCAACTGAGCCACATGGATTATTAATAAACCATACTTTGTTTCAAAACCCCAAGGACTGGTTATTTTGAATTCTCATGCTTGACATTTTGGAACTGATCCTTTATTAAGAGTTCATCTAATCTGGCAACTTTAAGCCAGATGGCTGAAAGAGTACCAGATAACATAGAACCTACTGACCCGCTTGAAGGAATAGAGTGCAGACTCCCCCCTGGCACATCGTTGGAACTCGGAGAGTCGGGGGCCACGGGTCGCCGCTGCACGTACAACAACAGTTCATCACCCCTAAGAAGTGGGTACCGCGTACCTCAACAACCCTGATGGATGAAGCACCAGCATGCCATGAAGTCATCCTGTCGAGGTCAGTGTGAGGGGGTAAGGGCGGTGGAAACCCCGGGGAGAGAGGAGACTACTGTCCCTTGGGGAATGAGGACGAATGGGGTGTACCTAGACCGGACGACGACTGCCCCGTGGGTTCTGATTTGGAGGAGGAAGATGGGAGTCCCCCTAAAGAGACGGACATCTTAAAGACCATGAGGGGAGAGATGACTACCATGGCGAGAGAACTACAGAACGAAATACAAGCGAACGCCACCTTTATGGCGTGAGAGATGCAGAGGCAAATCGATCGGCTACTGCTGTGTGACTTCAAGAGAGCTCCACCAGCTCCGCTCGCAGCGCCGGCGCCACCGGCACCACCACCAGCCCCGGCACCTCAAGTGCTTCCAGTGGTGCTGGTCCAACCAGGGCCCCCGCCACCATTGCTGGGACCCCCAGACCCTCGAGACTGCAGGAGGGGTTGAAAATTGGATGCCACCTTTGATGGCGACCCAGAGGAAGTGGAGTACTTCACCATCCAAGCCAATAGTTGCATGCATTACTGGGGGAACACCTTCCCTGATGACATCAGCCAAGTGGACTACCTCGGGTCCAAGCTGAAGGGAGCAGCGAGACGGTGGTATGTGATTCTGTACAAGACGAGGGGGCCCGAGCTTGACACAGTGGCCGGGTTCCTACAGGCACTGTTAATTCAATACGAAGATCCCCTCCAAGAGACCCGAGCCTTCACGGCCTTGCGCGACATGCAACGGGGCAAAGTTGGTAAGAGAGTACACGGCCGACTTCAGAGCCCAGTCAGTGAAGGTTCGGGGTTGGAGTGAGATGATGACGATTGAAGCATACCAGAGAGGGCTGAATGCAAGTCTACTAGACCAAGCCCTGCAGCAAATCCGCCCCACCACACTCGTAGGCTGGGTACAACTGGCCGGCGAGGTAGAGACCAATATGAAGCGGGTGGCCCTCCAACGCCAACTGCAGCAAGGGGGAAAGGGGGGACGTGAGGCTCGGTCGGGGGGCAAGCCTGATGGGAAGAAAGGAGCGGCTCAGGGAGGAACCTCAAAAACTCCCCCTGTGCGCACATGTTTCCGATGTGGGGACCCAAACCACTTGGCGGCCAACTGCCCCAAGAAACCTCAACCCCGAAGCTGACTGCGGCGGGACCAAAGAAAACCTCGACCAAGGCCAAGGAATCGGTCCGAGGGAGCACCGCAACATCGATGGTGCTTGATGAGGAAACTATAATTCTGAATGACTTAAGTGAAGAGTCGTGGGGAACAGAGCCAGCGGAAAACGACAACGACCTGCACTGAGAGGTGTCGGGAGACAGGTTGTAGATCTAACGGCACTGTTGCGGGTGAGAATAACTGGATCTTTGTTTTTTGTGCCTTTGACATTGATAAACTCAAAGCTTAAACGCTTTATCCATGCCCGAGCTCTAATTGACTCGGGGTGCACATGGGAAATTATCACCCCAAAGTTAGTGGATGCCTTGGGGTTAGCCCGAAAACCCCTACCCCACCCGATCCAATTCAAACAGATGGATGGATCAGTATTGAGGGGGGAACCCTGCTTGGAGGAGACCCAAGGGGTGCCGGTGGGGATAGAGGATCATTGGGACGTGGAGATGTTTGTAATTGCCCCCTCCTCCTCCT
This sequence comes from Heteronotia binoei, assembly GCF_032191835.1. Classification (NCBI taxonomy): domain Eukaryota; kingdom Metazoa; phylum Chordata; class Lepidosauria; order Squamata; family Gekkonidae; genus Heteronotia; species Heteronotia binoei. Next base: position 1,021,950 of record NC_083230.1, read on the forward strand.
TCGACATAGTGTTGGGAGTTGGATGGTTAGCCAAGCACCACCCGGACATACAATGGGGGGACCAAAAAATAGACTTTACCGACCAAATGTGCAAACACCACTGCTGGTTAGGGGCTTGGGGGCCTAACCCTCCTCCCCGAAAAGAGAAAATGTGCGTGTCGGTGGAAGAGGTCCAGGTTATCCCCCGAGAGTACAGAGACTTGCGTAAAGTATTCAGCGAGGAGGAGTCGAATGAACTCCCCCCCCCCCACCGAAGCACCGATTGCGCCATTGAACTAATCCCAGGGCAGGAGCTGCCGAGAGCCATGCTATACTCTATGGGGTGGGCTGAGAAGGCAGAACTAAGGAAGTTCATAGACAAGAACCTCAAAAGAGGCTTCATCAGGCCAGCTACTGCCCCGCATGCAGCGCCGGTGCTCTTCCGAAAGAAGAAAGACGGGAGCCTTAGACTTTGCACAGATTTTTGCAGGATAAATGGGATTTCAATGTCCAACGCTTATCCCATTCCCCTGATCTGAGACCTGCTGAGCACGGTGTCTGAGGGATCCATTTTCACGAAACTGGATCTGAGGGATGCCTACTTTAGAGTGCGGATCAAAGAGGGGGACAAGTGGAAGACTGCATTCAACACTCCGATGGGGCAGTTCGAGTACCTCGTGATGCCATTCAGATTACAGGAAGCTCCGGGAGTGTTTATGAACTTTATTAATGAAGTCTTGAGAGAGTACCTGTACAAGGGGGTGGTGGTGTACCTGGATGACATTCATTATCTATTCAAATGACATCGCCTCTCATGTACAATTAGTGAGGAAGGTGCTCACTACCCTATAAGAGCACAAAATGCAGGGGAGGGACGGTGGCTCAGTGGTAGAGCATCTGCTTGGTAAGCAGAAGGTCCCAGGTTCAATCCCTGGCATCTCCAAAAAAAGGGTCCAGGCAAATAGGTGTGAAAAACCTCAGCCTGGGACCCTGGAGAGCCGCAGCCAGTCTAAGTAGACAATACTGACTTTGATGGACCAAGGGTCTGATTCAGTATAAGGCAGCTTCATATGTCCATATGTATGCAGTTATCCAAGTGTGAGTTCCACCAGACTGAGCTTGACTATCTGGGACTCAGAGTGTCTGGTAAAGGCTATGGATCACGCCAAAATACAGGCAGTATTGGATTGGGCACCCCTGAGGACACATAGACAGGTACAATCATTCCTTGGGTTCGCAAATTTTTACAGAAATTTCATTCAAGGGTTTGCCCAAGTACTGCTACCTTTGACAGATTTGCTTAAAACCAGAGGGAAAGGGCCTGAGGCGAAAAAACAGGGAGTGAAACTGGCATGGAACCTCGTCTGCCAAAAAGTGTTTGAGAAGCTTAAGTGGTTGTTCACAAGCGAGCCAGTTCTGGCCCATCCCGATGAACTTAAGCCCTTTGTGGTTCAATGCGAAGCCTCTGATGTAGCTGTAGGAGCCATATTAATGCAGAAAGACTCAGAGGGGAGGTTACGACCATGTGCCTACATTTCTAAAAAATTCTCCTAAGAGCAGCTAAATTGGTCGGTGTGGGACAAAGAGGCGTTCGCAGTAACGTTCGCTTTAAAAACATGGAGGTCCTGGCTAGAGGGGGCGAGAGTACCTTTTGAGATCTGGACTGATCATAAGAATCTAGAGGCTCTAACCGGCCGCAGGAAACTAACTGAAAAGCAAATTCGGTGGGCGGGATTCTTTGCGAAGTTCGACTTCACCCTGAGACACATACCCGGGTCAAAAAACTTCTTAGCTGACGTGCTATCTAGACTGCCCCAACACAAGAGAGAGGGAAGAGATGGTGGATTCCATCATTCCCCCCAGCGCCGTAGTGGGTGCGGTGACCACCCGGTCAGGAAAGAAACGGGGAGTGCCAGAAGCATGGGGGGGCAATAGACTGATCGAAGAGACAGAACATGAGGGCGAAGGGAGGCCTGAAGGACTGATAAAAGGGGAAGGGGGGGTTTGGTACCACGACAGGAAAAGACAGGTTGCTTACCTGTAACTGTAGATCTTCGAGTGGTCATCTGTGCATTCACACTCATGGGATAGTGCGCCTGCGCCGATCCCCGAATCGGTACCTGAAAAAGCCCGGGATTTTTTCGCGCTCGGCGCCAATGGGCATGCGCAGGCGTCCCAATGCGCATGCCCACCAGCGCCAGCGCGGGGATCCCGCCAGTTCCTTCCTGACCGCCGAAAGCCTCCTACTGGAGGGAGACCGTCAGCAGTGGGGAAGGAGGGCGGGTAGTGTGAATGCACAGATGACCACTCGAAGATCTACAGTTACAGGTAAGCAACCTGTCTATCTTATTCGTGGTCTCTGTGCTTCACACTCATGGGAGACTAGCAAGCAAAGCATACCTGGAGGTGGGAAGACGGTCAACCTGAAGAAACAGCTTGCAGCACCGCAGCTCCCAACCGAGTCCTCTGCTGAGCATGCACGTCCAGCGCGTAGTGCTTCATGAAGGCATGCGGAGAAGACCAGGTAGCCGCCTTGCAGACGTCGGAAAGGGACACACCTTTCAGGAATGCCACCGACGTGGCCATCGCCCTTGTGGAGTGTCCACGAACAGGTCCATGTAAAGGCTTCTTCGCCAACAAATAACAAAGTTTAATCGTCTCAGTGAGCCACTTAGAAAGCCTTTGAGACGAAATCTTGGACCCTAACTTGGGGGCAGAGTAGGAGACAAAAAGTTGGTTGTCCTCACGAAAGCCCCGTGAACGATTCAAATAAAACAAGAGGGCACGTTTAACGTCTAAGGCATGCAGCCTGCGCTCCTCATCCGAGGAAGGGCTAGGGTAAAACGTGGGTAACCAAACTTCTAAGTTAAGATGAAATTGGGAAACCACCTTGGGAAGAAAAGTAATGTCTGGAGCTAGGGAGACCCCTGCTTCCCTGAAGGCAAGGTAGGGGTAATCACAGCGCATCGCCGTGAGCTCCCCCGCACGACGTGCTGAGGTGATGGCAACCAAAAATGCAGTCTTCCAGGACAAAAGTTGTAAGGAACATGTTGCCATGGGCTCAAAAGGACGACGAGTCAACCTGTCCAGAACCAGAGTCAAATCCCACAACTGTGGAGGGGATCTAGAAGGGGGATGAAGGCGGAACAGTCCCTTCATGAACCTCTTGGAGTGAGGGTGAGCGAAAACAGAGTAGCCCTCTACTGAAACATGGAAAGCAGAGATAGCCACCAAATAAACCTTGATGGAGGAGAATACCAGCCCCTCATCCACCAAGGCTAAAAGAAACTCAAAAATTGCCGAAAGCCCAACGGAGTCAGGCGACGTAGGGGAGTCAGCCACAAAGTTACTGAACTTCTTCCACTTCCTCTCGTAAGAGGCACGAGTGGAAGGCTTCCTGCTGCTTTGGAGGACTTGCTGGACCCTGGTGGAAAACCCTACTGATCGATGAACCACGCTGTCAGCTTCAGGTGAGGCACGTTGTGGTGGAGTACGTGCCCGCCTCGGGCCGACAACAGGTCCGGAACTGTCGGGAACTGATAAAATACCCCCCTCGACTGCTGGAGCAGGATCGAGAACCAACTCTGACGGGGCCACCAAGGAGTCACCAGGATGCAACGTGGCTTCTCCTGAACTAACTTGTGGACTACCCTTGTCAGTAGAGGCAAGGGTGGGAACATGTAAAGGAACCAGCCCCCCCATTGAAGAAGGAGTCCGTCTCCCAGCGAGGCTGGATCCGCACCTCCCCTGGCACAGAACAAGGGGCACTTTTTGTTCTCCGCTGTGGCGAAGACATCTAGCTGTGGGTACCCCCAACGCTGGAACACCGGCTCCAGGAACCGCCATTGCAGTTCCCATTCGTGTGGGAGAGCTCCACCCCTGCTGAGAGAGTCCGCCTGAATGTTGAGGACCCCCGGCAGGTGTGTTGCCTTCAGAAAAATGTCCCACTGGAGGCACTCCGTCCAGAGGTCCATCGCCAGCGAGCACAGCCTGCGGGACACTGTCCCCCCCTGTCTGTTTATATAACACAGGGCAGTGGTGTTGTCCATAAGCAGTGCCACAGTCTTCCCTGCTAACAGAGGGCGAAAGGAGCGAAGGGCGAAGTGAACCGCCAGCAGTTCCAAGTAATTTATATGGCACCGACTCAGTTTCGGAGGCCACTGGCCCCCCACACATAGGTCTTCCAGGTGAGCTCCCCACCCCCACATGGAAGCGTCGGTGGCAATAGTCACAGTAGGGGTTGGTAGATGAAAGGGAGCCCCTTGACAGATGTTGCTCTCCAATCCCCACCATTGCAGAGATTGGATAGTCCCGGGTGGGATGGAAAACCTGTTTCGGGGCGAATCTCTGAGCGGACAAAAATGGCGTAAGAACCACAGTTGCAGTCCTCTCATTCGCAGTCTTGTGAAACGTAGCACGCTTGTTGTCGCAGCCATCAGCCCCAGCATCCGCTGGAGCTGCTGAGCCGTGCCCCACTGCCGCCTTTTGAGAAGCTGTACCAGATTGATGATGTCCTTTGCTCTCTGCGAAGGAAGGAATGCTCGGTGTTGATCTGTGTCCAGCAGAGCCCCTATGAATTGAACTGTTCTTGATGGAGTCAGATGGGACTTCTCCAGGTTGACCTGCAATCCCAGGGTGCCGAGAAGACGCAGAGTGGTGGCAATGTGCATTGTCAAACTCTCCTTCGACTTCGCCACAAGAAGCCAGTCGTCGATGTATGGGAAGACAACAACTCCCTGAAGACGAAGGCGGGCAGCCACCACACTCATCAGCTTCGTGAACACCCGAGGAGCGGTAGACAGTCCAAACGGCAGGGCCCTGAACTGGAAGTGCCGAGCACCCACTGCAAACCTTAGGAAACGCCTGAACGCAGGGTGGATGCTGACATGAAAGTAGGCATCCTTGAGGTCCAGGGTCGCCATCCAGTCTCCCTGATTGATGAGGGGCAGGATAGTTTGCAGGGTAGCCATTCTGAACTTCTGGTACAGAATGAATTTGTTCAGACTCTGAAGGTCCATGATAGGCCTCAAACCCCCGTCCCGTTTGGGGACCAGGAAGTAATGGGAGTAGAAGTCTCCTGTCCTGGCCTCCGGCGGAACCACCTCTATGGCTTGTTTCTGTAGGAGGTTGTTCACCTCCGCCAGCAGAGGTGGGGAAGGGGGAGTGGTAACTACCACGGACTGGTTTGGGGTCTGAACAAACTCTATTTTGTAGCCCTCTTTTATGATGGACAGTGCCCACCTGTCTGGAGATCAACTTCCAGGCAGGCAGGAAAGGGCGTAGGCGGATGGAAGAACCAACAGTGGGAACGATGACGCGTGCTTGCAGGAAGTCAAACCCCCTGCTTCTGAGGACGAGCCCCTTTAGACTTGTTAGAGGGCTGGGCCCCGTAACGGTTCCTGCCGTTACCAGAGAAGGAGGGTCGTTCAGGCTGTGCAGGCCGGGGACGCCATTGATCAGGGGAGAACCTTTGATAGGGCTTCTTGGTCCAGGGCTTAGGCCACTGCTTGGACCTAGAAGTTTTGGGGGTGGATTGGACACCCAAGTTCTTGGAGGTCTTGACGCTCTTATCAAACTCTTGCAGCGCCGTGTCAGTTGTGGTGCTGAAGAGCCCGTCACCCTCAAAAGGCAGGTCCTCGATAAAGGTTTTTCTATCTTGGTGGAGTGCCGTAGACCGAAGCCAGGAGTGACGCCTAATGCAGACTGCAGAGGTGATCTGTTTGGCTGAGGCTTCCACCATGTGTTTCGCTGCAGCCAGTTGTTGTCTGGCCACAGCGAGACCTTCTTTCTGCAGCTTGGTTGCAGCGGCCTTTTTGTCCTCACTTAGAGAAGAGAGGAACGGGGCAAGTTGTTCCAGCACGGCATACTGATACCTAGCCATGCAGGCTGCATAGTTAGATATTTTTATGCCGAGTGCCCCTGCTGAGTAGACCTTGCGGCCCATTCCGTCGATCTTCCTCCCTTCTTTGTTCGGTGGAGCGGAGTGAACCTTCCTGGCCTTCGAGGAGGAGGAGACTACCACCGAGTTAGGGCGTGGATGGGTGAATAAGAATTCAGCCCCCGTCTCCTGGACCCTGTACATGTGGTCCAGCCGTTTGGATGACACCGGCGTCGAAGATGGTTTGTTCCAAGGTTCCTTGACCACTTGAAGGATCACCTTGGTAACCGGTAGAGCGACCGCAGTGGACGTGTTCTTCTGCATTATGTCGAACACGTTGTCGTCCACTACGGGTTCTGGCTGGGTCACGGGTAATCGAAGGGTGGCAGCGATGCGTTTCACAAGGTCCCCATAAGACTTTAGATCCTCCGATGGCGAAATCGGAAGATCCTCAGCCGTCTGGGAGACCGGTGAAGGGTCTAAGTCCTGGACTTCACCGTCCGACTCCGATGAAGAGTCTTGATGGGTGGAATGCTCTGACAGGATCGGGGTTGACTCTCGCGGCGGCAGCTGGACCGGCAGTGGTCTACGCGGAGTTTCAACCGGAACCAACTGTCGATCCGGGGGGACCGACACCGAAGCCGACGCCTTCCTGGATCGGTGCGAGACCCTCGACACGGAAGAATATTCTGACGCTCGCTCCCAGTCCTGGTAGTCCTCCGGGTACCAATGACAGGAGTCGTACCGGGAGTAGGGCGGTTGCCACCTGCGTTGCTCCCATGGTGGTATCGGGAAGCGTTGAGGCACATGAAACGGCTCCAGTGCATGTCTGTCCCGAGGTCTGAACGGAACCAACGGGACTCTCAGTGCCGACTGTTCCACCTCCAAGGCCGATTCGCTAACCGACCGCCGACGGGACCCAGAAGATGACAAGCGTTGGGTCAGGTCGATCTCTTGCTCCTGCTCCGATGCCGACAGACGCTGCTGACTCACAGGGCTTCGGCGAGGAGAGGCCAAGATCTTCTTCGGCGGCTTAGAGATCGCCGACGCCGATGTACTGGCCGATGGGGAAGGAGTGCGGGGTCGCTTCCGCTTCTCCTTTGATTTCGCCTTCTTAGGAGCTCGGGTCCCCGAGTCCTCTCGGCGTTTCTTAGCGGGCGTATCCACCGAGCCCTCGCGGGAACGTTTTGTGGAGCCACGCTCTTCCGGCGGATCGGTTGGAGTCAGTATCAGAGCAGCATCGGCCGATGCAAGCTCCTGTGCCGGGGCGTCGGTCGATTTCGGTACCGACGACTCCATCGGTCTATGAGGCCGAAGCGCCGATTCGATGAGCGCCGCCGATAAACGAGCCGCCCGATTTTTTCTGGTCTGCTTCGAGAAGCGGAGACAGTGTGGACAGGATTCAACTCGGTGCGCTTCTCCCAGGCACAACAGGCACAGGGAATGGCCGTCCGGAGGGGCGATCTTCTTTCCACAAGCACGGCAGCGCTTGAAAAACCCCAAGCGACTTTCCATAGAAAGAAGCCGCAGAAAAAACTACTCAGAAAGATCTGAGAGAAAACGGGGGAAAGCGGGAGCGAAGCACCCCAAGGGGCAGTTCGCCAAACAAACAAAGAACGCTTTTTTTTTTTACACTAACACTAACTATACTAAACTATAAATTTAACTAACTAACTAACAACGATAAACGGGCTAAGACGAGAAAAAAAGGCAAAGCCAAGGATTCTCACCGACCGGGGAAACGGAAAGGAAAACCTCTCAGCGCAGCGGTCAGAAAGGAACTGGCGGGATCCCCGCGCTGGCGCTGGTGGGCATGCGCATTGGGACGCCTGCGCATGCCCATTGGCGCCGAGCGCGAAAAAATCCCGGGCTTTTTCAGGTACCGATTCGGGGATCGCTGCAGGCGCACTATCCCATGAGTGTGAAGCATAGAGACCACGAAGAAGATCTGTATGTGCCAAAGACCCTGAGGCAAGAGATCTTACAACACTGCCATTGTAATAAATTGTCAGGTCACTTTGGATACGTGAAGTTGCACCTAGTCAATAGACAATTCTGGTGGCCTCAAATGAAAAAAGACATTTCAGAATTTGTGACCACTTGCCCGGTGTGTATAATGGCAAAGAAACAAGGTGGGAAACCCCCCGGACTCCTCCAGCCCACTCCCACTGTGGAATGCCCTTGGTCCGTGGTCTCTATGGACTTTATAGTAGAACTACCAGCCTCTCAGGGCAAAACTGTAATATTGGTGGTAGTAGATACTTTCTCAAAACAAGCCCACTTAATTCCATGTAAAAAAATTGCCTACAGCAAAAAAGCTTGCTTATTTGTTTTTCCAACACGTTGTTAAGGTCCACTGATAAGGTCATTAGTGACCGCGGCTCGCAATTCGTTGCCAACTTCTGGCGGGAGTTTTGTAAATTAACAGGAATGGAACAAGGGTTGCGCTCTGCCTATCACCCCCAGACAGACAGGCAGACAGAACGCGTAAATTCGCTTCTAGAACAATATTTACGAGGAGTGATTTTCTATATTAAACAAGAATTGGAGCCGAAATGAGTGTTTAAAGATAAAATGAAAGATTTGTAGCAGTAGAAATAATATTAAATACAAAAAAAAGTTGTTATTGGGACCGTATGCACCAAATGGTGCAAAGGATGCTTTTAAAAAAGACATTATACAACAATTTGATGAACTGATTTATGACCAAGTTTTGATAATGGGGGACTTTAATGGAACAATTAAGAACACACTAGATAGGTCTGGGGGTAAAAAAAAAAATAGGGAAGGAAAATTGCCAGTCATTTTTTGAACTGGTCAAACAAGAAAATTTGGAGGATATATGTAGGAAATTTAATCCTGCAGTGCGGGACTATACCTTTTTTTCAGCAAGACATAAAACTTTTTCCAGAATTGACATGTTGTGGGGCACTAAAGACTTAGGTCTTATAACAAAGTAAATAGAGATTTTACCTAAAATTGGGGCTGACCATAACCCAATAATGCGGATTACAAAATTGTCTAAGAAGTTTTATTTATTTATTTTTATTTATTTAGAATTTATATCCCGCCCTTCCCACGGGTGGCTCAGGGCGGCTTCCAACAATAGATCCAACATAAAATTAAGCAATATTTAAACATATAAGAGAATAAACATTTAAAACAGCTAAAACAGATAAAACCATAAATATTAATAAATATTCGAAATGTATATAAAAAAACTCTGGCAAGTTGCATTAAATTCTCAAGCTAGGTGTCAGAACTTAAGAACTCCAGGCAGATCCCATACTTAGTTTCCAAGCTAGGATTTTATTAGAGAGAACTAAGAACTGTTAGATACAAGGTACAAGATAACAGTGATGGCGAGAGCCAGCACTGGCCCAGTTTTATATAGTAAAACAAACAACCCACAAAGCTTTAATTCACACCGTTACAGGCACATCTGTCTTCCCACCAGTGCTATCAGCAAAGACGTTGCCTCCTTACTCTGAAGGCCACACGATTCGGCTTCAAAGGGTGTCAGTGTGAGAAAGTACAGAGATACAACATTATTCAGTCTACAGCCCCCAAATACTTTGGATACCATCGGGGCAGGGTTAACTACTACTCAGGCACTTCAGGTTAAGAAAGGTTACAATATGGGGTCGGTCTGGTTCAACGCTCAGGTCCACTCTATGCATACTTGCCAACCATCAATTATACTGGTTCTACATTAAGCTAGCAATAATAAAGTTACAAGTTCTGACATACTGCCCCCCCTAAGCGCCCTCCCCCGGGGGGTGGCGGCTTGGGCTTGTGCGGGTACAGCAGGTGAAACTTTTTTAACAATTGCGGCGCAGCTACGTTCTGAGATTCGACCCATTCATCACAGCTCGGGGGGAAGTGCTTCCACCTGATTAAGTAATACAGTTTCCCCCGTTTGACTTTGGAGTCCAGGATTTCGTGGACTTCATGGTGACTCTGACCCCTCACTGTCGTCGGAGGGGGCGGCGGAGCCCTGGGATGGAAGGACGTGGCACCAGGGTCTTTCCGGAGTAAGCTGCAATGAAAAACAGGATGGATTTTGCTTAGAGACTTGGGCAGCTCGAGTTCTGCAGTCACCTTATTGATTACTCGTTTGATCCTAAAAGGCCCAAGAAACTTCAACGCAAGTTTGCGGCAGGGCTGAGGAAGGGGGAGGTTTTTTGTGGACAAAAAGACAGTGTCTCCCACTCTCAGTTCCCATTCAGGAGAGTGTTTTTTATCAAACTGTTTTTTGTAAGCCTTTTTCGCTTCCTCCAGGTTCTCCTGAATTCCCTTCCAGCTCTCCCGAAGGCCTTCCCACCATTGTTGGCACGATGTGGGTTCTGAGGGGGTGGCAGGGAGGGGAAGCGTTGGGAAAGGCTTGCCCTCATAGCCATTTATGATTTGGAAAGGAGAGGTTTTAGTAGAGCTGTGAAGGCTGTTGTTGTAGCCGTATTCAGCGAATGGGAGTAGGTCCACCCAGTTGGACTGTTGGAAGTTAATGAAACAGCGGAGGTACTGTTCTAGAAGGCTATTAACCCTCTCCGTCTGTCCGTCCGACTGGGGGTGGTAGGCTGAGCTGAGGCCCTGCTCAATACCCGCAAGTTTGCAAAACTCCCGCCAGAAGTTGGCAACGAACTGCGTCCCGCGGTCGCTAATGACCTTGTCTGGGAACGAGTGTAGGCGTACAATGTGTGTAAAGAAAAGTTGGGCAAGTTTTTTAGCCGTGGGGAGCTGCTTGCAGGGGATGAAGTGGGCTTGTTTGGAGAATGTATCGACCACTACCAAAACAACAGTTTTGCCCTGCGACGGCGGGAGCTCCACAATGAAATCCATAGACACTACCGACCAAGGCCGGGTGGCTGTTGGGAGGGGCACTAGGTGGCCGGGAGGTTTACCCCCTCTTCGTTTAGCCATCAGACAGGTGGGACATGAGAAGACGAATTCGGAGACGTCTCTTTTGAGCCTAGGCCACCAAAACTGTCGGGTAAGGAGGTTGAGGGTTTTGACATAGCCGAAATGGCCCGCCAGGCGGCTGGAATGACAATGCTCTAAAATCTGCTTGCGGAGGGAGGAGGGCACATAGATCTTTTCGTTGTGCAACAGGAGGCCGTCCTCGCTTTTACGGAGGTTCGGTGGTTGGTCTGCTTCCCGAGCAGTCTCCGCAACTAACTGAGACAAGAGGTCCGGCTCCGGGGGGCCGATCCTCTTCCCGGAGCGGGTGGTGACCCCCCCCGCGATGGCCGAAGGGGGGATAAGGGAGTCCACCACCTCCTCGCGGAGGCTCTCGTGCTGTGGCAGGCGGGAGAGGGCGTCCGCCAAGAAATTCTTGGTACCTGGGATGTGTTTCAGTACAAAGTCGAATTTGGCGAAAAACCCAGCCCACCGGATTTGTTTTGCAGTCATTTTGCGGCGCCCGGTCAATGCCTCGAGATTTTTGTGGTCAGTCCAGATTTCAAATGGGACTCTGGCCCCTTCAAGCCAGGAGCGCCAGGTTTTCAAGGCAAACATGACTGCAAAAGCCTCCTTGTCCCACACTGACCAATTTTTCTGCTCGTTCGAGAACTTTCGTGAAATATAGGCGCAGGGGCGCAGAACCCCGTTGTCCCCCCTTTGCATTAATATGGCTCCGACGGCGGCGTCGGAAGCATCACATTGAACCACGAAAGGTTTTAACTCGTCAGGGTGGGCCAACACGGGCTCCGAGGTGAAGAGGCGTTTCAATTCTGTAAAGGCTTTTTGACACTCGGGCGTCCACGTTAGGCGCGCGCCCGGCTTTTTTGTCTCTGCCCCCTTCCCCTTTGTTTTAAGGAGCTCCGTAAGGGGTAACATGATGGTGGCGAACCCCTTTATGAAGTCGCGGTAAAAATTTGCGAACCCGAGAAAACTTTGGAGCTGTTTGCGGGTTCGTGGGGGCTCCCAGTCTAGCACCGCTTGAACCTTTGCTGGGTCCATGGACAACCCTTCCCCCGATACTCGGAAGCCTAGATAGTCTAGTTCAGTCTTGTGAAATTCACATTTTGATAGTTTGGCATACAACTTGTGCTTGCACAGGGTGCTCAACACTTTTCTGACTAGTGGTACATGTGACTTGAGATCTGGCGAATAGATAATGATGTCATCAAGGTACACCACCACCCCCTTAAACAGGAACTCTCGCAGAACCTCGTTGATAAAGTTCATGAATACCCCAGGGGCCCCCTGTAGCCCGAAAGGCATAACCAAGTACTCAAATTGTCCTAGCGGGGTATTGAACGCGGTCTTCCACTCGTCCCCCTCCCTGATGCGGACTCGGAAGTACGCGTCTCGGAGGTCGAGTTTTGTGAATATTTTCCCTGTGGCCACAGTATTCAATAGGTCCTTAATCAATGGGATCGGGTAGGCATTAGACATCGAAATCCCGTTTATCGAGCGAAAATCTGTGCAAAGTCTAAGCGACCCATCCTTTTTCTTTCTGAAGAGGACGGGAGCGGCATGGGGGGCTGTTGCCGGTCGTATGAACCCCCGCTTCAGGTTTTTGTCCAAAAATTTGCGGAGTTCCGCTTTCTCCGCCCAACCCATGGAGTACAGTTTCGCTTTTGGCAGTTGCTGCCCCGGGATCAGTTCGATTGCACAGTCCGTGGGGCGGTGAGGTGGTAACTCATCCGCCTCCTTCTCACTAAAGGCCAGTTTTAAGTCCCGGTATTCTTTGGGGATCGAGGCGACCTCCTCGAGGGTGAGGCAGGCTCGCTCATTCCGGGGAGGCGGATGCGGCCCCCATTCGGGGCGCCAATGGTGGTGTTCGCACCTCCAGTCCGGGAATCGGACGATCTGCTCCTCCCACCTTATGTCTGGCTGGTGGCGGGCGAGCCAACCCGAGCCCATCACCACATCAAACGAGCAAGAGGGGGCAATTACAAAAGTTTCGATCCCCCAATGCTCTTCGGTCCCAACGGGGACCGCCTGCGTTTCTAGCTTACATGGCTCTCCCCTCATGGGCCCCCCGTCCATCTGCTGGAAAAGCATGGGTAGCGGGAGGGGGGACGTGGCTAATCCTAGCGCCTCTACTAGGCGGGGGGTGATTAAGTCCCGGTTGCACCCCGAGTCGATTAGTGCTCGGGCATGCATGAACCGTTTTAGGTTCGGGTTGAGAAGGGTTACGGCCATAAACAATAAACCCCCAGTGGCTCTCACCGTGAGGAGTGCCGGCTGTTGCTGGACCTGCTTCGCGGCACCCATTAAAGCAGGTCGTTGTCGTTTCCCGCCGACTCGGTGTCGTCCGACTCCCCGGTCGATTCTTCCACGGTTTCTGGTTCGGCGGTAAAATCCTCGTCAGTCGCCAAGGTGGTGGCGACGGAGCCCCGTCCGGGCTCTTTCGGCCGATTACTCTTTTTCTTCTTGGGCCCCGATGCGGTTGGCCTGGCTGTCGGCGGGGTGGACCCCGCTTTGGCTGGGCAGTTGGAGGCGAGGTGGTCCGGGTCGCCGCACCGGTAACACTTTCGGGCAGTGGTGGGGGTCGAGGTTGTCGGGGCCCGTCGCCCCTCCGCCTTGGTGGGTGTGGATTTCAACCCCTTCTTCGCCAGTTGCTGTCGGCGAAGCCCCACGTGCTGGATGTTGGTCTCGACCTCTCCGGCTAGCTGGATCCACCCGACCAAGGTGTCGGGTCGCCCGTGGCTGTAGCAGCGGTCGAGGACGTTCGGGTTCAGCCCGTTACAAAAAGCAGTATATTTCATAATCTCGTTCCACCCTCTCACTGCCGCGCAGTAGCCCAGGAACTCCGTGGCATACTCGCGAATGGATCGGTTGCCTTGTTCGATGCGCTGGAGGGCTGCGATGGCTTTCTCCTCGCGGAGCGGGTCGCCGTACTGGCGGAGCATGGCGTGCAGGAACCCCGCTACGGTTGCTAGCTCGGGCTTCCTCGCGGTGAACAGCCCGACGTACCATTTGCGGGCTGGACCTCTCAGTCGGGACGCAATGTGGTACACTCGGCTGGCTTCGGTCGGGTAGTCCGCACCCCAGTGGGTAAAGAACGTGTCGCACTGTATGGTGAAGTACTCCACGTCCTCTGGGCTCCCGTCGAATGTAATTTTCAGCTCTCTCCCCCCCCCTGCGGCCGGGGGTGCCGCGGGTTGGGGCACCGGGGCCGGCAGGGCCGGTAGGGCTGGTGCAGCTGGGGCCGGCGGCGCTGGCGGTGCGGGCACGGGGACCGCCGGGGGCGCCGGAACTGGCGGCGCCGGAGGCGCTGGGACCGGCGGCGCGGGGGCCCCCGGGGCCGGAGGCGCCACTGGTTGTGGGGCCGGTGGGGCTGGAGCGGGCACCACCGGCGGCGCGGGAGCCAGCGGGGCCGGTGGAGCCACGGGCGGTTGCCCCAGCGGCAGCCCTCCCACGGGGATCCCCAGGACCGCCGTCTGCAAGGTGCGGAGCTGGTCGTAGATCGCGCCTAGGTTCTGTTGCATCTCCTCGGCCATCATAACTCGGGAGGCGTGTACGTCGTTGTGAATTTCCCGTACATAGTCGAACAGGTCGTTGCGGAGGCTCCGGACCGGGTCGTCCCCGCCTCGCGGTTCTGGACCTTCGCCCTGGTCGTCGTCTCCGTCTCCGCTTGCCCCGTCGCCCAGCATACTTCTGTACCGCTGCTCCGCCGCGTCGATCGCCGCCGTGGACTTCCGCGGGCTCCAGGATCGGGGTGCGGCGAACGCGTCCACCGAGAAAGGTGCGGGCACCTTAATCTTGCGCCTCACCCCCGTCACCTTCGGGTCGAGCGGCGGGTCCTCCGTTGGAGTGGTGGGCTCTCCGTTGTCTGGAACCTTTGCAGCCATCGGGCCGGGTTTCCAGTTCAGATAAGCTCCGAAACAATGGGATCACTGTTATAATGTCAGAACTTAAGAACTCCAGGCAGATCCCATACTTAGTTTCCAAGCTAGGATTTTATTAGAGAGAACTAAGAACTGTTAGATACAAGGTACAAGATAACAGTGATGGCGAGAGCCAGCACTGGCCCAGTTTTATATAGTAAAACAAACAACCCACAAAGCTTTAATTCACACCGTTACAGGCACATCTGTCTTCCCACCAGTGCTATCAGCAAAGACGTTGCCTCCTTACTCTGAAGGCCACACGATTCGGCTTCAAAGGGTGTCAGTGTGAGAAAGTACAGAGATACAACATTATTCAGTCTACAGCCCCCAAATACTTTGGATACCATCGGGGCAGGGTTAACTACTACTCAGGCACTTCAGGTTAAGAAAGGTTACAATATGGGGTCGGTCTGGTTCAACGCTCAGGTCCACTCTATGCATACTTGCCAACCATCAATTATACTGGTTCTACATTAAGCTAGCAATAATAAAGTTACAAGTTCTGACACTAGGTATAGGCTAGCCGGAAGAGGGTCGTCTTACAGGCCCTGCGGAACTGAACAAGGTCCCGCAGGGCCCTCACCTCTTCCGGCAACTGATTCCACCATATAGGGGCCATAACAGAGAAAGCCCTTTCTCTGGTGGATTTCAAGCGGCCCAGGGACAGTAAGGAGATTTTGTGTTCCCGACCTCAGTACTCTCTGGGGAACATGCGGGGAAAGACGGTCCTTCAGGTAGACAGGTCCCAAGCCATATAGGGCTTTAAAGGTGATAACCAGCACCTTGTACTGGACTCGGTATATCACTGGAAGCCAGTGCAGGGTCCGGAGACCCGGCTGAATGTGTCCCCACTTTGGGAGACCCAGTAACAGCCGGGCCGCAGCATTCTGCACCAGCTGCAATTTCTGAGTTCGTGACAGGGGCAGCCCCATGTAGAGGGCATTACAGTAGTCCAACCTCGAGGTGACCGTAGCATGGATCACTGTTGCTAGGTCGTCGCGCTCCAGGAAGGGGGCCAACTGCCTTGCCCGCCTAAGGTGAAAAAACGCGGACTTGGCAGCGGCTGCTATCTGAGCCTCCATCTTTAAGGACGGCTCCAATAGCACCCCCAAGCTCCTGACCCTGTCCGCCGCTACCAGCGGCGCACCGTCAAAGGCTGGTAGGGGGATTCCCCCTCCCCTGTGGTTATTCGTCCCGGGTCCAAGACTAGCCTGGGAAACTGTCCCTGGAGGCCTTTTCTTCAAAGAGCAAATTCCTGCATCTGTTAGTGTAAGCAAAAGTGGCGTGAAAGATCTGTCTCTACTTTTCTACTTTGATGTGCCCAGGTTTAATTTAGAGTTAGTAACATCTCTATAATATATTGGTTTTATTCAGACAATAAAAGAGAGATTAAACAATGCTTGACAGCTGTAACGGCTCAGTTACAGGAGTTCCTGGATGACGCTTCAGCACTGGATGCATTTCAGTCCGACTTTCGCCCGTGTCACAGGACCTCTCCTGCAGCATCTGGATTGAGGTGGCTCAGCGGTGCTGCTGTTATTAGATCTGTCAGCAGCTTTTGATATGGTTGACCATCAGCTACTGACTAGCCACCTCGCTAACGTGGGGATTTGGGTGTCCGCCCTACAATTGCTGTCCTCTTTCCTCCAAGGTTGGGGACAAAGGGTGGTGATAGGGGAGGAATCATCCCAGAGATACCCACTTATATATGGTGTGCCACAAGGGGTGGTTCTATCCTCAAAGTTATTTAACATCTATATGCGCCCCCTTGCCCAAATTGTCAGGAGGTATGGGCTTGGGTGCAATCATTATGCGGATGACATCCACCTCTATCTGTTGATAGGTGGCTGGTCCGGCTCCATCCCAGATAACTTAGACCTGGCATTACAAGCCATGACATCCTGGTTCAGGCTGAGTTGACTGAAGCTGAATCCGACGAAGACAGAGGTTCTCTATATGAGTCGCGGTGGTCCAGGAAGGGAGTTTCCCTTGTCGGCCTTTGACGAGGTGCTTCTGGAGCCCCCTCTGACTATGGAGGTCCAGGTGGCAGCCACTGCCAAGTCTGCCTTTTTTCATCTGTGGTGGGTATGGCAATTGGCCCCTTTTCTGGAGCAGTGCAACTTAGCAATGGTGATCCATGCTACAATCACCTCAAGAATAGACTTCTGTAATGCCCTCTATATGGGGCTATCTTTGACTCTGACTTGGAAACTGTAGCTAGTGCAGAACATTGCAGCATGGTTATTAATGGGACTCACTTGATGGGAGCACATTCAACCGGTGCTGAAAGAGCTGCACTGGCTGCCTATTGTGTACCGAATCCACTTCAAAGTGTTGGTATTGACCTTTAAAGCCCTATATGGCCAAGGACCTGTTTATCTAAGGGACTGCCTCTCCCCATGTATACCCCAGAGAGCACTGCATTCAGCAAGTCAATGTATGTTATCCATCCCTGGACCAAGGGAGGCCAGATTATGCTCTACACAGGCAAGGGCCTTCTCTGTGGCAGCTCCTAATTTATGGAATGCACTTCCAGAGGCCACAAGAGTCCTGTGGGATCTCTCCCAATTATAAAATTGGGCCTATAAAACTGACCTTTTTCAGCAGGCCTACAGTAAATAATGCATGAAGAGCTGATACTAGTATGTTGCTTAATACTACCATCCATCTTTAAGACACCTAATAGAGCAATACAGAGAATTAAGAACGAAGCTGGACCGCCTATGTAAAAAAAATTATAGCATCATTTTTTAGTTTTTAAATTATAAATTGTTATATATGTTTTGATTTTATAACCCTAAGGTATTGTATTGTGGTATTGTGACTGTGAGCCGCCCAGACTCCGTATGGAGTGGTATTTAAGGTAGATAAATAAATAAACAGAATAGTTTCTCTTACTCCACTGGCTATATAAGGTAGCAAATGACTACCAAAACTATTTAGAGTTCTGTGTTGTCAATCCTACACTCTAAGGTGCAGTTTACAAGGATGAAATGCATTTCTAAGACCTTAGCCATTTATACATCAAGAAAAAAAATCTATTTTGCTTAGATTTACCACAGGAAAAAGCAATTTATTTTCTCTCGGACACTATTACAATTTCAAAGTTTGACTAAAACACTATTTCCAGCATGGTATTGTCAGACGTTGGAACTTCAAACAAGCATGAATCATTTTGTTTCAAAATTAATCCATTTATTTGAGAACAAGCGGTCTGGTATAGAAGCAGATTGAGTTTGATACTCTCCAAGGCTAAGCCTTGGGCTTTTGTACATTACAGAGAGGCATAACAATAAAACCATTCTCACACTCTTGGAGACAGTTGACGCTTCCCATACTCCCTTATCTCTTTCTCAGGGAAGGAACCCTGCTGGTTACCTTGGGGCCTGTTAGCTTCAAAGGCCCCATATGTTCTTTGTACCAAGTGAGAAATTCCTCCCCTTGCGGTTAGCAATTGCTTTGGTTTGAAATGCACATCTCTGTTCCCAGGGTTAGTATAAAGCATGAAATTTAACAGTCTACAAAATGGACTTAGTCATGTCAAGCAAGCATATCTATCTACTATAGCAATAAGGTTGAGTTACAATGTCTGACAGGTATAGCCTCAAAACAGGTAGGGCTATCCAGGTGGATTTAATAGGCAGTAGCCTGTAACTCTTAAAGTGACCGTTCACTGGTATTACTAATTCAACAGGGCACAAGATTTGGTACTTTGTGTGCAAGAAACACCAGAGCTGACTAAGTATAGATATGGAAGTGCTTATGGCATTGTCTATCTTGATTGTGGCGAACTATTGGCATACATCAGTTAGAAAAGTTGACATAAGCATCTCTTTTATTTATTAAATCCCCTTTGGCCTTGTGTCATTCAAGTCTGAGTATACTAAATATATACTGAGTATTCTGAAACCAAGATTTCTTCTGATTGGTTTACTGAGGTG
The DNA here is from genome assembly GCF_032191835.1 of Heteronotia binoei. Taxonomy (NCBI): domain Eukaryota; kingdom Metazoa; phylum Chordata; class Lepidosauria; order Squamata; family Gekkonidae; genus Heteronotia; species Heteronotia binoei. The sequence continues at coordinate 1,040,588 of NC_083230.1, forward strand.
AAAAAAAAAGAATGTAAACATATTTGTGTGTGTGTATAAATATAAATTTCTTGAGATACAAGAAGGCTGTTCGTCCATTTTGATTTTGTCTGTTTTTTGACATCTCAAGTTCTAGAGATCAAACACTGACATATTTTTAAAAAACTTCTGTCTTCCATGCCCTCTCTTTAGGTACATCCAAGGAGCTGCATCTCCCAAAGATATGCTCATTCTAGTGGATGCGTAAGTCACTCAAATTAGACATTCATGTGTGAGGGAGGGTGGAGAAAGTTCAAAAGAACTACTGTGAAAGATTTTTAAATTGAGAAGAGGAGGACTGATGAAAATTATTTTTATGGAAGTGCCTTGTTAGCATCTGAGTTCCTGATGAAACAAATTGAATATGGACCTCTCTCTCTGTATATACACACACGCTATGAATAAGGCTCGTGGGAATAAATGCAATGTGCTCTCGAAAGAGGCCTCTGAGCGAGTGCCCCAGCCTTGCATACTCAGGGTCAATTTGCTGTGGCATCATAGCATGACAATAATCATGCAGATGCTGAAGCTCAGCATTCCTTTTGTCTGCAGTGTGTTGTCACCTTTTCCTGTCATATTTAGCCTTGCAGCATTTAGCATCAGCATGTGCTTGTGGTATGATCTGTTTTTTTGGCCTGGCCTGGTTGTGTTATGGTATATCATAGAGTATGGGCATCAAGGCTGCTGTTTGCTCTAGGGGAATTGATCTGACTTCAGGTTTCCATCTCGTCCTCCCTTTCTGCAGCCTCTACCTAGGAAAAGTGCAGTCTTTCTCCACAGTGTGGACCAAAGCAGTAGGGAAGCAACCTCAGCAGAGTATAATGACACAAAGTCCATCCTGCAAAGCAGCCATTTTCTCCAGGGAAAGTGATCTCTGCCATCTGGAGAGCAGTTGTAATTCTTAGTGATCTCCAGCCTTGACAATAATAGTTCCCCAAGAAGAAATTGGCTGGTTTGAAGGGTGGAGTCTATGGCACCGTACCTGTCTGAGGTCCCACCCCTCTTTAAACTCCATCCTCTCCAGGCTCCACCCCTCAAATCTCCAGAAATTTCCCAAGCTGAAGTTGGCAATCCTATATCCTTCCCAGCCAAACATCAAACCTACTTTTATCTGTGCCACTGATTTCAGCTTTCCATCTCCTCCCCCATCCCTGCAACCTCTACCTAGGAAAGGGACAGTCTTTCTCCACAGTGGAGACCAAAGCAGCTTACATCATTCTGCTCTCCCCCATTTGATCTGCACAACAACCCTGTGATGAAGGTTAGGCTGAAAGTCTGTGACTGGTTCAAAATCATCCAGTCAGCTTCCACAGCAAGAACCTTGATATGGCAGACCCTGATTTGAAGCAGTAATTAGTACATCTCACTGGCTGTCATAGTCTGATAATGAAAAGGATCAAGCAGCCAGGCCTGTGCTAGCCACCTCCAGGTGGAGCCTGAAGATCTCCTGGTATCACAACTGAACTCCAGAGAACAGATCTGTCTCCCTCTGGAGAAAATAACTGCTGTGGAAGATGTATGGCATTATATTCAGATGAGACCTCTCACCTCCCTAGACTCTGGGTTCTGTAGACTCCAGCACCAAATCTTTGGGAATTTCCCAACCTGGAGTGGGCAAACCTTGTAAGGACTGGCCCCAATGAGTTCTCCCTCAAAGGCCAAAATAGACCTGGAAAGGGCCTCAACCCTCTGCCTATTACTGACAGAACCAGACTTGGAATACTGTGGTTGACTAGCAACAGCCACTAAGGGAAAATGGAGGACCTGGCAGGACAGGCCGATATGAAGGCAGTTTCCTCAATGGCCCAATCCTCGTCTATTCTGAGGCTGGAAGGTGGGGCTACTGTCTATGGAGATTGAACAACATATGACTCAGACAATGGGAGGGTAGGTGAGTTGTCAAGTAGATGGCTTGCCTTTTATATATATAGAATATATATGAAGACTTGTGTGTTGTTATTTTTCCCCAACTTCTGAAAAAGAGAAATAAACAGACACAGTCCCAGAAATTGCAGGAATATGTATTGCCTCCTTATGGGGCAATATTCCACCTCTTCATTTATAGCACAATCTGTGGTTGAATCCAGTGTGAAGTAATATCATGTGGCAGACATACTTGCTTAAGTAACATTGAACATCATTTAATAACAATATACACTGAAGCAAATTCTTACAGAAAACAGTTAAATATTGTCAATGGACAGAAAAGGAAGGTTCCATCACAACGGGAGGAGGGGGAAGTTCAACACCAGAGAAATAGATTATCTATATTCTATACTCTCTATACTCAAGCCCCCTTTTCACATGCAAATAGTCTTCACTCTTTCTATTCAAATTAGGTTACTCTGGGCAGAAAGCCATTTGAAAGGTCCCTTTCGCTCCCTCCCCACCTGCAAGTGGGAGGGGGTGAAAAGCGGGCTTCTAATGGCTGCCTACCCTCCTGCCTGCTTGCCTGTCTTCCTGTCATTTCTCTGTCTCCCTGTCTTCCTTCCTTCCTTCCCCTTTATTTTCTTACTTTCTCCCAAATTTTTACATAACTCTCACTTTATTCATTCCTCTCATTCTTTCTCTGTCCCTCTCACTGTCTTTGGCTGTTTCTACACTTGAAAGGTGAAAACAGCCAGGTGGGGAGTTAGCTTCTCCAAGTTGGGCTTCCCTTGCAAGGGAGGCCTGACTCACACACCCCACCTGACTACTCTCGCCTTAAAGGTGAAAGCAGCGGGGCAGGGCATTGGCACGGCTTCTCTGAGCACAACTCAGAGGAGAATGCCTCCACAGTGCACTCTCGGAGGTGCTCCACACCCCCGAGAGTGCACTGCGCATGCCTGGCTCAGCCAAAGCCTACCCAGCACTCCTTCCATGCCATGTCACCTGCTTTCCCCATGGACAGGAATCCGGCAGCAGGGCAGGCATGGGTGGGGGGCGTGGGGCAGGTGCCAGCCTGGGGTGCCCAAGGCCCTAGCACTGGGCCTGCCTGCATCCCGGGCAGGAAAAACAGGCAGTGGTGACATGTGTACCGCTCAGAGGCTGCCTTGCTTTGCAAACAAATGCAGCCATTGAGTGGCAGAGAGGTGCTGTGCTGCCCCCTTCACCTGCCTGAGTCCTGGGCAGGCGAAAGAGTTGGTACATGGCAGCAATGTGCACACCACAATGAGGGGTGGAGGTCCTTGCCTGGGGCAGCATGATCCATGCCCGGCACAAGGGAGTAGGCAAGGTTGGCGGTGGTCTGGGGTGCCCCCTCCCCACCATTCTCGGCTGAGAGTGTCTGGATGGTGCATTGGTGGCACTCTCCACTGAGCCCGGCTTCCCTCACAAGGGAAGCCGGATTCAGGAGAATGCACTCCACCTGGCTACTTTTGCCTTGAAAATGAGAGCAGCCAAGCGGGGCGTGTTCTTCTCCAAGCTTGGAGGAGAAGAGTCCGCCCAGCCAACCCGGATGCTCTCACCTTCATGCGAGAGCAGCCAAGCTGGATGCCTTCTTCTCCTCTGAGCTTGGCTTCACTTGCAAGGAGAAAGAGGCAGTATGTGGCAGCAATGTATGTACTGCTGCATGGGGAGCGGGGGTCTTTGCCTGGGGCGGCTTCTCTCCCCTGCTCCAGGGTTTTTGTGGCTCTGCCCACTTCTCCTCCCCCCTCCTGAAATAAAAGCTCAGTTCCAACCAGACCCAAAGCAAAGCCCATTTTTGGTGATTGGGAGTATGTGTGTGACAGCAGAGCCTTGACTGGGGTTTCAACCCCCCCCCCCCCCCCCCGCATACCTATGACTGGGCAATCTTGAGAGAGAGCTGAATTGAATCTCCAGCCTCTGTGAGAGTGAGGGGCCTTCAGGCTTTCTTCCTTCTTTTGAAAATGTAGGTGTAAAACTCTGCAAAAGGTGAGCAATTCAGTTGTCTGGAATTCAGCTGATCCCAGGAGATCTTCACGCTCCACTTGGAAGTTGGCTATCCTAGGTCTGGCAGCACCCTCTGAGTGACTTGATGCCACCCAGCTGGCATGACTTAACTAGGCCTGACTGCTTGCTCCTGTACAGCAGCAGTCCCTTTATGACAGCCAATGTGAATTAGCAGTTGACAACTCCAGGTTGGGAAATTCCTGGGGATTTGGTGGGTGGGGCCTGGAGAAGGTGAGTTTGAGACAGGATGGGACCTCAGCCAGGTACCATGGCATAGAATCCATTCTCAAAATTAGCCATTTCTGCCTGGAGAACCATTGTTGCCAATCTCCAGGTGAGGGCTATGTCATTATACCCTGCTGAGGTCACTTGCTTCCTGTTTTTGTCCCCATTGTGGAGAAAAAAACTACTTTTACTAGGTAGATGCTGCAGGGAGGGCACACACACACAAACACATATGTGGGGATAGCCAGTGATGGGGGAGGGGGGCTTCAGAGCGGGGTCTGCGAGACCCAGGTTTTTGCTGTGGAAGCTGGCTGGGTGATTTCAGGCCAGTCACAGACTAACCTAATTTACAAGGTTGTGCAGATCAAAGTGGGGAGAGGAGAATGATGTAAACTGCTTTGGTCTCCCCCCCCCCCACCAGTGTGAAGAAAGATTGTCCTTTTCCTATGTAGAAGCTGCAGGGAGGGGAAAGGCAATGGAAAGCTGAAAGAGAGACAGATAACGGGAAGGAGATACAGTTGCCAACTCCAGGTTAGATAATGGAGATGTAAGGGGTGGAGTTTGAGGAGGGATGAGACCTCAGACAGATACAATGCCATTTCCTCCTGGGGAACCACTGTTGGCAATTTCCAGGTGAGGGCTGGAGATCACTCAGAATTACAACTGCTTTCCAGATGACAGACATCAGCTTCCCTTCAGGTGTGGGGGGAGTGCATGCCTTCACTGGGTGGATGGAAGACAGCAAGAGTGGGGGGGGGCACTCATCCAGAGCCTCTTTCTAGAGCCTATTGAATTTTTCTTCACAACGGGCCTTATTACTAGTCTTACTATAAAAAGGTAATGTGTGAATCAAAATAATCTTTGAGTTGTTTTAAAAATCCCAGCTACTGTCTGTCTACTGACATGTTGATATTTTAAACAAAACTTCTTTGTAGGAGCGGCAGTGTGAGTGGATTGACACTGAAGTTGATCCGGACATCTGTCATTGAGATGCTAGAAACTTTGTCCGATGATGATTTTGTGAATGTTGTTTCAGTGAGTACCTCTCTTTTAACTGTGGTCCAAGAAAATTACTTTGAAATTTACTCACACACAAAAATATTTGAGATGTATGTTGAAAATGAAGCAGCCTTTTTATTATTAAAATTGAAGACAAATTTGGAAGCGGTTGACTGATAGAGCCAAAGAATGGAAATAGAGGGGGGAGGGAGGCAACATTCCTCTTTGAAACAATGGGAACTCCTAAATAGACCCCTGGCTGTCTTGAAATGCTTAACCCCAGCTGTATGCTACTGACTTGAACTGCTATAAGACAACAGATTGTGGATATGAAGAAGTACAGCAGGTTGTCCTCAGTTGGTGCAAGGGCAGGAGGTCTGTCAGTTTTAAAAGAAATTATACTGCATACCCAGTACTGCTGTGATTGCTATGAATACTATTACTACTTCTTTAGTAATGGCATAAATATGGAACAAATATCCCTGTTAGGATTGTCAGTTCTCAGTTAGGAAATACCTGGAGAGTTTGGGGGTGGACCTTAGAAATGGTGGAGTTTTGGGAGTGAAGGGACCTCAGTAGGATACAATACCATAGAGTCCACCCTCCAAAGCTGCCATTTTCTCCAGGGGAACTGAACTCTATTGTCTGGTGATAATTGCAGAAGATTGTCTGGTGGTAATAGCAGAAGATTTCCAGGGCCCACCTCGAGGTTAGCACCTTTATCCCTATAGGTTAGTGGTTTTCAGAGTGTCTGTTGTAACTGAGTAGTTTTCATCTGCTGAAAAATCTGTTTTAGCTGCAGGCACTCAAGAATGTTGCAGGTGATCTTGGAGCATGTTCTAGGAGACCACTAATTCTTTAGTTCTACTAAGCAGTCAAATATATTTAGAGTTTGTTTTGTGAATCTGTATGCCACCTCTTCAAAGATCTGCTCAAGACATCACAACTAAAATTCCAACCCAGTGGAATCAAATAAAAACAGCCCAACAAAACAAATGTTTTGTGTTCTTATGTCCATCAGTGGCTATTAGCCACAGTGTGTATATATGTGTGTGTGTGTATATAATTTTTTTTGTTGCCATTGTGTGACAGAGTGTTGGACTGGATGGGCCATTGGCCTGATCCAACATGGCTTCTCTTATGTTCTTAAATATCTCTAGCAATAAAAGTATTCTGATTGTACCAGTTATAAAACTGCTATCAATACCGAAGTATTGTAAAACCATCTTGAAAGTAGGTCACTAAAACATCAGTATTGACAGGCAGGATCTAAGCCATAAAGTACTCTGCCCTGAGTCTGTTCACAGGTAAGGTGGAATAGAAATCTACTAAAATAAATAAATAAATAAAAGCCAGTTTGGTGTAGTGGTTAAGTGCAAGGACTTATTCACAAGTTTTCACAGAGCTGTTCCCCTCAAGAGCAGTTTCTGTTAGAGCTCTCTCAGCTCCACCTGTATCATAGGGTGTCTCTTGTGAGGAGAGGAAAAGAAAGGAGATTGTAAACTGCTCTGAAACTTCTTCTGGTAGTGAAGGGTGGGGTATAAATCCAATATCTTCTCTTCAATCTCTAAAAGGTAGAAGAATACTTTCAATTTGAAGTCTGGGCAAACAGGAACATTTTAACCTGGTGCCTGAGAACTTTTTGATTGTTGTCATGTGTTTTATATATATTCCAGCTCTTGTTTTACTTTTTTTTTTTGAAGGGTAATTTTACTAGTTTTAAAATGTGATTTTATTGTGCATGTTTTAATTTGCTAACTGTCTTATTTGCTAACTGCCTTAGGGTAGAAAGGAGGGATATAAATTCTGTAAATCAAAAAATAATAAATGTAAAGTAGGCATCCGAGACAGCCCGTCACTGCCAAGAATTCTTTGTCTTTGTTTCTAGATACAACTCACCACTCCTCCATAGGACAGAGGGAACAGGGCTGGAGATGAGGGTCTCTGTCTGTGTAATACTGTAGTTCCATTTTTATTTGAATGTTGTTTACACAAATGGTCTTTGACTACATAATAGTGAAACACCCCGAATCTTTCTTGGGTTGGAGGGCAGAATTCAGCACTAAACTGAAGTCTGGGTCTTTTGAATGCAATACTAAGAGCACTTTTCTGGGAATAAAATCCATTGAATAAAATGTGATTTATTTATGAATAAACCTGTTTGAGATTGTCCCAGAAGGATTATAAAACTGTTAGACTAACTTTTACATTACTCCTCATAAAAATGTTACTATTCATATATCACTGTTTTTCTGTGTAATTTTAAAAAAATTGCTTCAGAGGCAGATGTGGTCCACCTTTCCAGGGAGCCAGGCGGGGCCAGTGGTGGCATAGTTCCGTGCCCACACTGTCTCACCTGGGTAGAACCCTCTGGGGGCTTTAAGGTGCTCCGGCGCTGGTCACCTGTCTGGGGCTCGGTCAGGGTGCAGCTTGTCCAGCAGGGTGCAGATGCGGCGGCCCATGAGGAGTTCTGCTGGACTGCGACCTGTGGAGGCGGTAGGTGTGGTCCGGTAGGCCATTAGGAAACACGCCATGTCTTTTGGCCAGTCTGAGGGGCCCAGACGGTTCAAGGCCTCCTTTGCCGTGTGCACCATCCGCTCTGCCTGGCCGTTGGTGGCTGGATGAAACGGGGCAGAGCGAATGTGCCTGATGAGGTTCTTGGCCAAGAAGTCCTGGAACGCTGCGGACGTGAATGCTGTGCCGTTGTTGGTGACGATGGTCTCCGGCAACCCGTGGGTTGCAAAGATGGCCCTCAGAGCCGTGATGGTCGCCTGCGACGATGGCGAGGGCACCTGGACCACCTCCAACCACTTGGAGTATGAATCCACTAGTATGAGTAGAGTCCACCCATGGAAGGGGCCAGCAAAGTCCATATGCAGTCTTGACCAGGGGGTTTTGGTGGATTCCCATGATTGCACTGGGCCACGTGGGGGGTCAGGCCTTGACACCTGGCATGTCGGGCACCTTTTAACCCAAGCCTCAATTTCTGCATCGAGGCCGGGCCACCAGACATAGCTCCGTGTGAGAGCCTTCATGCGGACTATGCCCGGGTGTGCCTCGTGCAGGGCTCTCAGCACTTGGTCTTGCAAGGGTTTGGGGATGACGACTCTGTTGCCCCATAGTAGGCAGCCTTTGTGGGTGGATAGTTCGTCTTTCCGGGCTGCAAACGGAGTAAATTCCGGCCCAGTCGAGCCCCTAGGCCACCCCCTCCCCACCCAGTCCAAGACACGGGAGAGGACTGGATCACGAGCGGAGCGGGCAGCAATGTCACGGGCGAGCAATGGCCTGTCCGGAAGCATGTCCATCAGTAGGATCTGATGAGCCGGGGCTGGATCGGGATCCACGTCAGGCAAGGGCAAGTGGCTCAGGGCGTCAGCATGGCCCATTGCCTTGCCCGGGCGATGCACTAGGGTGTAGGTGTAGCCGGCTAGAAAAATGGACCAACAGAGGACCTGTGGGGACAACACCTGAGGGGTCTGCCGGTCCGATGCAAAGAGGCCCAAGAGGGGTTTGTGGTCCGTATAGAGGGTAAAGGGCCGGCTGTAGATGTAATCATGAAATTTTTTTACGCCGGCCACAACTGCCAACCCTTCTTTGTCGATTTGGGCGTAGTTCCGCTCCGCTGACGAGAGGGTCCGCGAGTAGTACGCGATAGGGACTTTGGTCCCATCAGGGAGTCGGTGGCCCAGAACTGCCCCCACGCCATAAGGGGATGCATCGCATGCAAGGACCAAGGGCAGGGTCTCGTCGAAATGGGCAAGGACGGAGTTGGACATCAGGAGGCCCTTGATATCCTGGAAGGCTTTAGCGTGCTGGCGGCCCCATGCCCAGGGTCGGTTCTCGTCTAGAAGCCGGTGCAGGGGTTCGGCCACCGCTGCCTTGTGGGGGAGAAAAGCATGATAAAAGTTTAGGAGGCCGAGGAAGGCCTGGAGTTCTTGCTTGTTGGTGGGCGCTGGAGCATCTCTGATGGCACGCAGCTTGGCGTCAGAGGGGTGGACTCCCTGGGCATCGATGGAGAACCCCAGGAATTCCACCCGATCCACGCCCAGGAGGCACTTCTCCCGTTTGACCTTGAGGCCGGCTGTTTCAAAATGTTGTAGGACTCCTCTAAGGCGGGCGGCGAATTCTTCAGGCGAGGCTGCCGCGATCAGCACATCATCGAAGAATGGAGTGACTCCGGGAAGTCCTTTTAAAAGAGAGTCCATGAGTTCCTGGAACAACCCCGGAGCCACACTCACGCCAAATTGCAACCGCTTTACTCTAAAGCCCCCCCGGTGGGTCACAATTGTTTGGGCATTGGCCGTGGCCTCATCCACCGGCAGCTGTTGGTAAGCTTGGGCCAAGTCCAACTTGCCAAAAATTTTTGCGCCAGCTAGGGTGGCTAAAACGTGGCTGACGATGGGCACAGGGTATGCGTGGGCCTGAAGAGCCTTGTTGAGGGTGCACTTATAGTCTGCACAATCCGCACCTCCCCACTGGGCTTGACTGGAGTCACGATGGGAGTTTCCCAGGTTGCGTGGGTGACAGGCTCTAGTATTCCCTGTGCAATCAGTTTATCCAGTTCCTCCTCAATTTTAGGCTTGAGCGTGAATGGAACTCGCCGCACTTTAAGCCTAATAGGCCGCACTGTGGGGTCGAGGTGTAGTGTAACCGGGGGACCCGTGTAGCAGCCCAAGGTGCCATCGAAAACGGCCGGGAACTCTTCGCAAACCTTGTTAAAGTCCACTCCGACAGTCTTATTGACCCCCCTGATCTCTATTCCCAGGGGCTTGAACCAGTCAACACCCAAAAGGTTTGTAAGGTGGTTCTTGACCACTAGCACTTGTAGCTGGCCCTTGAACCCCTTGTATTGGACTGGGACCGGGCCCACTCCCAAGATAGGCACCTTATTCTTCTGGAAGTCCACTAAGGTAAACCCCGGGTCCCTGAGACGAGGCCTCAGCCTGGTGGGAATTTTAAAAAATGTCTCTGCCGCTATAATAGATGATGCTGACCCAGAGTCCACCTCCATTTGGCAGGGCACCCCCCCGATCCCTACATTGACCCGGATTTTGGAGGGCCTGACTGGCGAGGGTAGGTACTGTACCGGGTATGGGTGGGCGTGGAGAGCGTCGGTCTCGAAGTCTGGCTGGCCTTCGGAGTGCACAGATCTTTGCGGGACGCGTGCTCGGGATTTGGATCTGCAGGCGCAGGCGATGTGGCCTTCCTTGTTGCAGAGTCGACAGGTGGCATTCCGGAATCGGCAGGTCTTCCGCTCGTGCTGGCCCCGGCAACTTGCACATGCAGGTAGTGTCTTGTGTCTCATGCCCTGTGGGACATGGGTGGTCTTCCTTCCTGCTGAACGATAGCCGGTTTGTAGAGCTTTGTCCTCGTCTGAGTCCTCTGTAGATGGTTCAGGGTTGATCTGGTGTGCCGCAGCCTGTCTTGTCAGCCGTGGCTCTGCTGATCTGCCCTTCTCCCAGCTGGTGGCCACATCGATTGCCTTTGTTAGGTCGCACTCAGAGAGGGACAGGAGTTTCTGTACTAGTTTTTCGTCCCTCAAGCCCCATACAAACTGGTCGAGAAGGGCTTCGTTGAGGTCTGCGAAACTGCATCAGCTTGCCACCCAGCGCAGGCTTGTCAAGAACGCCATCGTGGTTTCACCTGCCTTCTGTGTCCTTTGTCGGAAGTCCCAGTGCCGGGTGAGCTTGGTTGGCTGGGGCTGGAAATACTTCTCCAGAGCGCTGATGATGTCGTCCACCGGCGTCTCTGAGAGCTTCCTGGGTTGGAGAAGAGCCCTGGCTAAGTCCACGGTCTCCGTGCTACACGTACTGATAAGCAGAGCTCTCTGCATGGTAGTCTCTGTAATCTTCCAGAAGGTCAGGTATGACTGGAAGCCTTCGACCCATGAGTCCCACAGCTCGGGGCGATCGATGCTAAAGGGCTGTAGGAGGTTGGCTGGAGCCTCCATTCTTGGCAGCGTGTCTGGGCGGCTTGCGAGCTGGGGTGTGCGCAGAGCGGAGGTGCGGACCCAGATGGCTTGGATTTAGCCACCTTTCCGTGTTCCTGGTTCTGTTGCTGGTTCTTACTGACATCCCATCCTCGTCGCCAGTGTAAAGTACTGGGGTTGGCGCAGTAAGAGACCAGAGTCGGAGAGTGATTTCAGCAAGCTTTACTTCAGGAACACACACACAGACTGAGCTCTATTCAAACTTCCCGCTCTTTTATACAATTCTTGCCCCCTTCTGATTGGTCCTTAACTATCTACATGGATTGGCTATTTACAGGGCCCTAAGGGCCTATCAGGGTACAGTATGAGCCTAGATGTTGATTGGCTACTTATGTTTCAATCCTTCCCCTGATTGGGCACGCTTAGGCCTTCTCTGGAACCCTGGTGTGGAGTACAAGCTTTGGCTTGTTCAGCTTCCCTCCAAAAGTAACAGTTCCCTCCAAAAGTAACAGTTCTCCCATTTAAGCCTAGGACACAACAATTGCCTTTTCAGAGTAAAACCCCACACCAACAGAAAGATAATTTACTTTACATGACTTAAAGCAAGGGTGTCAAACATGCAGCCCAAGGGCTGGATCAGGCCCCCAGAGCAACTGGCTGTCATCTGCTTCCTTCTCTTTCTCTCACTTCTTTCTGCATCACAACTTGCTTTGCCAAGCTTGCTCTATCTCAGAAGCTATGGAGCAGAGCCTCTAGGCTTCTCCCTTGAGCTCTCTCAGTCACACAGCAGTGCTATTGATCCAAGCCTCTTTTTCTTCTATTGGCCAAGGTTCATCAGAGCAAGAGTTGTCAGTTATTAGAGACTGTTAAATACACAAAATATTGAAGAGTGCTAATGTTTTAAGCATGTTTTATTTTAAGTTTTTTTTTTAAAAAAATCTTTAATTGTGTTTGTGTCCTTTATAAAGTTTATATCTCCCCTAAATTACATTTTATGACACATATGGCCTGGCCCCACAGAGACCTATTTATGTCAGATCCAGCCCTCATAACAAATGAGTTAGACACCCCTGACTTAAAGCTTGGAACTTGCGTAAATACTCTATGATGTTTGATTGGAGTAGTTGTGGATAATGGGATTTTAGTGAAATTCCTTTTATCCTTCCATGACAAGAAGCAAAAACGTGTGCTTTAAGAGAAAATCAAGACTATGCCAGGTGACCAAAATAGAATCACTTTGACTGAGTCATTTTGGCTGCAAGGGAGTTTTAGGTTTTGTTCTAATTTCCCATTTTGATGCAGAAAATGCAGCATATCAAATGCAAAGTTAGGCATCACCTACAGTCTCAAATGATTACTTGATTCTTGTGTCTCTGTTTTACTTAGAAAAAGCATTCAGGACAACTTGGGGCATGTCAAAGTAGTAATAATAACAATAACAACAACAAGGGGGAGGGGGAGGAGATTGGATTTATACCCTGCCCTTCAATTGGAGTCTCAGAGCAGTTTACAATCTCCTTTCCCTTCCCTGTCCCACAACAGATATTCTGTGAGGTAGGAGAGGCTGAGAGAGCTCTTTTGAGAACTGCTCATGTGATCACAGCTATTCTTAACTCTGACTGACCCAAAGTCACATCAGCAGGTGTATGTGGAGGAGTGGGGTATCAAAACCTGTTCTCCCAGATTCGAGTCCTTTAAGCGGTGGAAAACCAGTCCAAGTGAGATTAATAAAAGGGAACACAGGCAGTGGCAAATCAAATGCAAGACTGTGATCAGGCAGGCAAAAAGGGACTATGAGGAGCATATTGCAAAAAACATAAAGACCAACAATAAAAATTTCTTCAAATATATTAGAAGTAGGAAACCAGCCAGGGAAGCAGTGGGGCTCTTGGATGACCATGGGGTAAAAGGATTACTGAAGGAGGATGGGGAAATGGCTGAGAAGCTGAATGCATTTTTTGCCTCCGTCTTCACCGTGGAAGATGAGAAGTGTTTGCCCGCCCCAGAACCACTAATATTGAAAGGGGTGTTGAAAGACCTGAGTCAGATTGAGGTGACAAAAGAGGAGGTCCTACAACTGATAGACAAATTAAAAACTAATAAGTCACCGGGTCCGGATGGCATACATCCGAGAGTTCTGAAAGAACTCAAAGTTGAACTTGTGGATCTTCTAACAAAAATCTGTAATCTTTCATTGAAATCTGCCTCCGTTCCTGAGGACTGGAAGGTAGCAAATGTCACCCCCATCTTTAAAAAGGGTTCCAGAGGAGATCCAGGAAATTACAGGCCAGTCAGTCTGACTTCAATACCGGGAAAGTTGGTAGAAACCATTATCAAGGACAGAATGAGTAGGCACATTGATGAACACAGGTTATTGAGGAAGACTCAGCATGGGTTCTGTAAGGGAAGATCTTGCCTCACTAACCTGTTACATTTCTTTGAGGGGGTAAACAAACTTGTGGACAAAGGAGACCCGATAGATGTTGTTTACCTTGACTTCCAGAAAGCTTTTGATAAAGTTCCTCATCAAAGGCTCCTTAGAAAGCTTGAGAGTCATGGAGTAAAAGGACAGGTCCTCTTGTGGATCAAAAACTGGCTGAGTAATAGGAAGCAGAGAGTGAGTATAAATGGGCAGTCTTCGCAGTGGAGGACGGTAAGCAGTGGGGTGCCGCAGGGCTCGGTACTGGGTCCCATGCTCTTTAACTTGTTCATAAATGATTTAGAGTTGGGAGTGAGCAGTGAAGTGGCCAAATTTGCGGATGACACTAAATTGTTCAGGGTGGTGAGAACCAGAGAGGATAAATCTTAATATAATATAAATTGTGAGGAACTCCAAAGGGATCTGTTGAGGCTGGGTGAGTGGGCGTCAACGTGGCAGATGCGGTTCAATGTGGCCAAGTGCAAAGTAATGCACATTGGGGCCAAGAATCCCAGCTACAAATACAAGTTGATGGGGTGTGAACTGGCAGAGACTGACCAAGAGAGAGATCTTCGGGTTGTGGTAGATAATTCACTGAAAATGTCAAGGCAGTGTGCGTTTGCAATAAAAAAGGCCAACGCCATGCTGGGAATTATTAGGAAGGGAATTGAAAACAAATCAGCCAGTATCATAATGCCCCTGTATAAATCGATGGTGCGGTCTCATTTGGAGTACTGTGTGCAGTTCTGGTCGCCGCACCTCAAAAAGGATATTATAGCATTGGAGAAAGTTCAGAAAAGGGCAACTAGAATGATTAAAGGGCTGGAACACCTTCCTTATGAAGAAAGGTTGAAACGCTTAGGGCTCTTTAGCTTGGAGAAACGTCGACTGAGGGGTGACATGATAGAGGTTTACAAGATAATGCATGGGATGGAGAAAGTAGAGAAAGAAGTACTTTTCTCCCTTTCTCACAATACGAGAACTCGTGGGCATTCGATGAAATTGCTGAGCAGACAGGTTAAAACGGATAAAAGGAAGTACTTCTTCACCCAAAGGGTGATAAACATGTGGAATTCACTGCCACAGGAGGTGGTGGCGGCCACAAGCATGGCCACCTTCAAGAGGGGGTTAGATAAAAATATGGAGCAGAGGTCCATCAGTGGCTATTAGCCACAGTGTGTATGTGTGTGTGTGTGTGTGTATATATATATATATATATATATATATATATATATATATATATATATATATATATATATATATATTTGGCCGCTGTGTGACACAGAATGTTGGACTGGATGGGCCATTGGCCTGATCCAACATGGCTTCTCTTATGTTCTTATGAGTCTGCGCCCCTAACCTCTACATCAAACTAGCTCTCATAATAATAACAGTAACAACATCAACAATAATAATCCGCCAGAAATTTATGGAAGCACAAATCAAACAAGATTTTGGGGAGGGACTGTGGCTCAGTGGTAGAGTATCTGCTTGGGAAGCAGAAGGTCCCAGGTTCAATCCCTAGCATCTCCAACTAAAAAGGGTCCAAGCAAATAGGCATGAAAAACCTCAGCTTGAGACCCTGGAGAGCCGCTGCCAGTCTGAGTAGACAATACTGACTTTGATGGACCAAGGGTCTGATTCAGTAGAAGGCAGCTTCATATGTTCAAGATCATGGAGAAAGTTTATTTGAGACTTGTTTATTTGAGTACAAACAGACAAACACCTGGAGCATAACACCCTGATATCACAATTGTAGAAAAAATAAGAAATAGGATTTGGATAATTGACATTGCAATCTCAGGAGACAGCAGAAAAAGAAATAGCAGAAGATCACAAAATACCAAGAATAGAGTTAGAGTGACTCTGGGATAAGAAGGTTACCATTGTGCCAGATGCCATTGGAACCCTTGAACCAGCGCCTAGAAGTTTCAAGAAACACCTGGACATTCTGGGCATTGAGCAAATGGAACAGCAAGAACCCTGCAAAGATACTTCTACAATTCCCAAGAACTAGGCTAGATCTCAATTTGCAGAAGACCATCTTGTTGTTGTTAACCATTCAGTCATGTCTGACTCTTGGCAATTCTATAGGCCAGCTCTCTCCGTATTTTCTGATGTTGTACTGTTTCTTTGAGTTGTTCCATGCTCAGGCTGGTGTTGACTTTTATGGTGTCTAGCCACCGTGTTCTTTGGCAGCCTGGTTTCCTTTAGTTACTAACCCTTCCAAGCATAATTGCTTTTTCATGTGAGTTCTTCCACATGACATGGCCGAAATAAGACAGTCAGTTTTGTGATCCCCCCCTTCCAATGGCATGTCTCTTTTTATGTGTTCCAATACTTACTTGTTTGTCACCTGTGCTGTCCAAGAAATGCACAGGAGCCTTCTCCAGCACTGCAGCTCAAATGAGCCAATTTTCATCTTGTCTTGCTTCTTCATGGTCCAACTTTCACAGCTATAAGTTGCTATGGGGAACACAATAGTACAGATTAATCTGCATTTGGTTGCTAGGCTAATGTCCTTGCTCATCCATATTAGATTCATGCTCATCATTGCTTTGTGACCCAGTGTGATTCAACATTTTATTTCTGGACTACATTCTCCACTTTGGTTGATCAGTGATCCTAAGGAAGCGAATTCTTCCACACATTCAATCTCTTCATCAACAACTTTTTTTTTTTAAGTCCAGAGAGAACACATAGTACTCCCCAAAGGCTTGGCATATCAGAGATGGTTTCTATGGTTTCCCCATAGCAGGGCAGAATTTAATAGGCATTCTGGATAAGTCTGAATCAGGCTAATACACATATGCGGGAATCTGAGTGTGGTCAGGAAAGCAGTTTGGCCTGCCATAGCCACCCCTCTCCTCTGGCTATCAGATACACACATCTGACTCCCATGCCCACTCGCACTTACCTTGCATTAAAATGACCCCCATGCAGATTAAATAGCCAGCAGCAAATTCAGGTGGCTTCTCCAGCAAACTGCTTCCATTGCGGTTTTCCAGCCATCTGATCACCCCAGTTCACCATGGAAACTCATGAACAATGTGATTGTTCCACTCTGTTTCTGGCACAGCCTTCCCTTCTCGCCCCCCCCCCCCCATATAACATGCACTTCAGTGCCCCTATAGAACCGGCCAGGAGTGTGCATGTATGTAGCAATGTGACAAAACTGGATTAACAAATAATAATCTAAATAATTATATCACATATAAATAATTGTTAAACATTTTTCTTCCCCCTTTCAGTCAGGGGAGGTGTATATATTTTTTCTTCCCCTTCCCATTTTATTTTTTCAATAACCCTTTGAGGTAGGCTTCCTGGTTTCTAGTTGACTGAATCTTCTCAGCCCTTAGATACATTTGGTATTCCCAAATGCATCTAGAAATTCAGTACTGTTGACATGCGTCTTGAGAGCCAGTTTGGTGTAGTGGTTAAGTGTGCAAACTCTTATCTGGGAGAACCAGGTTTGATTCTTCACTCCTCCACTTGCAGCTGCTGGAATGGCCTTGGGTCAGCCATAGCTCTGACAGAGGTTGTCCTTGAAAGGGCAGCTGCTGTGAGAGCCCTCTCAGCCCCACCCACCTCACAAGGTGTCTGTTGTGGGGGGAGAAGACATAGGAGATTATAAGCCACTCTGCTTCTCAGATTCAGAGAGAAGGAAAAAGAAAGGCCCCCTGTGCAAGCGCCAGTCGTTTCCGACTCTGGGGTGACATTGCTTTCACAACGTTTTCACGGCAGACTTTTTATGGGGTGGTTTGCCATTGCCTTCCCCAGTCTTTTACACTTCCCCCCCAGCAAGCTGGGTACTCATTTTACCGACCTCGGAAGGATGGAAGGCTGAGTCAACCTTTGGCCGGCTACCTGAATCCAGCTTCCGCTGGAATTGAACTCAGGTTGTGAGCAGAGAGTTTAGACCACAGGACTGCAGGACTGCTGCTTTACCACTCTGTGCCACGGGGTAGAGAGAAGGGTGGGGTATAAATCTGCATTCTTCTTCTTCAATAGTCATGCTACTGCCTCTGGGATTTACACCTATCAGTCATTTTCTGAGCAGTTGATTTAATCAGCCATACCACTATTGGGGGAAACTCCCGGAGAACACTGGGCTGGAAGGGAGCAGATGGAGGTCGATACTTCAATCATTTTAGCTCTCTATTTTCATTATGTCCTTGCAAGCTATTTCCAGAGAGGAAAAGCTGTATGAGATATTTAAAACAGTAAAGGCTGTCAGGAATTAATATGTTCTAATTTCCCCTGGAATTTATATTTCTAGTATCTGAAGCAGTATGCTTTGTTGTGGAAAGGAAGCCTGCTGTTTAACAGAGTTTAAATGTATGCACAAAACAGCTGTTTCCCCACTAATCCGGTTACATGCTTTGATAGCTCTAAGTGGTAGATGATAGGGGTTGCAATTTCCATCGCAGCGTGCTGTGATTTAAGGACTCAGTTTCTCATGTTGACAGAGAAAGTATAATTTGTTTATGATTGTGGGTAAGATGTGGTTTCCAAAGAAATTTATTTCCATTTTAAACCTGTAGAGGGAGAAAAGTCTGCACTGTAGGAACGTTCTGTAAGGCAAATTATAAAGGCCTTCTGCTCTTGCCTGCTCAAGATCTTAGAAAATGCAATTCCATGGTTAGCAGTTTAAATCCAGAAATAAAATATTGTAATAGTGCAGGGAAGCAGTAGAGACTTGTGTTCTTTAAGGAAATGGGAAATATACTACTTGGGGTCTCTATGGATGTTAAGTTGGTTCCTCACAGGTTAACCTTAGGTCAGTTGCCTTCTCTCCTTCCCTCCTTCCCTTTCATCTTAATCTTTCTCACAGGGTTGTTGTAGTGCAAAATGGGGGGTATGTGTGCCTTCATGGCTTAGTGGAAGAAGAGTGGAATTAAAATGTATATTGAGAGGCAAAAGTGAGCCTCCATTTGATTTGATGTATACGCCACTCTATCCCACAAGTGAGCTCAGGGCAGCTTACAACAAGACCCATTCAAACAATAAAAACAGTAAAACAATGGATGGCACAATAAAACAGTAACAAAAACCCATGCCTCATATCCAGCAAAGATGGGTACCCTGCAAAGCTCCAGTGTCCAATTCATATCCAGCAGGGCAATGGAAGAGGCCTTGAACAGGCGAGGTCAGAACAATTGAACATCTACTGCCTCAACTAAAAGCCTTAATATCCCTTTAAAACTAAGGTAGGGTAGGCTCCGTAATGAAAGAGCTTGATGTTCACACTGAAATGAAAAGCTTAATGCTGTGATTAGAGAATGTAGAACAGGGTTCCTAAATAATTAAGCCGTCAAACTGAAGAAAGAATTGAAACGTCATCAAAATCTAGAGAGACGTCTTTTTATGAAAGCGGCTGCGTTGAAGCTACACTCCTCAGGAGCACCCACCTTGTGAATTTCAGTTGGACTATTTCCAAGTTTGGACTTACCAGTATATCTTTTCATTTGGAGACAGAGTTTTTTGCCCCCTTGGGGTTTTCTGTTACTTTAAAAGGCCCTAGCACCGCCATCCTTTATCATTATTGAATTGTCTATTATGTGTTGTACACAATCCTTATAATATATTTTTGCAAACTGAAAGATGGTGTAATACTTGGTGGCTTTGATCAGTTGACTAATTATACCAAGTGCCCTTCAAGCAGTAAACTAAAAGCCTGGCAGAACAGCTCAGTTTTACAGGCCCTGCAGAACTGTACTAAGTCCCGCAGGGCCCTGATCTTGAGGTGGAATATGCTTCATCAGGTTGCAGCAAGGGCTGAAAAAGTCCTTGCCCTAGTTGAGGCTAAGTAGACATCCCTTGGTCTGGGGACCACAAGCAGGTGCTGGTTAGTAGAGCATAAAGCTCTCTGGGGCTCATATGCAGAGAGGCAATCCCATAAGTATGATGGTCCCAGGCCACATAGGGCAGGAGTGGCCAACATGTGGCTCGGGAGCCACATGTGGTTCTTTCATACATACTGTGTGGCTCTCAAAGTCCCCCACCCCACTCCATTGGCTGGAGTCAAGAAGAGATTTCTCTCTTTAAATCACTTCTCTAAGCCAAGCCTGCCAGCTGCTTAGAGAATGCACTTAACATTAAAGTTGCTTTTTTCAACCTCTCCCTCCCCCATCTTTCTTCCTTCCTCCCTCCCTCGCTTCCTACCTGTCTTGCAGCTCTCAAACATCTGACATTAATTCTGTGCAACTCTTATGCTAAGCTGGTTTGGCCACCCTTGACATAGGGCTTTAAAGGTCAAGGCTGTGACCTTGAACCAGATCCAATATTTAGTTGGCAGCCAGTGCAATTGGTGCAACACTAGCTAAATGTGGGCCTGCAGCGGGACCAGCTGACCCACTAGGCAAACTAGACGGTTGCCTATGGAGACGGGAAGGAGGGGGCGCCGAATTGGGCTTCCCCCCGGTGCCCAAGGCAACTGCCTAATTTGCCTCCCTCCCCCCCACCACTGCAGCCAGCGCCTGCCTGCCCAAGCTCGTCCTGCCGCAGCTGCCAGCTCCTGCCTGCCCTCAGCTCGACCTGCCGCCGTCGCTTGCCCTGCCGCCAGCAGCACCTGCCTCCCGCTCGCCTCCCTTTCACTCACCCTGCTGCTGCCAGATCCTAACCCTCCCCCCTCGCCCTGCCACCGCCAGCTCTTGCTCAACCCCCCGCTCGCCCTGCTGCCACCACCAGATCCCACTTGTCCTTCTCCCTCCCGCTTGCCCTGCCGCCATCAGATCCCACTCACCCTTCCCCCTCGCTTGCCCTGCCGCCACCACCATCAGATCCTGCTCTCCCTGCTGCTGCCACCAGATCCCGCTCGCCCTTCTCCCCCCCACTCACCTTGCCACTGCCATCAGATCCCGCTTGCCCTGCTGCCACTGCCAGCTCCCGCTTGCCTTCCCTTTGGGCTGGCAGGCGTGGGGCTACTTGCAAGCAGCCCCACGCCTGCTGCCTACTCACGAGTAGCCCATGCCTGCCACTTACTCTTGAGTAGCCCTGCACCTGCCACTTACTCACAAGTAGCCTCGCACCTGCTGCCGAATAGGCAGCAAGCCAGGGCTACTTGCGCGTAGGTGGCAGGCGTGTGGGCAGAGCTGTGCTGCCCTGCCTAGGGCTCCAGAAGGGTTTGGGCTGATCCCGGCCTGCAGAGGTGACACTG
This sequence comes from Heteronotia binoei, assembly GCF_032191835.1. NCBI lineage: Eukaryota > Metazoa > Chordata > Lepidosauria > Squamata > Gekkonidae > Heteronotia > Heteronotia binoei. Next base: position 1,061,228 of record NC_083230.1, read on the forward strand.
TCAGCAGGTGCACTTGCCACATTCTACACTGACTGCAATTTCCTGATCAGGCTCAAGTCTCTCATAGAGCAAGTTACAGTATTCCAACCTGGAAGTGACTGTTGCATGGATCACTGTAACCTGGGACCTGTCTACCTTCGGGATCACCTTTCCCCATACGTACCCCAGAGAGCACTATGTTCAGGGTCTCAAAATCTCCTTAAGATCCCTGGACTGAAAGAAGCTCAGTTGCCCAGTTGCCCAGATTGTTCTCGGTAATAGCCCCCGCTTTGTGGAATGCCCTCCCCCAAAACATCAGGGCCCTGTGGGACCTGCCACAGTTCTGCAGGGCCTGTAAGACCGAATTATTCAAACTTGTCTTCAGTGCTTAGGGGGAGGTGGCAATTACCTTCCAGCACCGACAATCTCACTGAACTAATGTAATGATGGTGCAAGGAGGAAGGGTTTAAGTTTGTTAGGCACTGGGATGCTTTCTGGAACAAGCAGGAGCTGTACAAAAAAGATGGTTTCCACTTGTCCCCGGATGGAACCAGGCTGCTGGCGCTTAAAATCAAAAAGGTGGCAGAGCAGTTTTTAAACTAAATCTAGGGGGAAAGCCGACAGGAGATGAAATGTCTCTGGTTCGGGAAGACTCATCTCAAAGAGATGAAGGGTTAGCTGATACTTTTCTACCGGGTAATGGAACAGAGTTGTCCACTGAGACGGTGACAAACAGAATAGACTGCCTGCCAGAGTCTCAAGGCGGCAGGAGGAAGGTGGCGGGCCAAGCTTGCCTAGGAAATTATAGATGTTTATACACAAATGCTAGAAGTCTTCGAAGTAAAATTAGTTGGAATGTTTAGTGTTGGGAGAAAACATAGACATTGTGGGAATTTCAGAAACTTGGTGGAATGAGGAGAATCAGTGGGACACGGTGATTCCTGGATATAAGTTATACCGGAATGCTAGGGAGGGAAGGGTTGTAGGTGGGGTGGCTCTGTATGTCAGAGAGGGCATACGGTCCAGTAAGACTGAGGTCAGAGAATTAGACTCCCTTATAGAAATGCTTTGGGTTGAAACAGAGGGCCCAAAAGGCAATTTAACTATGGGAGTTCGTTATCGCCCACCAAATCAAAAGACAGAGGACGACTATAATATGATGGAAGGCTTAAAGATGGTGGCTAGACGAAAAAACGGTGTTGTCATAGGTGATTTTAACTACCCGCAGATTGATTGGGTCAATATGTGTTCTGGTCGAGAGAAAGAGACTGAGTTTCTAGATGCTCTCAATGACTGTGCTATGGAGCAGATGGTCACAGAACCTACCAGGGGTGGGGCGATCCTGGATTTGGTCCTAAGTAATGCCCAAGACCTGGTGAGAGATGTAAAAGGGATCGCACCGCTTGGGAGCAGTGACCATAACGTTATTGATTTCACTATTTGTATAAATAGAGAGTTGCCCCAGAAGACCAGCACAACCACGTTTAACTTTAAAAGGGTAAATTCTCTGAGATGCGGAAGCATGTGAAGAGGAAACTGAAAGGAAAGGTAAATACAGTCAAAACCCTTGGGGAAGCTTGGAGGCTATTTAAAACTACAATCCTAGAAGCACAGATAATATATATATCACAAGCTAGGAAAGGTACAAACAGGTATAAAAGAAGGCCTGCATGGTTAACAAACAAAGTAATGGAAGCTGTAAAAGGTAAGAAAGACTCCTTTAAGTGGTGGAAAGCTAGTCCAAGTGAAATTAATAAAAGGGAACACAGGCAATGGCAAATCAAATGCAAGACTGATCAGGCAGGCAAAAAGGGACTATGAGGAGCATATTGCAAAAAACATAAAGACCAACAATAAAAATTTCTTCAAATATATTAGAAGCAGAAAACCAGCCAGGGAGGCAGTGGGACCCTTGGATGACTAAGGGGTGAAAGGATTACTGAAGGAGGATAGGGAAATGGCTGAGAAGCTAAATGAATTTTTTGCCTCCGTCTTCATTGTAGAAGATGAGAAGTGTTTGCCTGCTCCGGAACCACTTCTATTGGAAGGGGTGTTGAACGACCTGAGCCAGATTGAGGTGACAAGAAAGGAGGTCCTACAACTGATGGACGAATTAAAAACTAATAAGTCACCAGGTCCGGGTGGCATACATCCAAGAGTTCTGAAAGAACTCAAAGTTGAACTTGTGGATCTTCTGACAAAAATATGTAATCTTTCATTGAAATCTGCCTTCGTTCCTGAGGACTGGAAGGTAGCAATTGTCACCCCCATCTTTAAAAAGGGTTCCAGAGAAGATCCAGGTAACTACAGGCCAGTCAGTCTGACTTCAATACAGGGAAAGTTGGTAGAAACCATTATCAAGGACAGAATGAGTAGGCACATTGATGAACACGAGTTATTGAGGAAGACTCAGCATGGGTTCTGTAAGGGAAGATCTTGCCTCACTAACCTGTTACATTTTTTTGAGGGGGTGAACAAACATGTGGACAAAGGAGATAGATATTGTTTACCTTGACCTCCAGAAAGCTTTTGATAAAGTTCCTCATCAAAGGTTCCTTAGTAAGCTCGAGAGTCACTGAGTAAAAGGACAGGTCCTCTTGTGGATCAAAAACTGGCTAATTAATAGGAAGCAGAAAGTGAGTATAAATGGGCAGTCTTCGCAGTGGAGGACGGTAAGCAATGGAGTGCCGCAGGGCTCAGTACAATGATTTGGAGTTGAGAGTAAGCAGTGAAGTGGCCAGGTTTGCGGATGACACTAAATTGTTCAGGGTGGTAGAAACCAGAGAGCATTGTGAGGCACTCCAAAGGGGTCTGTTGAGGCTGGGTGAGTGGGCATCAAAATGGCAGATGAGGTTCAATGTGGCCAAGTGCAAAGTAATACACATTGGGGCCAAGAATCCCAGCTACAAATACAAGTTGATGGGGGTGTGAACTGGCAGACACTGACCAAGAGAGAGATCTTGGGGTCATGGTAGATAACTCACTGAAAATGTCAAGACAGTGTGCAATTGCAATAAAAAAAGCCAACGCCACGCTGGGAATTATTAGGAAGGGAATTGAAAACAAATCAGCCAGTTTCATAATTCCCCTGTATAAATTGATGGTGCGGTCTCATTTGGAATACTGTGTGCAATTCTGGTCACTGCACCTCAAAAAGGATATTATAGCATTGGAAAAAGTCCAGAAAAGGGCAACTAGAATGATTACAGGTTTGGAACACTTTCTCTATGAAGAAAGGTTAAAACGCTTGGGACTCTTTAGCTTGGAGAAACGTCGACTGCCAGGTGAATGATAGAGGTTTACAAGATTATGCATGGGATGCAGAAGGTAGAGAAAGAAGTACTTTTCTCCCTTTCTCACAATACAAGAACTCGTGGGCATTCAATGAAATTGCTGAGCAGTCGGGTTAGAACGGATAAAAGGAGGTACTTCTTCACCCAAAGGGTGATTAACATGTGGAATTCACTGCCACAGGAGGTGGCGGCAGCTACAAGCATAGCCAGCTTCAAGAGGGGGTTAGATAAAAATATGGAGCAGAGGTCCATCTGTGGCTATTAGCCACAGTGTGTATGTGTGTGTGTGTGTGTGTGTATATATATATATATATATATATATATATAATTTTTTGGCCACTGTGTGATACAGAGTGTTGGACTGGATGGGCCATTGGCCTGATCCAACATGGCTTCTCTTATGTTCTTAGAATTGAAATTAGAAACTTGGCATCTTGGCCTTTTAATATGTATGGAAATGTTTTATTATATATTTTATTTTTAAAATGATATGTTTGTTAATTGTTCATGTTTTAAACTGTTATTAGCTGCCCTAAGCCTGTCAGGGGAGGGCGGGATATAAATTTGATAAATAAATAAATAAGTCGTGGGTGGGTGGGGGAGATGTGAAAGGAAACCAGTTGCCTGACTGCTTTTGCATTATTGTTTTAACTTGGGTTGGAAAGATGTCTCAACTGCTGCCTCAAGTCCCTTTTCGAAAATTGGATCCAGCATGTGGAAATCCAATACAATTTCCAGCATGTGGAAATCCAACAGTTATGCATCCTGTTCCCCCATATTTGCATCCACTTTCATGATCTTCTGTATGCACAACACGTGGCCTTACTCTGAGCCATGGCTCTTCCCTTGATGAAGCTGCCTTTTACTGAGTCATACCCTTGGTATACCAAGATCCAGGGCTGGCTCACCCACTAGGCAAACTAGGCAGTTGCCTAGGGTGCGGCAATGTGGGGGCTCCGAATTCAGCCCCCCCCCTAGGCAAACGCCTAGTTTGCCCACTTCCTGGCCTCCTCCTCCTTCCCTTCCCCACCCCAAGTCTATTTCAATGCCTGGAAGGGCAATTCAGTGTTGCTCCCGGGCTGTGAACTGGCAGAGACTGACCAAGAGAGAGATCTTGGGGTCGTGGTAGATAACTCACTGAAAATGTCAAGACAGTGTGCATTTGCAATAAAAAAGGCCAACGCCATGCTGGGAATTATTAGGAAGGGAATTGAAAACAAATCAGCCAGTATCATAATGCCCCTGTATAAATCGATGGTGCGGTCTCATTTGGAGTACTGTGTGCAGTTCTGGTCGCCGCACCTCAAAAAGGATATTATAGCATTGGAGAAAGTCCAGAGAAGGGCAACTAGAATGATTAAAGGGCTGGAGCACTTTCCCTATGAAGAAAGGTTGAAACGCTTGGGACTATTTAGCTTGGAGAAACGTCGACTGCGGGGTGACATGATAGAGGTTTACAAGATAATGCATGGGATGGAGAAAGTAGAAAAAGAAGTACTTTTCTCCCTTTCTCACAATACAAGAACTCGTGGGCATTCGATGAAATTGCTGAGCAGACAGGTTAAAATGGATAAAAGGAAGTACTTCTTCACCCAAAGGGTGACTAACGTGTGGAATTCACTGCCACAGGAGGTGGTGGCGGCCACAAGTATAGCCACCTTCAAGAAGGGTTTAGATAAAAATATGGAGCACAGGTCCATCAGTGGCTGTTAGCCACAGTGTATGTGTGTATATAAATTTTTTTGCCACTGTGTGACACATAGTGTTGGACTTGATGGGCCGTTGGCCTGATCCAACATGGCTTCTCTTATGTTCTTATGTCTAAAGGCGTGCCACTGCTGCTCCCTGCTCCCCACTTCCTGGATGGGAAGAAAGTGGGAAGGAGTCAGTAGCGGAGGCACCCTTTCGGGATGTGGTTCATTTGTGCTGCTGCTGGCTTGCCCAGGTGTTGAGTGAGTGTGCAGTGCGGTTTTAACCGCCAATCAGCTGATTGGCAGGGGAGCGCCTTTAGACAGCGGGGGAGGGCGAGGCACCATGGGTGGGAGGTGCAGGGGCGCTGTGGAGGGGGGGCGGCAGGCCACCAGTCTGCCTAGGGCACCATGTGCCCTCGGGCCAGTGCTGCCAAGATCAATATTGTTTTGACTGTCACAGCTCTCCTGCGTCTTACGTAGACTTCTTTTATATCACTTACTAGTTGATCATTTTAACTGGGGATGAACTAAAGTTCCTCTGTAGTGCATATGCTTTTCTTACTAATCCATATAAAGAGGCAATCATACAAAAGATGGATGTTTGGAATTAGTTTCTACCACCTCATTCCATGCACAGTCAGATCATTGGATACATCTACTTGGGTTTCCAAAGATATTAAATGGCACTGACTACTAAACATGCCTGTGGGACTTGCAGTATATAGAGCAAATCATTCTCTCTTGCTTGTCATAGAAGCTAACCGTGAATTGAATTCTTGGCCATTGTTTCGAGAAAGGATACTGGAGAATGCTCTTCCCAGGAAAAATACTTTATTTCCCTCTCCCATTGTTCCCTTCTATCAGGGCCCAGTAAGAGCGAGGTGAGGATTCTCAGTATCCTTTGAATCAGTGATTGGGATAACTGGGTAGGCTCTGCCTTCCAGCAACAACCATCAACCTGTTGAGCTTAGGGGTGCTTCTTTATCCTTCTACATCACCCATGTGAACAGCTTCTACATCCTCAAAGTGAACAGCTTTGCTAGCCTGTTTCCATTCTTTCATTGTGATGAAGGTGGGGGGAAGGTATTTTTGCTTCATAAATTAATCTTTTCTTAAATTTATGTAACTCAGCAGCCAACCAGTGTTCGCTGCTGAGCTGAGGGACCCCATAAAGAGAAATTTTGGACTTAAATCTAGGATTCAAATACTATGAGAGACTCTGGTTTCAGGCTAAATCTGCTTTCTTAGATAGTCCTAGTTTCCTACCCACCCTATTAATTATTATGACAATGATTACCCACTTCTTCCCTGACTGGGGTATAATAAGAGTGGATGTAGTAAATGTTCTCTAAAAAAAAAATTTCACCTGTTCTTGATATTTCCAAAATACTTATGGATGTTCATCATTAGAACAAAATTAATAATACTCTCTATCCTATTAAAAACAGTAGAAATTCATTCCACAATTTAACGTTCATTGTTATTTTCTGCCTTTTTGTTCCTTTAAGACATGAACCTCTAATTAACTATTAGTTTCTTGGAACTGTTTTAAAATGTAATAGTTATGAACATAATGAGTTAGGGGGGTTTTGTTCTGATTTTTACCAAGTATGATGGATCCTAATACCAAAACTTTACATTATTAGTTTATTTTAAGGCAGGAGACTTGTAGGTACCTTAGGAGGCCAACAAAATCTATTCCAGCATAAACCTTCATAAGTCTCAGAATTCATTTCATCTAATACTCATAGTCACACAGTGGAGGACCAGGAAGGGCCTTCTGCTGGCTGCCACCACTCTGGAAAGGGTCTGTCTGGGAGGGCCTAGAGTACCCACCCAACCGCTGTATCTTCCCTATTAACGAGTACTTTTTAACCAAGGGCAAAGAGATGTGAGGACCCAGGCAATTTAACAACAAGAAGTTTAATATAAATGCTCTAGAGCAACAAGTAGGCAGTAAGACATTTATTGCAGCAGTGAAATAAGAAACGGTAAAGGTTGGTGTAAATAAATAAAAGCCCTGATGTATCTGTCTTAGACCAATGGTGTCAAACATGTGGCCCAGGAGCTGAATCAGGCCCCTGAGCAACTGACTGTCATCTGCTTCCTTCTCCCTGTCTCTTCCTTCCTTCTGCATAACAGCTTGCTTTGCAAGGCTTGCTCAATCTCACAGGAGCTACAGAGCAAAACCTTTATTTTCTCCATTAACCGAGGCTCCTCCCTTGGGGCGGAAGGGGGGAGAGGTATAGCTTGCTTTGCCTGGCTCTCTCAATCGCATAGCAGAGTTACTGAGCCAAGCCTCTCTTCCTTCTATTGGCTGAGGCTCCTCCCCCTCCTGGTTCTCTGGGGAAGGAAGGGAAGAGCCAGAGCTTCCTTTGCCTAGCTCCCTGGATCCCATGGGAGAATTACAAAAAACCACTTTTACGACCAATGAGTGCTAATGTTTTAAGCCTGCTTTACGTTTTTAAAAAATAAATCTTTTAAAAATCTTTAATTGTGTTTGTCTGTATCCTTTATAAACATATGTCTGCTATCTAATCTTAAATAGGTACACGCATGGCCCAGCCTGATATGGCCCAGCCTGACAAGGTCTCATTTATTTTACATTACATTACATTATGTCAGATCCAGCCATTATAACAAATGAGTTTGACACCCCTGGACTAGATATTCCCTTCCTAATACCACATAGACTCACTTCCTTGGGTGAGGGAACCCTGCAGCTGCCTTCTCTGCAGAGAAAACCTTTCTCCCTACAGCCTTTCCAGAGAGAACCCAGCCTGTCTGTGGCTTGGCCTTGTATTGCTTCCTTCCCAGGTCCCACCCCTCTGGGCTAGTTTTCCCTCCAAAACTCTGCTACCCAATCGGAGGGACAGAAGGCATCCTAGGAGACGTATGCCTATTAGCCACTCCTACGTAGGCTTCTCCAGGCCAGTAGGCTGCACTAGGCCTAGGTTCATGACACTCAGAGTGCACAGTATAGTTTTTTTAAAAAAATGTGAAAGCTTGCACACTATTAGTATATTGGGGAAAGAGAGAAAAGTTACAAAGGGAGTCCAATTTAAAAGAAAAACCAATCAAAAGGTTGCTAGAATAGGTACATTTTTTAAAATGTTGGCATGGAAAGGGATGTGGCTCCTTTCCTTGAGCGCCGGGACCTCGCAACAGTGATCCACGCAATGGTCACCTCAAGATTAGACTACTGTAATGCCCTCTACTTGGGGCTACCTTTGTGCCGGACCCGGAGGCTGCAGCTAGTGCAGAACGCGGCGGCCAGGCTGTTGTTGGGACTCCCGAAATGGGAACATATATGGCCGGGGCTACGTGGACTGCACTGGCTGCCGATTATATACCGGGTCCAGTACAAAGTGTTGGTCATTACCTTTAAAGCCTTATACAGCCGAGGACCCGCCTATCTGAGGGACCGTCTTTCCCCATATGAACCACAGAGAGCACTGAGGTCAGTCGGGAAAAATCTAATGACTATCCCTGGGCCGAAAGAGATCAAACTCCAGAACACCAGAGCACGGGCCTTTTCAATCGCGGCCCCTGCCCTATGGAACCAGCTCCCTGAGGAGGTGCGGGCCCTGCGGAACCTTGATCAGTTCCACAGGGCCTGCAAGACTACCCTCTTTAAACTTGCATATTCGGACTGCTGAAGAAGGCTGTTAACTAAGGATCCGCTAACGCGGTTCTAATCAAAGACTATACCGCTGTGTAAACTGTATAGAGTGTATAAACTGACAGAACTAGCGTCAAACACCATTGGCACTGTCAGACCAAGTTATTTTAATTGTATTAACTGGTTTTTAATGTTGTTAAATGTAATGTTTTATATTGTTAAATTTACGGTTTTATCTATTATTGTATATCTTATGAAATGCTGTTAGCCGCCCTGAGCCTGCCTGGGTGGGGAGGGCGGGATACAAATAAAATTGATGATGATGATGATGATGATGATGATGATGATGATGATGATGATGATGATGTTATCTGTGTGTGTGATGTTGTTTGTATTGTAACACAAGGGTACAGTTTTCCTATGATCCCAATTATGTTTCTGGCATGAGAATGAGAATTGTATGAGACATCCTCCCCTTTGTCCTGGAAAATGGGAAGATCATTCTTTCTCCATCTATTCATGGTGGATGTGTAACGCGATTTGTCCCCAGTTTCAGTTAGAGCAGGGGTCCCCAGCACCTGGCCCGTGGACCGGTATCAGTCCACGGTTTGTTAGCAACCAGGCCACGCAGCCTCACCTCCCCCCACGGCACCTCCTCCTTCCTCTGTTTTTGCAATGTGAAGCACCTCCCATGCTCTTTAAAGGCTGACCCCCTGCCGATCAGCTGGCCGGCAGGGAAAACTGCAACAGCAGCAGCGAGCGACCCGCTGAAAAAGTGGCGCTGCCCTTGTCTCCTCCCCACTTCCTTCCCACACCCAGGAAGAATGGTGGGAGTGTTCTAAGGTGACTAAATTCTGGCAAAAGATCTTGGAAAAGGTGGAGGAAGTATGTAAGGTTAAAGTGGAGTTATCAGTGAAAGTGTTATTTATGAGAATTTTGGGGAACGATAAAATAGATAAATCCTATTAGGATCTATTTAAAGCTATGATTTTAGCTGTCAATGTGGTTATAGCATTTGGCTGGAAAGATGCTACAAAATGGACTATAGACAGATGGAATGGTTATTTATATGAATGAGTACAGTTGGCTATATTAACAATATTAAAACAGGAAAAGCTAGGTGAGGATAAGATTGTGGAAGTTAAAAAGAGGTGGTTTGAGTATATAAGATGGGTAGAAGCAGAAGGGCCCAATAATGATATATTGATTAAACTTCAAAAGGTGTGCTTATGGTTACAGATATAAAATAAGGAATTATTGCTGGTCGTTTTGAGGGGGCGGGGGAGGGAAATAAAAAGGGAAAGAAGAAGCATTTTATGTATTGAGGTATGTTATATATGCTATGTATTTGAGTTATATGGAAACAGGATCAAATACTTCAATAAACTATTTGTTTCATTTAAAAATGCCTTATGAAAGGTCAGTAAAGGTAGTCCCCTGTGCAAGCAATGAGCTGTTACCGACCCATGGGGTGACATCACATCACATTTTCTTGGCAGACTTATAGGTGATATAAAAAGGTAATAGGCAACTCTTAACTTTTATTGAAAAGCAATTAATCTAACTTTGATTACTGTTTCAATTAGTTGTCTTAATGAAAGTTACTTTAAGCAAACAAAGTTCATTGACAGTTGGAAAGTTCTTGAACTCCTGGTTATCTTGCAAACTCAAAAAACAATTGGTGAGACACAGTAAATGAAAGTAAACAAAACAAAAACAGTGAAACCATGTAGTCTGAAACCTTGTATAATTAAGCTTAACATAACCCAGTTTATTGTATGCTGAATAACTATTTTATAATTTATATACTATTAGAAAAGTCTTCCCGACTTGACTGAGCTCCCCGAGCTAAAGGCTTTTATGGGTCTTATATGGGCTCTGAAGGCCTATAAAAACTTTCAGAGCTCGCTCTCAGAGCTCAGTCAGGCTGGCCCAACCCTGGAGGTGAGCTCTGAAGGCATTTAAATGCCTCAAAGCTCACTCTGGTCAGGCTGGGGACTGGTAGTGGGCTACAACAGGATTTAAATACCTTTGGAACTCACTTCCAGTTGGGCAGCCTGACTCAGAAATAAGCTCCAAAGGCATTTAAATGCCTTCAGAGCCACTTGTATGAACCTTCCCCATCCCCATGAACCTCCATATAGGTTTGGGGGCGGTTCATGGGAGGCACATTCTCCCAAACCCCTGGTTTGGGAACACGAACTGGTCTGGTTCATGCTCAAACCATGATTCATGGTTCAGTTTGTGCCCATCCCTAGCCCATCTTTGTCAGTACATTATGCAAGTTTTAGCATATATTAAATATACCATTTATTAAAAATATTTGTGTGCCTCCTCATTAGAGTCCTACTCAAGGTGGCTTACAATTAAAAAACACAATATAAAACACAAGTCATTGACATAGCTCAGTACTTTTTTCATGATCTTGCATGCCCTAAAACAGCATGCTAGAATCTGAATTGCAGCTACGACAGTTTCCAACTCAGTTTTTAAAGGGCCTTTTGAAAAATATTAGCAGTGTCTGGCTGCTAAAAGACATATTGGGATTTCGAGAGACAGCAATATGCTGCTTTAGCTGCTTTTCAGAATTAACTCTAAGATCCTATTACAAAACACACAGATGTGAATGCACAAAGGGCTGGATTTAGTTACAAGGCAAAGCCTCTTAGAATTAGATCTATGTCACTGCTGCTCATTTAATATGGATAGATACATCTGGGTCACCAAACTGCTTTAGCCTCTGTGGTGAGAGCAAGAGAGCAGTGACCCCCAGAAGATTGAAAAATCAGGCTTAGCAAAATCTGATTGCATGCTGGCTGTATGTTTTCAAATTTCTGTATTCCCAGAGTGATTGTTAGATATAGCGATATGCTCCTTTTGAATTAAAGAGAGAGGATTTTCCTCTAAATCAGTATTGTGTGCAAGAAGGCATTGCATATCCAAGTTCAATTAACTTATCTGCGTACAGCTGTGCTAGGCCTTTTTTTACCCTGGATTTTCTGCACCAGTGAAACATTTCGAGTAGGAAGTTCTGTCTGTACCTCAACATTGTATTCCAAACCTGACCCTATAAAAATGTTATGCCAGCACTGCAGAAACATCTGTGGGCAACAGGTTAAGGACACACATACATTTTGGTCAAGTCTCATTTTAAAGGTCTGCTTAAATTATATTTATGCAATACTCATCAGTATATCATCATCATTATATTATTATTATTAACATTATTTATAGTCCACCTGTCTCAGTGGGCTCAAAACAGATTACACAGATTAAGTCAATACAATCAACAGGATGGGATATCAAATAAACAGTGCAATAGGATTAGGGTTTTAGAACCAATCAGAAGTCTAAAAACCAAACTGAAGTATATCAGTATGGCATATTAAGTGATGCAGAAATCACATAGTAGAGTCCTAGTTTCAGCAAGCTATACACAGTAGTATAGACCAGCAATTCCTAAACTTTTTTGGTATGCTGACCCACAAGTCCAAATGTACTTGGTATGGTGACTCTTCCAAAGTTGGTTCAAGGTTATTTGGCAGCTTATGCAAACTATGACCTTAGCATCCATCTAGTTCATTCCATTTTCTTCAGTGGCTAACCAAATGTTTTTGAGAAACCAACAAACATAACACAAAGCTACCCCCCCCCCCCCATGAATCCCAAGCAAGTCTCTCTCTCGGCTTGGCTTCGCGAACGAAGATTTAAGAAGGGTGCAATAGTCCACGTCTGCTGCAGGCTCGCTGGTGGCTGACAAGACCAATGTGGGACAGGCAGGTCCGGCCACAGCGGCTGCAGGGAAAAGTCTGATTTAGGGTTGGTGCTGTAGCAGTGCGATTCTTCCTCAATCTCCTTTTGTCCTCAAGACCAGCTATGCGTGCGTTCTCAAAGGAAGAGACAGCCTGGTGGATGGTGTGCCTCCATGCTTTGCGATCTGAGGCTAGGTCAGACCACTGGTGATGGTTGATGTGACAGGTGCTAAGGGATTTCTTCAAGGAGTCCTTGTACCTCTTCTTTGGTGCCCCTCTATTTCGATGGCCGGTGGAGAGTTCGCCATACAGGGCAATCTTGGGAAGGCGGTGGTTTTCCATCCTAGAAATATGCCCTGCCCAGCGCAGCTGCGTCTTCAAAAGCAGTGCCTCGATGCTGGTAACCTCTGCCCGCTTGAGGACTTCAGTGTTGGTCACAAAGTCACTCCAGTGGATGTTGAGGATGGTGCGAAGGCAGCGCTGATGAAAGCGCTCAAGGAGTCGCAGGTGATGACGGTATAAAACCCACGATTCGGAGCCATAGATGAGGGTTGTCATCACAACCGCTTTGTAAACATTGATCTTTGTGCCTTTTTTCAGATGCTTGTTGCTCCACACTCTTTTGTGCAGTCGGCCAAATGCACGGTTTGCTTTTGCCAGCCTGTTGTCAATCTCCTTGTCGATCTTGGCATCTGAGGAGATGATGCACCCCAGGTAGCTGAACTGCTGGACTGTCTTCAGAACTGATTCACCCACAGTGATGCAGGGGGGGTGATAATCTTCCTGGGGTGCAGGCTGGTGGAGAACTTCTGTCTTCTTCAGACTAACTTCTAGGCCGAATAGCTTGGCAGCCTCTGCAAAGCAGGACGTCATATGCTGCAGAGCTGATACCGAGTGGGAGACGAGTGCAGCATCATCAGCAAACAGTAGCTCTCAGATGAGTTTTTCCATTGTCTTGGAGTGTGCCTTTAGTCGCCTCAGGTTGAACAGGCTGCCATCGGTGCGATAGCGGATGTAGACACCATCGTCCTCATCTAGATCTACTGCGGCTCTTTGAAGCATCATGCTAAAGAAGATCGTAAAGAGAGTTGGCGCGAGAACGCAGCCTTGCTTTACACCTGTGCCTATTGGGAAGGGCTCCGAGAGGTCGTTGCAGTGTCTGACTTGGCCTCGCTGGTCTTCGTGTAGCTGGATGATCATGCTGAGGAACCTTGGGGGACATCCTAAACGTTCCAAGATTTGCCACAGGCCTTTCCTGCTAACGGTATCGAAAGCTTTGGTAAGGTCGACAAAAGTCACATACAGAGCCTTGTTCTGTTCCCTGCATTTCTCTTGGAGCTGCCTGAGAACAAATACCATGTCGGTGGTGCTCCTGTTAGCTCTGAAGCCGCACTGGCTCTCTGGGAGGAGTTCTTCTGCAATGGTGGGCACCAGTCTGTTCAGGAGTATTCTGGCAAGGATTTTGCCTGCGATGGAGAGCAGGGTTATCCCCCGGTAGTTGGAGCAGTCTGACTTTTCCCCTTTGTTCTTGTATAGGGTGATGATGATTGCATCGCGAAAGTCCTGTGGTAATTTGCCTTGTTCCCAGCAGGTGACAAGTACTTTGTGAAGTGAGCTATGTAGTACTGTGCCCCCATGCTTCCAGATCTCTGGTGGAATTCCATCAACTCCTGCTGCCTTGCCACTTTTCAGTTGCTTGATGGCTTTAACAGTCTCTTCTAGGGTGGGGATCTCATCCAACTCTGTTTTCACCGGTTGAAGTGGGGTGAGGTGGATTGCTGAATCTTGAACTACGCAGTTGGCACTGAAGAGAACCTGAAAATACTCCGACCACCGGTTCAGTATGGATGCCTTGTCTGTGAGGAGCACTTGGCCGTCTGCACTATGCAAGGGACTCTGAGCCTGATATGATGGACCATATACTGCCTTCTGACATACATAGCTTTTGCTTATAAAGGTTACATTCCAGCCATTGACCATCCTCTACTTCTCTGTTGCTCCCTGTAATTCTCCCTAAGATTTTACACACTTTAATAACTATCAGAACATGTTTTACTTGATCAATGTGTATAGAATCATAGAGTTGAAAGGGACCTCCAGGGTCATCTAGTCCAACCCCCTGCACAATGCAGGAAACTCACAAACACTTCCCCCTAAATTCACAGGATCTTCATTGCTGTCAGACAGCCATCTAGCCTCTGTTTAAAAACCTCCAAGGAAGGAGAGCCCACACCTCCTGAGGAAGTCTGTTCCACTGAGGTATCACTCTGTCAGGAAGTTCTTCCTAATGTTGAACCAGAAACTCTTTTATCATATCACCTCTCAGCCACCTCCTATCCAGGCTAAACAACCCCAGCTCCTTCAGCCTTTCCTCATAGGACTTGGTCTCCAGACCCCTCACCATTTTTGTTGCCCTCCTCTGGACCCGTTCCAGCTTGTCTATATCCTTCTTAAAATGTGGTGCCCAAAACTGAACACAATACTCCAGGTGAGGTCTTACCAGAGCAGAGTAAAGCGATACCATCACATCACGTGATCTGGACACTATACTTCTGTTGCTACAGCCCAAAATTGCATTTGCCTTTTTAGCCACCGCATCACACTGTTAACTCATGTTCAGCGTAGGATCCACTAAGACCTCTTTATGCCAATAAAGGTCTGAACTGAACTGAACACTAAGACTCCCAGATCCTTTTCGAACATACTACTGCTAAGACAAGTCTCCCCCATGCTATAACCATGCATTGGATTTTTCCTACCTAAATGCAGAATTTTACATTTATCCCTGTTAAAATTCATTTTATCAATTTTAGCCCAGTTTTCCAACCTGTCACAGTCATCCTGAATCCCGTTTCTGTCTTCTACTGTATTTGCAACCCCTCCCAATTTAGTATCATCGGCACATTTAATAAGCATTCCCTCTATTCCTTCATCCAAATCATTGATAAAGATGTTGAACAAAACAGGACCCAGGACAGATCCTTGAGGCACTCCACTTGTCACTCCTCTCCAAGAGGATGAGGAACCATTCACAAGCACTCTTTGGGTGCAATCTGTCAACCAGTTACAGATCCATTTAACTGTAACAGGATCCAAACCACATTTTACCAACTTGTCAACAAGGATAGTATGTGGAACCTAAAAGCCTTACTGAAATCAAGATAAATGTCTGGGGCTGATGGGAGTTGTAAGCAAAAAACATCTGGAGAGCTACCGCTGGCCACCCCTGAGATAAATGATGTCTACAGCATTCCCCTGATCCAGCAAGGTAGGCACTTTCTCAGAAAAAGAGATCAGGTTAGTCTGACATGACCTGTCCTTGAGAAACCCAGGCTGGCTCTTAATAATCACATCCATTCTTTCTAAATGTTCCAGGACCGACTGTTTGATAATTTGTTCTAAAACCTTTCCAGGTACAGACATCAAGCTAACAGGTCGGTAGTTATCCGGATTCTCTTTTTTCCCCTTCTTGAAGATGGGGACAACATTCACCAGCCTCCAATCTTCCAGCACCTCTCCTATTCTCCAAGAATTCTCAAAAATAATAGCCAGAAGCTCAGAAATTACATCCGCAAGCTCATTTAGAACCCTTGGATGCAATTCATCTGGCCCTGAGGACTTAGTTTCATTTAAAGAAACTAGGTGTTTATGTACTACCCCTATGCTGATCCTAGGTTGGAACTTCATACCCTCCTTATATGTTCTGTTTTTGCCATGTTGAGCACCGTTTCCCTCAGAAGGGAAGAATGAGAAAAGTAGGAATTGAGTAGGAATTCTCTTCATTACCTGTTAAAATTTCACCCTCTCTTCATTACCTGTTAAAATTTCACTTTCTTGCCCTCTCAATGGGCCTACCATGTCCTTGCTCTTTTTCTTATTCTGAATTTAAGAAAAGAACCCTTTTTTGTTGTTTTTAGCATATTGAACTTTAGCTTTCCAAACCTTTTCTCTACAAGCACTGGTGATTTATTTATATTCATCCTTGGTTATAAGGCCCTCCTTCCAATTCCTAAAGGAGTCTTTTTTATTTCTCTTTAGAGAGCTCTTTATGGAGCCAACTCGGCTTCTTTAGGCTTTTTCCATTTTTTCTTCTCATAGGAATAGTCTGTGATTGCACTTTCAGTATTTTACTTTTAAGAAACTCCCACCCATCCTGAACCCCCTTCCTCCTAAGTATTTCTGACCATGGGATTTTACCCAGCATAGTTCGAAGTTTATCGAAGTTTGCCTTTCTGAAGTCCATCCTATATGTCTGACTGCATATAGCTTTCCCCTTCCCTAAGACTGTGAATTCCAAAATCACATGGTCACTACTGCCCATGGTGCTCACTATTTCCACTTCTTCAATCAATTCTTCCTTGTTGGTGAGAATCAAATCCAAGATATCTGATCCCCTTGTTTCCTTCTTCAGTTTCTGGAAAAGGAAGTTGTCAGCAAGACAAGTCAGGAGTCTATTTGACTTGTCACTTTTAGCAGAGTTGGATTTCCAGCAGATGTCCAGATAATTGAAATCTCCCATGATCACTGTATCCCTTCTCTTGGAGAACTTTGCAATCTGTTGTAGGAGTATCTCATCCAAGTCCTCTGCTTGGCTTGGTGGTCTATAGCAGACCCCCACAATAGTATCACTGTTATTTTTTACTCCTTTTTACCCAGAGACTCTCAACTGAGCTGCCATGCTCAGATTTACATATTTCCTCACAAGTATATATCTCCTTCACATATACTGCTACGCCTCCGCCCTTTCTCATTTGTCTGCCCCTTTTAAATAAGTCGTATGTCAGCGAAGGTTCATTGAAGTTCCCCAAATGAGCAGACTTAGTTATTTGAAACAAAGTTGCATTTATTGTATCCTCCAAAGTTACTTCAGCATGAAAGACATTGGAACTGATGGCTAGCAGTTCAAGTCATTGGCATTTAACATTATACATCAATGCAATCACAACTACCCCCAATTCCCAAAACAAAGGCTGTCTTTGCATGTGAGACATTTCACACGGCTCCCCCTTATCTTCTACAGTTGGTGGTTACATTTCCCGGCGGCAATGTCCTTGTTGCCTCTAGGGGGGAGGTGAGAATCTGCCAGGTACTTTCTACTTCAAAGACTGCCTAACAACCTTTGATATTCCTGGGAAGCTACTCTTGGGCTATTCCCTACTGCCCCCTCCCCTCTACTCCTCTACTAGTATGGGTTAGTAAGCATATATCTTTATTAATCAATCTGGTTAGTGATCAGCATTCAGGAAGAGTATCAATGAACAGAGTCTGACATCGTAACCCTGAATCCTAATATTCCAGTTGTGAGTGTCATCCCACCAAGTTTCAGTAAGGCCTACTATGTCATAGTCTCCTTCCTTTATTCCAGTTCCTCCTGTTTGTTTCCCATACTCTGTGCATTAGTGTAGAGACAATGGAATCCACATTTTATGCATCCCAAGGATTTAGTTTCTGTACAAACTTGCAGGTTAACATTACCTAGCATTACCTTTGCAAATCTTTAATGTTCTTATCCCCAGTTTCTGTCATCATACAAGGGTATGAATTATCGTCTCGCTCCCCCATACAATTTAGTTTAAAGCCCTCCTTATTAGGTTAGCAAAGCTGTTACCAAACACCTTTTTTCCTACCGCCATAAGGTGCAAACCATCTCCCGATAGAAGACCGCCATCTTGAAAGCATAAGCCATTTTCCAGAAATCCAAATCTTTCCTGACAACAACTTCGACGTAGCCAGTCATTTATTTGAAGTATTCTTCTTTCTCGTCCTAAGCCACAGCCTTCAATAGGAAGCACTGAGGAGAATGCAACCTGTGTGCCCAGCTCCTTCACCTTCTGACCCAGAGCCACAGTCTTTTCTAATACGTTCAGGGCTATGACCGGAAGCATCATTCATTCCCACGTGGATCAGCAAGAAAGGATAGTAATCCATGGGCTTGATAAGTCTTCCAATCCTTTCTGTCCCATGCTGGATGTGTGCAGCCAGCAGACAGCAACCTCTCGGGATGACAAGTCCGGTCGGCACACTTTGAGCTCCATTCCTCTGAGCAAGGAGTCTCCAATCACCATCACCTTCCTCTTGCTGTATTGGGGAGCAGAAGTTCCAGGCTTCTTATCCACAGGATCCTGAGAAACTTTGTTCAAGCTTTGTGGAGGCTGGGGAAGTAGCCCTTGTTCCAATGGTTCAGAATCAGTTACTGTGGGGAGATCCTGGAACCTATTGCTGAGCAGCAGAGGCTCAGAACATCTGATTTTCTTTCTCCTTTGGGTTACATTTTTCCAGGAACCCTCCTCCTGTGTTGGGTTCTCTTCTAATTGCTGAGATACCATTTCCTCTCCCTCCTCTTGTCCTTTCAAGAGTGCCTCATGCGTTTCGTCAAGAAAATCCTCACCTTCCTTTATATACTGCAATGTGGACAATTGTGCCTCCAGTCCCTGTATCTTCTCCTCCAGCAAGGCCACTAACTTACACTCGCTGCAAGTGTAATTGCTGCTACTCTCAGAAATACAAACATCCCAGTCTTTACACATCACTGCCTCTGCTCCCTTACCAGCCATACTTTTGCAATCCATTTCAAAAATTTCTTTATCTTGACTTCTCTTTAAATCTTACTGCCTACTGCCACTTGAAACTACTTGTAACTACCCACCTTTCTACAGAACCCGCAGGCTAGATCGCCAGACTAAGAGCCACAGGCCAAGAGCACTTTGGCTCTTGCCCTTCAACTAGCGCCAAGGGTGAGTCTTGCAAATTAAATATAATAATAATAATAATAATAATAATAATAATAACAACAACAACAACAACAACAACAGTGTTTTATTTATATCCGGCCCTGCCCACTGAGGCAGGCTCAGGGTGGCTAACAACATATCAATACAATAAATTATACAATAGGTATTGAAAACAGCATTTAACCTTAAAAACATTCCAGTTTAAAATTACACATTAAATATTTCTGGTGCTATTCCATCAGTAGATATGATATGATGGTGGATCTCATTTAAGGTGAATCCATCAAGCGTTTAGTCAGGCAAAGGCCATCCTGAAAAGGATGGTCTTGCAGGCACTGCAGAACTGTTCGAGGCAGTTGGGATAGGCAGTTGGTTCTTTCCCGCTGACCTCAGTGCTCTCTGGGGTTCATATGGGGAGAGACGGTCCCTCAGGTAGGCAGGTCCTCAACCATATAGGGCTTTAAAGGTAATAACCAGCACTTTGTAACGGACCCGGTATGAGATCGGCAGCCAGTGCAATCCGCACAGTCCACTTTGGGAGCCCTAATAGTAGCCTAGCCACCGCATTCTGCACCAGCTGCAGCTTCCGGGTTCGGCACAAAGGCAGCCCCTTGTAGAGGGCATTACTGTAATCCAGTCTTTAGGTGACCATTGCATGAATCACTATTGCTAGGTCCCGACACTCTAGGAAGGAAGCCAACTGCCTTGCCCGCCTCAGATGAAAGAACGCCGACTTGGCAGTGGTTGCTATCTGGGCCTCCATTGATAGTCAAGGCTCCAGTAGAACTCCCAAGCTCCTGACCCGGTGCGCCGCTTTCAGCGGCACTCCATCAAAAACTGGGAGAGGAATTTCCCTCCCCAGAGCGCCGCGACCCACGCAAAGGACCTCTGTTCTTCGTCGGATTCAGCTTCAGCCCACTCAACCTGAGCCAACTTGCCATGGCCTGCAATGCCAGGTCCAAATTCCCTGGGCCACAGTCAGGCTGGCCATCCATTAGCAGATAGAGCTGGGTGTCATCTGCATATTGATGACACCCCAGCCCATACCTCCAGGCAATCTGGGCAAGGGGGCACATGTAGATGTTAAATAACATTGGAGAGAGAACTGCTCCCCGTGGCACCCCACAATCTAGTGTGCGCCTCTGGGATAGCTCACTCCCGATTGCCACCCTTTGTCCCCGTCCCTTGAGGAAAGAGGAAAGCCATTGTAAGGCCGACCCCCTTACAGCCCCCACCCACCTCTGCCCCCACAGAGCAACAGGAGAGGGTGAGGCCAGCAACTACCACCAGGCAAACAAGCTCTCCTCACTCAGCAACAGCAACACAAAAGACACACAAAAGCAATCAGAAACCCCTCTCCAGCAGGCACCAAGCACTCACACAGTTCCCTCCCACAGCAACCCTAGGTAATGCTCCCCAGCATTTTTAGAAAAGCAAATCAACTTTCACTCACCTTGCCAGCAGCTCTGTTCTAGCTCCAAGCACCTTCCTCTACTGCAGCTGAGCCACTGTATATGCAATGAAGAAAAAATACCAACTAATTGTCAGACGAGGAACTTCAAACGGAGACGGATCATAGTGCTGCAAAATTAATCCATTTATTTGAGAACAATCAGTCTGGTACAGAAGCAAGTTGAGTTTGATAACTCCCAAGGCCATGCCTTGCCTTTTTGTGCATTTCAGGGAAAGGAAACAATATAGCATTTTCACACCCTCAGAGACAGTCGGCACTTCCCATACTCCCTTATCTTAGTCCCAGGAAGCTACCCACTAGTTGCCTTGGGCATGCTGACTTCAAAGGCCCAGATGGTTTCTAGGTCGGGTGTGAAATTCTTCTCCTTGCGGTTTGGAATTGCTCTGGGGAAGGCTACAGGTTGCTGTTCTCACGGTTAGTAAAAGCAGGGTCACAGCAGAGTACAATATGGCGTTAGTCATGTCAAGCAGTACATTACCTACATCACAATACTACAACTAAGTTACACGTCTGACATACTGCCCCCCCCTAAGCTCTTGCTCAGGGTTTGTCTGGGTGCAGTAGGTAAAATCTCTTCAATAATTGTGGTGCCCGCAAATCAGTTGACTTTACCCACTCATCACAGCTCGGGGGAAAGTGTTTCCAGCGGACCAGATAGTACAATATCCCCCTCTGGACCCTAGAGTCCAAGATCTCCTGCACCTCTTGGTGACTCTGGCCTGTCACTTGAATAGGAGGTGGCTCTGGAGGGCGGGGGTGCCGGGATGTGGCTCCAGGGTCCTTGCAAAGAAGACTGCAATGAAAAACAGGGTGGATCTTACTAAACATCTTTGGCAACTCTAACACCACGGTGACTGGATTAATCACTCTCTTTATTTTGAATGGTCCGAGGAACTTGTATGCCAGTTTGCGACAGGTTTGTGGCAGAGGTAGGTTTTTAGTTGACAAAAAGACCTTCTCCTCCACCTTGAATTCCCACTGTGGAGAATGTTTTTTGTCAAAGTAGTCCTTGTAAGTTCGTTTTGCCACCTCTAGGTTGTCCTGAATGACCTCCCATCCTTTCTGGATGCCCTCCCACCATTGTTGACAAGAGCTGGGGATTGGGGCCCCGTTAGTGACTGGTAGGGATGGGAAAGGTCTCCCCTCGTACCCGTTGACTATCTGAAAGGGGGAGGCCTTGGTGGAGCTATGCACACTGTTATTGTAGCCGTACTCAGCGAAGGACAGGAGCTCGACCCAATTAGATTGTTGGTAGTTGATGTAGCACCTCAAGTACTGCTCCAGAAGCCCGTTCACTCTCTCCGTTTGTCCGTCGGTCTGGGGGTGATAGGCCGAGCTCAGTCCCTGTTCTATCCCTGCTATTTTGCAAAACTCCTGCCAGAAGTTGGCAACGAACTGTGGCCCACGGTCGCTAATGACCTTCTCCGGTAATGAGTGGAGCCGGACCACGTGATGAAAGAATAAGTACGCCAACTTCTTAGCAGTGGGGAGCTGTTTGCATGGGATGAAGTGCGCTTGCTTGGAAAAAGTGTCCACTACTACCAGTACTACTGTCTTCCCTTGGGAAGGGGGAAGTTCTACTATAAAGTCTAGGGACACTACTGCCCAGGGCCGGGAAGCTGTGGATAGAGGTTGGAGGAGCCCCGGTGGCTTTCTGCCTCTTTTCTTTGCCATAATGCAAGTGGGGCAGGAGCCCACAAACTCTGAAATATCTTGTTTCATTTGGGGCCGCCAGAACTGCCTGCTCACTAAGTGGAGTGTTTTTACGTAGCCGAAGTGCCCTGCCAGCTTGTTGCAGTGGCAATGTTGCAGTATCTCTTGACGTAGGCTCTTGGGTACGTAAAGTTTCCCCTGGTAGTACCAGAAGCCTCTTTCCCCCTTCTCTACTCCACTGAGGAGGTCTTCGCCCCCTTTTCCTGCCTCCTCTTTCAGTTTCTCCCCCCCCACAGTCCTTCGGGATCTGTTTTTCTTCCTGACCAAGTCTTCACACACCCCCGCCACGGCCGAGGGGGGAATTAGGGAGTCTACTACTTCCTCCCACCGGCTCTCATGCTGCGGGAGCCGTGAGAGCGCGTCGGCTAGGAAGTTCTATGAGCCCTGGATGTGCTTGAGCAGAAAATCGAATTTGGCGAAGAACCCCACCCACCGGATTTGCTTGGCCGTTAGTTTCCTCCTTCCCGTTAGGGCTTCTAGGTTTTTGTGGTCTGTCCAGATCTCAAAAGGCACTCGGGCTCCCTCTAACCACGACCGCCAGGTTTTTAAAGCGTAGGTCGTGGCGAATGCCTCTTTGTCCCACACTGACCAGTTCCGCTGCTCATTTGAGAATTTCCTAGACACATAGGCGCATTGTGTTAACCTTCCCTCGTCATCTTTCTGCATTAATATTGCCCCTACGGTGACGTCGGAGGCGTCGCATGGCACCACGAAGGGTTTTAGCTCGTTAGGGTGGGCTAGCACTGGCTCACTGGCGAAAGGCCTCTTCAGCTTTTCAAAGGCGGCTTGGCATTCTGGTGCAGTGCAGGCTCGCTCCCGGCCGCTTCGCTTCCGCCCCCTTCCCTTTTGTCTTTAGCAACTCAGTTAGCGGCAACATCACCTGGGCGAACCCTTTTATGAACCCCCTGTAAAAATTGGCGAACCCGAGAAAAGATTGTAGCTGCCGTCGGGTTCGGGGTGCTTCCCAATCGAGCACCGCCTGTATTTTAGCAGGGTCCATTGCCAACCCGTCCCCCGAGACCTGGAACCCCAGGTAGTCTAGTTCCGTCTGATGGAACTCACATTTCGACAATTTAGCATACAATTTGTGTTGGTACAGAGTGCTTGATACTTTTCGAACCAGTGGTACGTGTGACTTCAGATCTTTCGAATAGATAATGATGTCATCAAGGTACACCACCACCACCTTATACAGGTATTCCCTCAGCACTTCATTTATAAAGTTCATAAACACTCCCGGCGCCCCCTGTAGTCCAAAAGGCATGACTAGGTACTCAAACTGCCCCATGGGTGTATTGAAAGTCGTTTTCCATTCATCCCCTTCCTTGATCCTAACTCGGAAGTATGCATCCCAGAGGTCGAGTTTGGTAAACACCTTCCCCTCCGACACCGTGCTCAAGAGGTCTTTAATCAAGGGGATCGGGTATGCATTGGTCATGGAAATCCCATTAATCCCGCGAAAATCTGTGCAAAGTCTTAGGCTCCCGTCCTTCTTTTTCCTGAACAGGACCGGGGCCGCATGGGGTGCCGTGGCTGGTCTGATGAACCCCCACTTCAGGTTCTTATCAATGAACTTCCTAAGTTCTTCCTTCTCCGCCCACCCCATCGAGTACAGCTTTGCCCGGGGAAGCTCTTGCCCCGGGATCAATTCGATGGTGCAGTCCGTGGCCCTGTGGGGCGGTAGCTCATGGGCCTCCTCCTCACTGAATACCCGCTTTAGGTCTCTGCATTCCCTGGGAATCGATTTTCTCTCTTCCACCGTCACGCAGATTTTTTCATTCTGCGGTGGCGGGTTCGGGCCCCATTCCTCCCTCCAGTGGTGATGGGTGCACCGCCAATCGGTAGTCTATGGTGTGGGCTTCCCACTGGATGTCGGGTTGGTGCCTGGCTAGCCAGCCCACCCCTACCACCACGTCAAACGATGAGGAAGGGGCTATCACAAAGATTTCGATCCTCCAGTGCTCGCGAGTCCCCATTGGCACTGCCTGGGTCTCTTCGGTGCAAGGCTCGTCCTGCATGACTGTCCCGTCCATCTGCTCGAACTGGATGGGTTGCAGGAGCGGGGTTCTAGCTAGTCCTAGGGCCTCCACCAACCAGGGGGTGGTTATCTCCCGCATGCAGCCCGAGTCGATAAGGGCCCGGGTGTGCATGAACCTTTTAAAATTGGGGTTCAGCAAGGTCACCTGCGCGAACATTAGTTCCCCCGTTGCTCTCACCGTGATTGGTGCCGGCGGCTTCGCGACCTGCGTCTTGGCACCCATCAGTGCAGGTCGCTGTCGCTTCCTGCCGGCTCAGGATCCCAGACTCTTCGCTGGAATCCTCAATGGTCATAATATCCTCGTCTATCACCACCGACGTGGCGGCGCTGCCCCGACTGGGCTCTTTCGGCTTTCCGCTCGTCTTCTTCGGGGTTCCTGTCGGTGCCTTCACCACCGATTGCGGGGCGCGTGGTTTCTCGGGGCAGTTTACCGCCAGGTGTCCCGGGTCCCCACACCTGAAACACCTCTGCCCTGCGCTGGGGGTCGAGCTGGCCATCGGGACGGGGTTCTTCTTCACTTCGGGCTTGGTGGGGGTTTTAGTGACTTGTCCCCCCTTCCCCGCCGCTTGTTGTTGGTGGCGGAGTATCACATGCTGGAGGTTGGTCTCCACTTCTGCCAGCTGGATCCACCCTACTAGGGTCTCTGGTTGGCCCTGGGCGTAGCAGCAGTCGAGGATGCTTGCGTTGAGGCCGTTCTGGAACGCCTCATACTTCATGCGCTCACTCCAACCCCTCACTTTGGGGCACAGCGACTGGAATTCGGCCGCATATTCTCGTATTGTTCTCGACCCCTGCTCTATTCCCCTTAGGGCCACTAGGGCCTTCGTCTCTTGGAGCGGGTCCCCGTACTGGCGCAGCATCGCCTGTAGGAAATCGTACACGGACCCCAGCGCCGGGCCGTGGGCTGCATAAAGGCTGACAAACCACTTGCGGGTGGCCCCCTTTAGCTTAGAGGCCAGGTAGTCCACCTGGCTGGCCTCAGTTGGGAAGGTCACCCCCCAGTGGGTCATGAAGCTGTTGCACTGGATCGTGACGTACTCCACCTCCTCTGGGTCCCCATCGAAGGTGATCTGCAACTCCCGGCCCCTTGCGCCGTCCCATGGAGCTGGTGCAGGTGGTAGCGCAGGTCCTCTTGGCCAACCTGGCGGTTGCTCCGGCCCCAGTCCCGGGGCGGGAATCGGGCCCCTCGTTGTGCTGGTACGTTGCGCGGCCCTTCTCCCGGCGGTTCTTCCGGCTCTTCCCCCCTCGGTGGTTCCTCCGGTTCGCCCCTCGGGCCGTCGGCTGGCTCTTCCCCTGGTGGATCCCGTGGGCCCCCTCTGGGCAGGTTCCCGATCTGCTCCCGGATTGCGTCCAGCTGCCTTTGTAGCTCCCGGGTGATCTGGATGTGGCTCGCCTGGACCTCGTTGTGGATCTCTCTCGCCCAGATGAACATCTCATCTCGTAGCAGCCGCGCCTCCTCGCTTCTCCGCGGGTGGTGGCCATCTCCTTCCTCTGCGCTTCTCCCCGACCCGGCATCCTCGCCTTTGGCTCCAGTCAGTAGTGCGGTGTAGTGCCCCACGGCCTCGTCCATTAACGCTGTAGAGGTCCGTGGCTTCCACTGCTTTGGGGTGTAGAGCAGTGTTGAAAAATGTGCTGGGGATTTGACTTTCCTCCGAACCACCGTCACTCCCTTTGGGATTGACGGCTCTTCTATCAGTTCTGTGGGCTCTCCGTTATCTGGCGTCTCTTCGGCCATCCAGCCAAAGTTTCCAGTTCGGATAAGCTCCAAAATAGGTTCAAACTCAAAATGTCAGACGAGGAACTTCAAACGGAGACGGATCATAGTGTTGCAAAATTAATCCATTTATTTGAGAACAATCAGTCTGGTACAGAAGCAAGTTGAGTTTGATAACTCCCAAGGCCATGCCTTGCCTTTTTGTGCATTTCAGGGAATGGAAACAATATAGCATTTTCACACCCTCAGAGACAGTCGGCGCTTCCCATACTCCCTTATCTTAGTCCCAGGAAGCTACCCACTAGTTGCCTTGGGCATGCTGACTTCAAAGGCCCAGATGGTTTCTAGGTCAGGTGTGAAATTCTTCTCCTTGCGGTTTGGAATTGCTCTGGGGAAGGCTACAGGTTGCTGTTCTCACGGTTAGTAAAAGCAGGGTCACAGCAGAGTACAATATGACGTTAGTCATGTCAAGCAGTACATTACCTACATCACAATACTACAACTAAGTTACACGTCTGACACTAATGTATGACATGGAAGATACTGTTTCCAAGGTCAGATCCTAGTTTCCAACATACAAAAAGAGAATAATGGAAAGGGTAAGGGCAGTCATTAGTGATTGTTGGGGTCACAACCCACTTTCAAAAGCTTCACAATCCACTTTTGGGTCCCAGCCCACAGGTTGGGAAACAGTGGTATAGACAACAATGCCTAATAATTTATCCAAATATCTATGTGAATAATTTAGTACAGTGCAACTCTATTGCCTACACAGAAAAGCCCTCTTGAACAATTCAATTTTGCATAATTTGCAGAAAGCCAGAAGAGTGGGAGACTTCCTGACCTCCTGAGGTCAGTCATTCCATAAGGTGGGGACCACAATGGAGAAGGCACATACATGGGCAGTTGTTGATTTTGCCCTTGTGCTGGTTGGCACCTTCAGAGGACCCTGCTCCAATGAATGAAACTGTTGTGGCCCAAGGCCATGAAGGGCTTTGTATGTGATAGCCAGAACCTTTAATTGATGGGCAGCCTGTGGAGTGGCTGAATGGGAATGATATATGTGCTCCATCTAGCTCACAATAATGCAGCATTCCACACAAACTGGAGATTCCAAGTTGATTTTGAGGAGGGACAGTGCATTACAACAGTCTAGTTTTGTTATCACTGTGTCATGAATTTAGATGGCCAGATCAACTATATCAAATTAAGGTGCCGTCTTTTGGGCTATATATGACATCTACATTAACTTCTCCAGCAATAATGTTGGTTCAAGTATAGTGAAATTCTACTGAATCTTGATTTTTAGTTTTGATTTGTAATCTCTATTCTGGCTCACTTACATCAATCTGTTATGACAATAAGGGAGAGCTTACAAGGTCCAATATAACCTCAAGGATCTTAAGTGAGTCAGTAAGGGTCAGCTGAACTCCATCAAAAGTGGGGAGCACAATGTCCTTCAAGAGGTCTGCCTTCCCAACCAGTGTTACCTCTCTCTTTTCAGTGTTTAGTTTCAATTTGTTCACACTTAGGCAATTTACCACAGCAGTCAAGTGGTTATTCAGACCCTCTCCACACCACCAGGGGATTAGGATAAGGATACATAAAACTGTATGTATTGATGACAACCAACCCCAAAAATATGAATAATTTGTCTTAAGGACTTTACATAGAAATTGAAAAATATGGGGGATATAACTGTGTCCTGTGGAACTCCACAGGTTAGGTCCCACACTGATGATAACTGGTTTCCAGTGTCAAGCATGTGGGTTCAATGACGAGTCAAAGTTGATATAAAGACTACGTTTATTGATAGACTGATACTTTGGCTCAAGCCGTTGCTTGAGAAGAATGAAACTAATACATTGATACACAACTTTTAAGACACACTTCAAAGGGATTCCTATGGGGAGGGGGGAAGCAAGGGAGTGCTCACACATAGAATATCAAAACTACATACATTCCCAGGGTGTTATCAGGCATTCGGCCTTGCAGTGCCCAGATGGTTCATCCTCCCGGAGGAGAATTCGTGGGAAGGTGATGATTGCTTTGTTCCCTCTAATTAACAGTCATAAAGCAAGAGAAGAATCAGGAAAGGATAATAAACTAGCAACATTTGGTTCTCTGGGATGTTACTCAGGTCTGCTTTCAGTCAGGCCCTAAAACCATTAGTTATTGATCAGAATTAGCCATGCTTGACATATTGACCCCCCCAAATTTAACCCCTCGGTCTTTGAGGGAATTTTCTGTGAAACTTATTGACCAAATCTGGGGCTAATACATCCTTTTGTGCCACCCATTCATTTTCACTAGGAGGGAAGTGTTTCCATTTGATCAAGTAATATAATGTCTTCTGTTTCATTTTGGAGTCTAGCATCTCCTGGACCTCATGGTGACTCTGATTCCCAATCTGGATAGGATGCGGAGCTGTCGAGGGTGCCAAAGAGAAGCACCGGGGTCTCTTCACAGCAGACTGCAATGAAAGACAGGGTGTACTTTACTAAACATTTTTGGTAGTTCCAACTCTACAGTCACCTTGTTAATCACCCGTTTGATTTTAAAGGGGCCTAGATATCGATAAGCCAGTTTTTTGGAGGGTTTATTCAGTGGTGGGTTCTTTGTTGACACGAACACTGACTCCCCCACCTTGAAGTCCCAAGCAGGCACATGTGACTTGTCGTACTGTTTTTTGTACACCTCTTTAGCGGACTCCAAGTTCTCTTGAATCCCCTTCACTCAGTTTCCCCCACCACTGCTCGAATGAACTGGGCTCTTTTATTTGTTCCCCTCCTGGTAGTGTTGGGACTGGTCTCCCTTCATACCCATTTACGATTTGAAATGGGGAGGTTTTGGTGGAACTGTGCACACTGTTATTGAAGCCATATTCAGCGAAGGGGAGCAAGTCCACCCAATTTGACTGCTGATGATTTATATAGCATCGTAAGTATTGCTCTAGCAATACTTTACGTTTACGCGTTCTGTCTGCCCGTCAGTTTGAGGGTGATAGGCGGAACTCAATCCTTGCTCCATCCCCAACAATTTGCAAAACTCCCGCCAGAAGTTGACAACAAACTGGGCGCCCCTGTCGCTAATTACCTTGTCCAGAAATGAGTGACGTTTAACAATGTGATGGGAAAATAGATAGGCCAGCTTTTTAGCTGTTGGTAATTGCGCACAAGGGATGAAGTGTGCTTGTTTGGAGAAAGTGTCTACTACCCCCAGAATTATGTTCTTGCCTTGTGACGGCGGCAGTTAGACAATAAAGTCCATTGAAACCATTGACCAGGGTCGTGTAGCTGTTTCTAAAGGTTTTAGTAGTCCAGGTGGCTTCCCCCCCCTCCTTTTCACCATTACCCAAATAGGGCAGGAGGCCACAAACTTGGACACATCTTTCTTTAAAGAGGGCCATCAGAACTGTCTACTAATCAGATGGAGTGTCTTCATGTACCCAAAGTGCCCGGCCAGTTTGAGTGTCAAAATTGTAAGACCTCTGCTTTCATGGTTTTGGGGACGTACAACTTCTCCCCCCGATACCACAACCCATCCTCTTTTTTCTGAATTTCCCCTGGTCGGTCGTCACCTTCCTTCTCAGTCTCTAAAGCCATCCGTTCTTTTCCCCACCCCTCCTGTTTACGCTTAGTCTGAGACCATGTCGTCACTACCGTAGCTACTTGGGAGGGGGGAACTAAGGAGTCTACCACCTCCTCCTTTTGGCTGTAGTGCTGCGGTAAGTGAGAAAGGGCATCAGCCAAGAAATTCTTGGTTCCTGGAATATGCTTCAGCACAAAGTCAAACTTGGAGAAAAACCCCGCCCATCTAATCTGTTTTTCACTCAGTTTTCTCTGACCAGTGAGGGCCTCAAGATTCTTATGGTCCGTCCAGATCTCGAAAGGGATCTTGGCCCCTTCCAACCATGACCGCCATGTTTTCAAAGCATAAGTTACAGCAAACGCCTCTTTATCCCACACCGACCAATTCCTCTGTTCTGCCGAGAACTTTTTGGAAATATATGCGCAGGGTCTCAGCCTCTCCTCTTCGTCTTTCTGCATGAGAATGGCTCCTACGGCCACGTCAGAGGCGTCACATTGGACAATGAAGGGCCTCAACTCGTTAGGGTGGCTCAAGACCGGTTCACTAGTAAATAGCTGTTTGAGTTTGTCGAACGCCTCTTGGCATTTCAGTGTCCAATTTAGATGGGTCCCCGGCCACTTTGCCTCGGGTCCCTTCCCCTTCATTTTTAACAACTTTGTGAGGGGAAGCATAATTTGGGCGAACCCCGCAATGAAGTTTCTTTAGAAATTTGTGAACCCGAGGAAAGATTGTAGCTGTCTACGTGTCCTCGGGAGAGCCCAATCCAATACGGCTTGTACCTTTGCCGGATCCATAGCCAACCCCTTTGCAGACACCCGAAACCCTAGGTAATCTAGTTCGGTCTTGTGGAACTCACACTTGGACAGTTTAGCATATAACTTATGCTCCAATAAGATGCTCAATACCTCCCTCACCAATTTTACATGAGACTTTTCATCCTGTGAATAAATAGTGATGTCATCCAGGTACACCACCACCCCCTTGAACAAAAACTTCTGCAATACATCATTGATAAAATTCATGAACATCCCTGGCGCTTCCTGCAGTTCAAATGGCATCACCAAATACTCAAATTGTCTCATAGGGGTGTTAAAAGCCGTCTTCCACTCATCCCCTTCCTTTATGCGTACTCTAAAGTACGCATCCCTCAAGTCCAGTTTGGTAAAAAATTTTCCTTCGGACACTGTGCTTAATAAGTCTTTGATGAGGGGGATGGAATAGGCATTTGAGGTCGAAATCCCATTAATCCCGCGAAAGTTTGTACGAAGCCGGAGTGTGCCGTCCTTCTTTTTCCTAAATAAAACAGGGGTGGCGTGAGGGGCTGTCGCTGTCAGACAATGGAAAGCTTTACTGTTATAATATGATGCTGTGCTTAAACTGCTGTGCGCTGCTTGACCTAACTGACTCCATTTTCTAACATTTGCTACTAACCTCAAAATAGAAACCTTGCATATCAAAGTAGAAATGAAGCTGTTACTAATCCCGCTGCGAGTTCCTGTCCTTGATACTAACAAAGGCAACAATCCTTTGAAGATAAAATGCCTCAGGGGCAGCTAGGAGCTGTTCCTGTGAGAAAGGGAACCACAATGAGATAAGAAAGACCTAACGTGTGAAATGTATCACCATATTGTGGGAATGTAGTCTTGTTTAGAAAAGCCTTTGATGTACTCCTAGTTAAAGTATCTATGCTCCAAGGGAAGGGCATCAGTTCCAATGTATCCATGCTCAGAATCTTTGGTCTATCAAATAAAGTCTTAACAATGTAACCAATGGAAGCCTGCTTACTTTGAAGTTCCACTATCTGACAGTTGCCAGTCGGATAAAACCCCTTTTCAAATTCCTGTCTAGGAATTTCCGTAACTCCACTTTCTCTGCCCAGCCCATGGAGTATAGTTTAGCCTTAGGCAGCGACTGCCCTGGTATCAGTTCAATAGTGCAGTCGGTGCTCCTGTGGGGGAGAAATTCGTCCGCACCCTGCTCACTAAACACCCCCATCAAGTCCCGGTAAGCCTTAGGGACGGCTGGAACCTCCTCCATTGTCAAACAGACCTTTTCTTTCGTAGGAGGAGGCTGCGGGCCCCAGTCCAGACTCCAAAGTTGGGCCTTACACAGTGGGTCAACAAACTTTATAGTTTGATCCCCCCCACTGGATGCTTGGTTCGTGTTTAACCAACCTCCCCACTCCCAGGACCACATCGTATGAGCAAGAGGGGGCGATTACAAACGTCTCTTGGTCCCAATGCCCTTCGATCCCCACGGGCACCAACTGAGTCTCTAGCACACAGGGCTCTCCCTGCATCACTGACCCGTCCATTTGCTCGAATTGTATGGGAAAGGGCAGGGCCATGGTGGCCAACCCTAAGGCGTCCACCAGCTTGGGTGTGATTAAGTCTCGATTGCACCCTGAATCAATCAGGGCTTTCACCTGTACAAATCTTTTGAGTTTACTGTTCAACAGTTTCACTAGTACAAAATTCAGTGACCCTGTTACTCTCACCCTGAGCGGTGCTGGTTCCTCCGCGACCTGCTGGTTGGTATCCTTTAGAGCAGGTCATCCTCATTTCCCGACGGCTCATCCATCTACACCAGCTCACTCAGCTCATCGGCAATGGGTCCATCGTCTTCCGGTTTCCCAGCGGTTGCAGCGCTGCCTTTCGTTGCTTCCTTAGGGCAGCTCGGTGTTTTCTTCGTCACTGGGGTGCCCAGCCTGGATGCGCTTGGGGTCGTCCAAGGGGGGTTGGGGCAATTGCTGGCCAGATGGTGGGGTCCCCGCATCAAAAACACTTACAGGACCCCGCAGCCTTCCCCTCGCCGCCTCCTCCTGGTGCTTTCTTCACCTCTGGCTTGGCGACCCCCGTCTTTGGATCTCGGCTCCCCTTACCGCTCTGGTGCTGGTGCTGCATGGCCACCCGCTAGTTGGATCCATCCAACCAGCGTAGCAGGTCTAGCTTGGGTGAGGGCTCGATCCAGGATGCCCGCATTCAGCCCCCTGGTGAAATGCTTGATTTTCATCAGCTCACTCCACCCTCTCACTTTTGCAGTGTTGGCCCAGAACTCCGCAGCATACTCTCGAATCGACTTTGATCCTTGCTGCATGTCATGCAAGGCCGCTAACGCCCGGGTCTCTTGTAGTGGGTCTTTGTACTGAACCATCAAAGCCTGGAGGAACGTAGCAACATAGTCCAGTTCCGGGCTCATGGCTTCATACAGGCTCATGTACCATCTTTTGGCAGCCCCCTTTAATTTCGATCCCAGGTAGTCCACTCAACTGAATTCATCTGGGAATGTGTTCCCCCAGTAGTGCATGTAGCTGTTCGCCTGGATCGTAAAGTACTCCACCTCCTCTGGGTCCCCATCGAACGTGGCCTCTAACTCCCATCCACGGCCCCTTCTCTGGGCGCCAGAGGTGCTGCCGGTCTAGGGGCTGGTCCCGCAGGTGGTGGAGCAGCCTGTGCCCCCAGGGCTGCCGGCTGCCTGCCCGGTAGGGGTGGATGAGCCCTCCGGGGTCCGGGCAGTCCCAGGACTCGGTTGATCTGCCTGGTGAACTCCCCCGCCATCCGAGTGGTCATTGCCTGCATCTCGTCCCGCAGTCCCTTGGCCATGTCCTCCACCTCCTTGCGAACCATCGCACAGAACTTGCGGGCCACTTCATCTTCCTCCTCCTTCGGGGCCAGGGCTCCCGGATCGGGATCGCGATCCGGCAGGGGAACGACCACAATAGTATCAACCTCCTCTGGCTCCACCAGTCCCGGATTATCACCCTCTTCGTTGGCCATCTTCACCCGGCGCATGTGTTTGGTTAGGATGGCCTCTCTCCGCACCAGGGCCTTGTCCATTGTGGTGGTGGAGGTCTGTGGCTGCCACTGCCTGGGTGTGACCAGGAGCTGTTGGATCTGGAGAGGTGAGCCTGGTCCTCTCTGGGCATCCGGCACAACCCCATCTTCAGGTTTGGGAAACTCATCGCCTCCTGGAATCTTTTCAGCCATTTGGTTATATAGTGCTCAGGGCGGTTAAGCTTCAAAGAGGATTCTTCTCAAAATGTCAAGCATGTGGGTTCAATGACAAGTCAAAGTTGATACAAAGACTAAGTTTATTGATAGACCGATACTTTGGCTCAAGCCATTGCTTGAGAAGAATGAAACTAATACATTGATACACAACTTTTAAGATACACTTCAAAGGGATTCCTATGGGGAGGGGGAAGCAAGGGAGCACTCACACATACAATATCAAAATTACATACATTCCCAGGGTGTTATCAGGCATTCGGCCTTGCAGTGCCCAGATGGCTCATCCTCCCGGAGGAGAATTCGTGGGAAGGTGCTGATTGCTTTGTTCCCTCTAATTAACAGTCAAAAAGCAAGAGAAGAGCCAGGAAAGGATAATAAACTAGCAATTTTTGGTTCTCTGGGATGTTACCCAGGTTTGCTTTCAGTCAGGCCCTAAAACCATTAGTTATTGATCAGAATTAGCCATGCTTGACATCCAGTAGCAACTCTTTGAGTTTTATCCATGAGATATGATTTGAACCAGTTAACCCATTACCTGCTTCTGACTCCAAGCACCTCAACAAGATGGCCTGACCCACTGTATAAAAGGCAACCAATAAGTTCAGTAAGAATAGCAGAGGCATTGTCCTTTGCCTATACTAAAATAGGGGTCATCAACTAAAACTAGCAATGCCATCTCTGTTCCGTCTCTGAAGCCAGACTATGTATGTGGCCAGAGAATTAGCAATCTCATTGTGCAAAAGGCTCCTTCTGATTAGTTCTTCCAGCAAGTGCTTTGACAGGGTTTCTCTGAAGTTAGATAAAGGTATAGTTCTCCTCAGCTGGTGCTGACCAATCAAAATTTGGGGGGAGCAGCCTGTCACTCAAGCTCTCTCTTCCAGTGAAGAGTTAACTTTTCATCTTCCAGATTTCTGAAATTGCTGCACTAAGAAACCTGTTGTTGTGCACTCTGTCACAAAGGGGCTTTTCAATGGCTCTTTTTGCTGGTTGTTATGAATTTTATTAATCTATGAAACAATTAATAATGTGAGACTCCCCCCCCCCCCATCGTGAACTTACTGCCCATCAACTTCATTGGATGCCCTCAAGTTCTCTAGCGTTTGGGGAGAGGGAGGAAAGTTTGTCTTTGACAGCTATCTCCATCCCATGCATAATGTCATGTTTTCAGGGCGCAGGCAGGTGGGAGTCCAAAGCCAATCCAAGACCAAAGTCCAGGAAGTCAAGCAGGAGCCAAGTTACCAAAGCAAAATCACAAACCAGAATCAGAAGTCAGTGTCCAAAAGCCAAACTGTCAAGGTGCCAAGGAATTATGAACATATGAAGCTGCCTTATACTGAATCAGAGCCTCAGTCCATCAAAGTCAGTACTGTCTACTCAGCCTGGCAGTGGCTCTCCAGGGTCTCAAGCTGAGATTTTTCACGTCTACTTGCCTGGACCCTTTTCAGTTGGGGATGCTGGGGAATGAACCTGGGACCTTCTGCTTACCAAGCAGATGCTCTACCATTGAGCCATTGTCCCTCCCATTCAATTCAATTATGATCTGGAATCAGGAAGGAGCGTGGATGCAAGCCAGGGAATTGACTTGTTACTTCCGCAAGGTTATCAGGTCCTAGGTGGGAGTTTTATGGGAGCCTCAATCAGCCTGCCCCTTGGTGGCAGCGACTCTGCTAGAACTCAGGGCTGAGAGATCTGAAGCATCGGCATGCCTCATGTCTTCACTCTGAAAGTTCTTTCTGGAGCCTGCTTCGAACTCTTGAGATGGGAGGGGGAGAGCTTGGAGGAGATTGATTGTCAACAACTGGCACCGTGCCTGGAATGTGGGGAGAGTGATTGATGGGCCAGTTTCTGGTTGTTTTGATGAGGAGCTGCTTGGCAACTCTTCCAGGTCTGTTAACCCTTCCAGCTCCACCTTGTCAAGGCTCATGACACTATCCCCCCACAGGACCCCCTCACACAGAGATGGGCCAGGCCAGTCAGGGTAGGCTGTGTGGTACTGCTGCATGAGTTCGGGGTGTGTGTGTGTAGGTTATCCGCGGGTTCCCATGAACGGTCCTCGGGGCCATAGCCTTCCCAGTCCACGAGGTACTGGAGGTCCCTGCGGTGGATTCGGGAGTCCAGGAGCTGGTGGCCCTCACATTCTTCCTCATCATTGACCAGGACAGGGGGAGGCAGCACTGAAGGCTGTGGTTGGATGGGATCTGGTGGTGCAGTAGGAACAAGGAGGGACTGGTGAAAGACTGGGTGGATTTGGAGGGTGGCTGGGAGCTGTAGCTGGAAAGCAACAGGGTTGATTTGGTCCGTGATCAGGTAAGGCCTCAGGAAGCAAGGGTCCAGCTTGCAAGACCAGCCAGAAACACACAGCTGGGTGGAGAGTCAGACGTGGTCCCCAGGCTTCAGTGGTGGCCCCACTTGTTGCTTCCGGTCGGCTGCTATCTTGTAGGCTTCTTTGGCCTGTTGGAGTTGCTCTTGGAGCAAGTCCTAGAGGGCCCGGAGTTTCTGCAAGTGAACGTCAGTAGCAGGGACTCCTGTGGGGGGCAGGACCGCTGGGAAGAAGCGAGGGTGGTACCCATAGATGGCTGCAAATGGGGTCTGTTGCATGGATGAATGTACAGTGTTGTTGTAGGCAAACTTGGCCAGAGGTAGTCATCCTGCTGGTAGCAGGTGTAGCAACACAGGTATTGTTCCAGCGTGGCGTTGGTGCGTTCTGTCTGCCTATCCATTTGGGGATGGTACGCTGAGGACAAATATTTATTTATTTATTTATTACTTTACATTTATATCCCGCCCTCTCCGCAAGCGGACTCAGCGCAAGCGGAAATACACCTGGGTGCCTATGCTGGAGTGCAGGTCTTGCCGGAATTGGGAGGTGAACTGGGGGCTGCGATCTGAGATCAAGTGTGCTGGAAGCCTGTGCAGGTGAAAGACGTGCTGGAGATAAAGCTGGGCTGTTTCAGGAACCGTGGGAGGCCTGGGACATGGAACAAAGTGAGCAATTTTGGTGAACAGGTCCACCATCACCAGGATGCAAGTATGCCCATTGGAACGGGTGGAGCTCAGTGATGAAGTCCAAGGAGACAGTGTCCCAGGGTCCTGTAGATGTGGGTAGGGGATGCAGAAGGCCCGGGGGCTTGACCAGTACATCCTTGGCCTGACAACAGACCTCCCAGGAACTGACATAGCGGGCCACGTCGGTGCAGACACGGGACCACGAGAACTCCTGCGTGAGCAGATGAAGGATCTTGTGTTAGCTGAAGTGCCCTGCAGGAGGGGAGTCGTGGGTCAAGTGGAGCACGTCAACCTAGAGGGGCCCTTGAGGTACGTATAGGTGCCCACGGTGCAGTAGGAGACCTTAGTTGGTAGAGAGGTCCCCAGACAGGCCATCTTGCTCTTCCTGGAGGTGTTGCTGGGCCCAGTGGTCTTGGGTCTGACTGACCTGGATGTCCGCAGCCAAGGTCAGGTGGATTGAGGTGGCAGTGAAGACCGAGGGTACAAGGATGAACCCAGCTGGGATATCTTCAGTCAGGCACAGTGTACCCCAGTTTTTAGGAGAGGGCATCCGCTTTCCAGTTCTGGTTCTGCGGGATGGAGGTGATCCGGAAGTCAAACCGGGAAAAGAAGAGGAACCACTGGGTCTGATGCTGGGTGAGGTGTCAGGCAGTCTGCAGATGTTCCAGGTTTCAGTGATCAGTCAGGACTTGGACAGGGTGGTGGGCCCCTTTGAGGTGATACTTCTAAACCTTGAAGACGGTTTGGATGGCCAGAAGTTCCCGTTCCCAGATGCTATAGTTGCATTCTGCAGGTGTCAGCTGACGTGAGTAGTATGCACAGGGTTGCAGCAGCTGGGAAGGGTCCTCACACTGGGACAGCACTGCGCCTAGAACTACTCTGGAGGCATCGGCCTTCACTGTGAACGGCAGCTGCGGGTCTGGGTAATGCAGGAGTGGCTCGGTGGTGAAGCAGGTTTTCAGGGTGGAGAAGGCATGGTCTGCCTCTGAAGTCCAGTGAAATGGCTCTTTGGGCCAGAGAAGCCGGGTCAGAGGCGTGGCTGTATCAGAACTGCTGTACGTCCTTGCAGTTCCGTGACATCTGCCAGGTCAGGACTCCCCTGACTTTGTTTGGGTCCATCTGAGTCCCATGAGGTGAGAGGATATGGCCAAGGAACCCGACCGCCTTCAGGTCAAAGGCACACTTCTCCAGCTTTGCATAGAGACCATGGTCTCGCAGGCATTTCAGGACCTGGCGTATGTGCCCTGCATGCTGGGCAGGGCTTTGGGAGCAGATTAAAATGTCATCTAAATAAACACAAAGTGGTCGAGCAGGTTGTGGAAGATGTCATTCATAAGCCTTTGGAAGATGGCGGGGGCATTGATCAGACTAAAGGGCATCATGAGGTACTCATACTGACCATAACGGGTCCTGAAAGCCATCTTCCACTCATCTCCTACACAGATGCGCACCAAGTTATATCCACCCCAGAGGTCCAGCTTGGTATAGACCTGGGCCCCCTTGAGGCGATCCATAAGTTCCGGGATCAGTGGCAACAGGTAGCAGTTTCAAATGGTGATTTTGTTCATGGCTCAGTAGTCATTGCAAGGAAGGATCTCACTGCCCTTTTTTTTGACAAAGAGAAGTTGCAGTTAGTATAGAATGCCGCTGCCTGGCTGTTATTAGGGCTCCCAAGATGGGAGCACATCCGGCCAGGGCTCCGGGATCTGCACTGGCTGCCAATAATATACCGAATCCAGTACAAGGTGCTGGTTATTACCTTTAAAGCCCTATATGGCCCAGGACCTGCCTACCTTCGGGACCGTCTCTCCCCACATGTTCCCCAGAGAGTACTGAGATCGGGCTCTCAAAATCTGCTTGTTATCCCCGGGCCAAAGGAGGCCCATCTGAAATCCACCAGGGACAGGGCCTTTTCTATAACGGCTCCTTACTGGTGGAACCAGCTGCCGGAAGAGGTGAGTGCCCTGTGAGACCTTGACCAGTTCTGTAGGGCCTGTAAGACAGCCTTCTTCCGGCTGGCCTATAACTAACTGGCATTGGAAACTTTATAGAAGGTTGTAGTATAGTATTCTGACAGATCGCTGATTTGTTTGTTTTATTATTTTACTGTTTTAATTGTTGTAAATCGATGTATTTTAAAACCAAAATGTTAGATCTTATGCTGTGAGCCGCCCTGAGCCGCTTCGGTGGGAAGGGCGGGATATAAACTGAAACTGAAACAGAACAGGGGACAGCAGGGACGTGGATGGCCGGATGAAACCTTGCTCCAGATTTTTGGTGAAGATGTCCTGCAGGGCTGCTAGTTCCAGTTCGGACATGGGGTAGAGCCGCCCCATGGGTAGGGGTGCCCCCGGCACCAAATAGATGGCTGGTGCAGGGGAAGCTGGTCAGCCCCCTTGTCCTCAAATACATCAGAAAAGTCTGGGTAGGCCGGGGGAAGTAGGGAACCAGCAGCTGGGGCAGCAGTGGCCAGGGTAGCTGGCCGGGCTTGGTGAGGGCAAGGGTCCTTGAAGTGCAGTTCCCCCTGGGCCCAGTTCATGAGGGGGTTGTGTTTCATGAGCCAGGAGAATCCCAGAATGAGGGGAAAGCGAGCAACATCAAATTGCACTTGCTCGTGATGGCATTGAATCTGGAGTGTGACTGGGCTGGTCTCCTGAGTCACCGGAGCAGAGGAGGAGCCCGTCGAAGGCTTCGACCAGGGTCGGGGTTTCCTTGTCCTGCACCGGGATGTGGTGTTGTTTCACAAAGGCCACGTCGACGAAACAGTGGTTGGCCTCAGATTCGACCATGGTGTAGATAAACAGCCAGCCCCCGTCCGGCAAGCCGAGTGTGACCAGTAAGAGGAATGGGCCCTATCCGGTAGCATAGGGTTCAGGGGACCCAGCTAGGTGCTGTCAAGCTCTGATATTCCAAGAATGAGATCCTTTGTTATTTCAAATAGATGCATTTATTAGAATAACAGGAAATGCTTCACTGACAGTGTCAGTGAAAAGACTGAGGTAATACAGGTTACATACACATTCACTATATAGGATAACGTAAGCCATTACTAAATGGCGGCAATATTCAAACCTAAAAGTTACCAGGTTAACATAAACACCATTACTTTCCACTATAAAGTATTCTATCAGGGACCTGTGAATAGATAAGGACTCTGAGAACCAGGGAGGGTGACGTTGCATTCCACAGAAGACACAACAAGAACTATCTTGGATCATAAACAACAGTAAGTAAGTAAGTAAGTAAGTAAGTAAAATTTTATTTATATCCCGCCCTCCCCCGCCACGCAGGCTCAGGGCGGCTAACAACAGCAAAACAACAGTACGTTTAACAAAACATTAAATTAACCCCAAACCGATTAATACATTAGTTAAAACAGTTACTAAATCTAAAAACATTAAGTTAGATCTGACAGTACCGTTATTAGTCGACGCTATGCCTGTCAGTTTGTGAATGATGGCGGATCTCCAGACTGGACCGTTTTGATGTTTCTCTGTGGACTTGGTCAGCCGTTCATGAATGCCTATTTGAAAAGGGTGGTCTTGCAGGCCCTGCGGAACTGATCAAGGTTCCGCAGGGCCCGCACCTCCTCTGGGAGTTGATTCCACAAGGAAGGGGCCGCGGTAGAGAAGGCCCGTGCATAGGTAGTCCGAAGTTTAACTTCTTTTGGCCCAGGGGTGGTCAATCTGTTTTTACCTACTGACCTCAGTGCTCTCTGGGGCTCGTACGGGGAGAGACGGTCCCTCAGGTAGGTCGGTCCTCGGCCATATAGGGCTTTAAAGGTAATCACCAGCACTTTGTACTGGACCCGGTATACAATCAGCATGCCAGATTGCCAGGCCAGCTAAGCAGCAAATAACAGAAAACAGGCCCTGAGCAACAGTTATAGAGAAAATGGAGGGGCTTGACATACTGCCCCCCTTAAGGGGCCCCTCTGAGTTTATTGGGATATTGCTTATAAAATTGCTTAATTAACAATGGGGCTTCTACATTTTCTGATGACACCCATCCATCACATGATGGTGGGAAATGTTTGCATCTGATTAGGTAATACAGGACCCTCCGTTTGACTTCAGCATTCAAGATTTCCTCTACTTCGTGATGGTTCTGGTCCCCCACTGGGATCGAGTCTGGTGTCGCCGTTCAGGGGTGCCACCTCATCCCTCCAGGATCCCTGTGGAGCAAACTGGAAGGAAACACAGGCTGGATTTTACTAAACATTTTAGATAGATCCAATTCTACAGTCACTTTATTTATCACTCATTTAATACGAAATGGTCCCAAGTACTTATAAGCAAATTTTCTGGATGGCTGTTACAACGGAAGTTCTTGGTAGACAGAAACACTGTATTCCTTACTTTAAAGTCCCAAGTAGGTGAATGATGTTTATCATAATGTTTTTTATGTGTCTCTTTGACAGCCTCTAGATTTTCTTGTATAGCTGACCAGGCATTGCCTAGTTTGGACCACCATTGTTCAAAGGTCGAGGGAGCGCCTTTCTGGTCCTCCCTCCTCCGGCAGCAAAGGAAAAGTTTCCCCTCGTATCCATTAACCACCCCAAATGGTGTTGTTTTGGTGGAGGTGTGCACACTATTATTGTATCCATACTCGGCAAAAGGCAGTAGCTCTACCCAGTTCACAAAAAAACGTTGTTGGTAGTTCACAAAAAAACATAAATACTGTTCTAGCAACACATTAGTGCGTTCTGTCTGTTCGTCCGTCTGTGGGTGATATGCCGAGCTAAGCCCCTGCTCTATTCAAGTTATTTTGCAGAACTCCCGCCAGAAGCTGGCAACGAATTGTACTCCGCAATCACTAATTATCTTATCTGGAAATGAGTGGAGTTTCACCACATGTTGGAAAAATAGTTGTGCTAGTTTCTTAGCAGTGGGTATCTTAGAGCAGGAGAGAATGAGTAGGCACATTGATAAACTTTAAGGTGCCTTTGCTAATAGAACTTTGTACAGTGAGAATGTTATTTTCTTGAACATATGAAGCTGCCTTATACTGAATCAGACCCTTGATCGATCAAAGTCAGTATTGTCTTCTCAGACTGGCAGCGGCTCTCCAGGGTCTCAAGCTGAGGTTTTCACACCTATTTGCCTGGACCCTTTTTTGGAGATGCCAGGGATTGAACCTTCCTTCCTTGCAGTTTTTTTTAAAAATATTTGAAATGCTTTGGGACTGAAGGGGGATATGTTGGATGTCCACATGAGGAAGAAGTATATCAGTGTCAACATGTTTTCCTAAAATAATTTTTTACTTTCAAAGTCTAATGGCTGGGTCTCTGTCTCTTCTTTGGATCCATTGGAGGAAAGGAGGATTTCAAAAACCTGTGAAACTGTAGTTTCTAGTCTGAATGTTTTGTGAGTTTCATTAGAAACTTAGGGTTGTTGAATGCATTTCTATATGGAGAAAGAGAGACATGCACACACAGTGTGTCATCCATGATAATATCTATGGTAACATTTGTGTGTGTTCATAGAGGAAGGTTGACTGATCTGGTAATGTACAAAAGGGTGTTATGGATAGTGTTCCAGACATTGATCCAGAGGCTTACTAAGTCATGCAGATCAACAGGTGCTTTTTGGGGGGAAGCGTTGCCTTTTCTCTGCCTACCCTCCATCGCAAGCTTTTTGAGAGGGTAAAATGAAATATTTTTGCTTTTTTTAAAACATTCATCACCTGCCTTTCTACATTGCAGAACTCAAGGTGGCTTACAATATAAATAAATCAACAGTTAAAATACATACAAAATGATATTTTAAAATTTCAGTTAAGAGTGCCAATAAATTAAAAAATGAAACAAATGCAGTCCAAATGCAGTCTCTCCCCACATGTTCCCCAGAGAGTGCTGAGGTCGGGGTCTCAGAACCTCCTTACAATCCCTGGGCCAAAGGAGGCCCGTCTGAAAGCGACCAGGGACAGGGCCTTCTCAATTGCAGCTCCCTGTTGGTGGAATCAGCTCCCGGAGGAGGTGAGGGCCCTGCGGAACCTTGAACAGTTCCGCAGGGCCTGTAAAACAACCCTCTTCCGGTTGGCATATAATTAATGGTGATCCGAATGCCTGAATATTAAATCTCGAACATCAGATTATTGAATACTGGAAAATTTGAAAGACTGATTTAAGGAAAGATAGCATAGTGTATATCGATGTGAGTTTTATGTATTTTTAGGTTTTTATGTATTTTATTGTATAATTATTAACGTATTTAAATTGATCTTTGTTAGCTTTTTTCTGCTGTAAGCCGCCCTGAGCCCACCTCGGTGGGGAGGGGGGGATATAAATCGAATTAAATAAATAAATAAATAAATAAATAAAATAATCTTCAGCTGCTTCTTGAAGATTAAAAGTGAGGGAGCCAGGCATATCTCCTTGGGGAGATTCTTCCATAATTGTGGGACTACCACTAAAAAGACCCTCTCACGTGTTAGTCAAATTGCCCTCAAGAGAGGGATGGGGGAATTTAATTAGGTGAGCAAAGATGGCAGACTAGTATGGGATCAAAAACCTGTGTATACAGCAGTCAGTTCTCTGTAGGAGCCCCCTCTAAATAACAAGGAGATTGGTAAACCACAATAAATTTTTATTAGAAAACACTCTACCATACAAGAGAACACAAATATTCAGCACACATATAGATCTAGAAATAATAGGTAGGAAATTGATAGGAACATTGGCATGAACAAGAAAAGATGATGGGCAATACTATACCTATTGATGACAGAAGGAGAATGATTCTCCAGTGAAGACAAGAGGGAGAAGGGGATAGCAAGAGACAACCAGCATTACCCGCAATATGGGACTTAAAACTGATCAGGATTTGGGGGTGGCTCTGGCAGGAAGGTAGGGGTACTGTCAGAGACACACCTGAATGGCCAAAAGCTGACCTTTTATAGCCGATTTCATATCCCGAGGCAGGGTCTCGTGATGAGTTATGTTTTAATGGGCAATGATGGCCCTTGAAGTACCAACCATCGTTTTCACAAAGGAATTGGAGTGGTCAATTTAGGGCCAAATATTCACTGTTGTAAAACCTTGGGTGGAGACAATGGGAAACAAAAGAGAGTGGATGGATTGCAGGATGTAGCTGATGACTGGCAATTTTCACCAATGCTGTTCTATTGAGCTGGAAGTCAGTCTTGATGGGTGACAGATTCTTTTGTTCAGAGAAGATGATATTATAGCAGCCCATTGTTGACAGCTATGCCTTTGCAACTCTATTTCCAAAGTGTTGGCAAGACTCTGGAATGTGGTGTGTGTGGGAGAAACTTTCCCTGCATGGCTTTTTGCAGGGAGAGTATTGTCCTCTTGGAACATCTTAAGAACATGGCTTCCCTCAGGGATCATAGAATCATAGAGCTGGAAAGGACTTCTAGGGTCATCTAGTCCAACCCCCTGCACAATGCAGGAAACTCACAAACACCTCCCCTTTAAATTCACAGAATCTTCATTGCTGTCAAATGGCCATCTAGCCTCTGTTTAAAAACCTCCAAGGAAGGAGAGCCCACCACCTCCTGAGGAATACAGCTCTTGTATGATAGAGTGTTTTCTAATAAAAATTTATTGTGGTTTACCAATCTCCTTGTTATTTAGAGGGGGCTCCTACAGAGAACTGACTGCTGTATAGCCGGTTTCTCGGCCGGCGCTCCTCGGGGTTCTTCGGCTGGCGCTCCTCATATCTGCTCCCGGATCGCGTCCAGCTGCCTTTGTAGCTCCCTGGTGAGTTGCATGTGGCTTGCTTGGACCTCGTCGTGGATCTCTCTCGCCCACAGGAACATCTCGTTTCATAGGAGGGTTGTCTCCTCGCTCCCCCTTGGGACCTGGCCATTTCCCTCCTCTAGATTTCTCCCTGGCTCAGTTCCTGCTGCCGCTTCTTCCCCTTCAGCCCCTGCGCCGGTCAGCAGGGTGGTGTAGTGCCCGGCCGCTTCGTCCATCAGAGCTGTTGAGGTTCGCGGCTTCCACTGTTCGGGGTGTAGAGAAGCGTGGAAAAATGCACTGGAGATTTCGCCCTCCGCCGAGTCACGGTCACTCCTCGCGGAACGGCTGACTCTTCTGTCGGTTTGGTGGCCTCTCCGTTATCTGGTGCCTTGGCGGCCATCCAGCCGAAGTTACCAGTTTGGATAAGCTCCAAAATGGATCAAACTCAAAATGTCAGACGTTGGAACTTCAAATAAGAACGAATCATTTTGTTTCAAAATTAATCCTTTTATTTGAGAACAAGCGGTCTGATGTAGAAGCAAATTGAGTTTGATACATTCCAAGGCCAAGCCTGGTGTTTTTGTATAGTACACGAAAGCACAACAATAAAACCATTCTCACACTCTGAGAGACAGTTGACGATTCCCATGCTCCCTTATCTCTTTCTCAGGGAAGAAACC
This sequence comes from Heteronotia binoei, assembly GCF_032191835.1. NCBI lineage: Eukaryota > Metazoa > Chordata > Lepidosauria > Squamata > Gekkonidae > Heteronotia > Heteronotia binoei. The sequence continues at coordinate 1,106,224 of NC_083230.1, forward strand.
CTGCTGATTACCTTGGGGCATGCCATCTTCAAAGGCCCTAGATGTCTCTGGTACCAAGCGAGAAATTCCTCCCTTGCAGTTAGCAACTGTCCTTGTTTGAAATGCAGATCTTTTTTCCCAGGGTCAGTAGCAATACAGAGAATATAACAGCCTACAAAATGGGGTTAGTCATGTCAGGCAAGCATATCTACCTACAGTCTGATTAAAGGCAAGTTACAATGTCTGACAGGAGTCACATGCTGCCAACAGTTGGCCCCGACTAGCAGTCTAGCTGCCGCATTCTGCAGTAGCATCATATATGGCAGGAATAGAGATGGAAGTGGGGTTTTTTTGCCAGAAATGGCAGGAACTCCTTGCATAAATGGCTGGAATAGAGTGTGGTAAATATATATCTTTTCCAATAGTTGCAAATGGGTAGTGAATTTAATGGTTAGAAGAGTCTGCAAAGTGGCCAGTTAGATCATTATTTCTTATCTAGTTGAGTGATATGATTTAGTGGACTGTCTGAATCTACAGAGACTCTAATTAGCAGTCATCTACCATCAGGTTTGCAGTTACTGCCCAACACTCAGCTCCTTTTATTTGGGAGATCATGACTACATAAAGGTAAAGCACCATTCATTTCCAACTCTGGGGTGACATTGCATCACAGCATTTTCATGGCAGACTTTTTACAGGGTGGTTTGCCATTGCCTTCTTCAGTCATCTACACTTTACCCCCAGCAAGCTGGGTACTCATTTTACTGACCTCAGAAGGATGGAAGGCTGAGTGAACCTTGAGCCGGCTACCTGAACCCAACTTTTTCCGGGATCGAACTCAGGTCATGAGCAGAGCTTGGACTGCAGTACTGCAGCTTACCACTCTGCACCACAGGGCCCCTAATGATAATAATAATAAGTTTTTATTTATACCCCGCCCTCCCCGCCAAGGCAGGCTCAGGGCGGCTTACAAAGCATGATATAATATCATGGTATAACAATAAACAGATAATAAAATCAATCAACGGTATAAATACAATATATAAATTAATATTAAAAATAAGCTAAAACAATACAATGGTGCTACAATCTCTGTTTGTCCAAGATAGCGTAATATTAGTTCTGGTTCCATCTTAAAAGACTAATTGGAAGAGGGCAGTTTTGCAGGCCCTACGGAACTGATTAAGATCCCGTAGGTCCTGCACCTCTTCCGGCAGCTTGATTCCACCATTGGGGCACTTTTATGGAGAAGGCCTGTTCCCTGGTTGTTTTAAGTTTGGCCTCCGTAAGCCCAGGGATTTCCAAACGATTTTGTGAGCTGGAACGCAGTGCTCTCTGGGGAACATATGGAGAGAGGCGGTCCCTAAGGTAGGCAGGTCCTTGGCCATATAGTGTCTTGAAGTTTCAAGAAAGAACAGACTTGTCTTTGTTCAAAACAAAGTTTCCATTTATTGATTACAGCAATGCTATTCTCTACGCAGGTTCATTGATACTAATAACGAGAGGGGTGCAAGCATGAGCATTTAAGGATACACATCAAAGCCTAGGGGTTTTAAATCATTTCCCATAATAAAACTGGGGCTCCTCTGTTGAAAGTAACCAGTTCACATATCTGTTATCTCTCACATACATAGTCTGTCTCTCCTCTCCTGCTGTGGCCTTGCTCAGCTCTGCCAGGCGCCTAGGAACTAGCTAGATGTTTTGCACTTCAAAGACCTTTGGCACCTTAGTTCCCCCTCCCGGTCATCCTTCACATTCTCCTGCAATACTATGGTTAGTAAAGCAAGGGATGGTAGGGTTACTTTAGCAGTAAATAAACATTTCAGGCAATAAAGCAAACTTCAAGGCATACAAGCTGACCTATAGGGCTTTAAAGGTGATAACCAGCACCTTGTAACGAACCTGGTATACGATTGGCAGCCAGTGCAGTTTTCGCAGCCTAGGCCGCACATGTTCCCACCGAGGTAGTCCCACTAGTAGCCTGGCTGCTGTGTTCTGCACTAGCTGCAGTTTCCGAGTTTGGTACAGGGGCAGCCCCATGTAGAGGGCATTACAGTAGTCCAATCTCAAGGTGACCGTCTCATGGATCACTGTTGCCAGGTCGCCTCGTTCTAAGAAGGTGTCCAGCTGCCTCGCCCGTCTAAGATGAAAAAAGGCAGACTTGGCAGTGGCAGCTATCTGGGCCTTCATTGTCAAGGAAGACTCCAGTAGCACTCCCAAGCTCCTGACTTCGTGCACTGGTACCAGTGGCATCCCGTCAAAAGCTGGAAGGGGGATCCCTTCTTCCAGACTGCTGCAACCTTGGCAAAGGACCTCTGTCTTCGCTGGATTCAATTTCAACCCGCTCAGCTTGATCCAATCAGCCACGGCTTGCAATGCCTGGTCCAGATCTACAGGGGCGTTTGCAGCCCGGCCACCCATCAATAGATAGAGCTGGGTGTCATCAGCATACTGGTGACAACCCAGCCCATGTCCCTGGGTGATCTGGGCAAGGGGGCACATATAGATGTTAAATAACAATGGAGAGAGAACCACCCCCTGGGGCACCCCACAATTAAGTGGGTGCCTCTGAGACAGCTCGCCCCCAATCGCCACCCTTTGTCCCCGAACTTCAAGGAAAGAGGAAAGCCACTGGAAGGTTAACCCCTGAATCCCTGCGTCAGCGAGGCGGCAGGTCAGCAGCCGGTGATCGACCATATCGAACACCGCCGATAGGTCTAGCAACAGCAATACCACCACACCGCCTCGATCCAGATGTCGCCGGAGATCATCCATGAGGGTGACTAACACTGTCTCCATCCTGTGGCCCGGGCGGAAGCCGGACTGAAAAGGATCTAAGGTGGAAGCGTCATCCAGAAAACTCTGCAACGCCGCAGCCCTCTCTATTACTTTGCCCAAAAAGGGCAAATTTGAGACCGGCCGGTAATGCGCCAATTCGACTGGATCTGATGTAACCTTTTTCAGGAGAGGGCGGACCACTGCCTCCTTCAGAGGGGTTGGAAAAAGACCCTCCGAAAGACATGATGATGTCCCGTATAGGACATCTTAGCTCCTCCTGGCAAGCTTTAATTAACCAGGAGGGGCATGGGTCCAAATCGCAAGTCCTACATAGAATTGAGTAGATTATCTTCAGTACATCTCATTTGTTGTGAGCATATAAGAAAATTGATTTTTTTTGAAAAAAATTGACAATGGAATAGAACCATAGAGTTGGATGGGACCTCCAGGGCACTCCAAGAGCACTCCTACAAGACATCCATGACACACAAATATAAGATTTATCAAAATCCACTTTATCAAATTATCAAATTCCACTTTACCTGTAGCCAAGTGAATAAACTTATATGACAAAGCATCACATTTCAATAAAACAATGTAGAATTAAAGAAATAGCCAAGAGACACTAACCTCTTTTCAGTGACGGCACACTGTCAGTGAGGCTTCGACAGTGTGTTATTTTATTTGCAATATTATGTCCACTAGAGGAATGGATAGACCAATTGATGATCATGCCAGAAGGTTTTTACACTGCAAAAACTCCACTCTGTAGTTTATTGATGCTCAAATTACTTAAATATAGCCCCAAATAGTGTTTGCTCCCTACAGCTGTTGTTGCCAGTCATTCTCTGACCTTAAGACCCAATCAATTTATCAAGTATGGGACATATCTGCTGGAGAAGATGGTTAACCGCTTGTTTTATCTATTACAGAAGGGGGCTTGTTGTCTCCTGCTCGCTAGGAACATCAATCAATCTGTTCCAGGCCACTGGATGGTGTTTGCATTTAATTATACTCTGCTGTAAAACTGGGCATCATGGTTGGTGATAAAGAGAGCTGTTATGAACAATGGTTAATTTCTGCAGTGCTTCCACAAACTTTATAGTGCTGACACTGTACACCCTTGAGAAAGCTCTGTGAGAAAGTGGATAAGAAGTGCTACAAGGGTGAGGTTTGGCTTTCTAAACAGCTGGGGAAGTTGCTGAGAATTTCTGAGTTTGTGTGATTGCTGAACATTCTGAGTTTGTGGTTGCTGGGGAACTGCTGTTTGTTTGGCTTGAGTGGGCTGGAGGTAATTGTTGCTGATTGATTAGGAGTGGCTATGTTCCTGGGGCAGACTGAGGCCCCAACCTCTTTGCATTATTAAGCTGCACCTTGCCAGAGGCATGAGCCTTTGGCGTGAGCAGAAGGGCTCTTGGCCTGTAGCTCTTAGCCTGGGGGCTGTGTAAGAACCAGGAACCCAGATCCCTATTTTCCTTGTGTTTCCAATAAGGTAAGTAGACCCTTAATCCAGAAGGAGAGCCACATAAACACAACAGGATTTAAAAGGAGACTGTATATTTTAAAAAAAGCTATCATGAAGGTAGAATGCCAGCAGGGGGGTGGGGGCTTTCCAGTGTTTTGCACTGAGTGTCACATGTATGACTATCTGCTCATAGGACAGAAGTCTTGGGTATGTGCTCGATGCAAGGAGCTCCTAGTCCTCAGGAAATGAGTTCGTACTCTTGAGGCCGAGGTGGCTGACCTGGAGAAGCAGACAGTCAGGCACTTGGAGAAGACTCTCGGGGACGTATTAGATGAGCCCCACTCTGAACATGGCAGCCCCATTGCTGCCTGGGAGCATGAGGGTCAAGAGGTAACAGGGCACCATGCTGAGGATAAGGGGAATACGCCCTCAGAAGGGACCTCTTCTTCAGTTGGTGAGCAGGAATCTTTTTGCATCAAGGAACCATCCCTGGGCAGGGAGGGAGAGGGGGTTTTGGTAGTTGGTGATTTGATCCTTAGGCAATTAGACAGCTGGGTGGCAAAACCGTGTAATAACCGTATGGTGACTTGCCTGCCTAGTGCGAAGGTAGCAGACATTATGCATGTTTTAGATAGGTTTATAGACAGTGCTGGGGAGGAGCCAGTGGTCGTGGTGCATGTTAGCACCAACGATGTGGGGAAATGCAGTCATGAGGTCCTGAAGGAAAAATATAGGCTGCTAGGCAGGAGAATTAAGGCCAGGACCTCCAAGGTAGCCTTCTCAGAAGTGCTACATGTTCCACGTGCAGGGCTGGAGAGACAGGCACAAATTAGTCTCAATGTGTGGATGAGATGATGGTGTAGGGAGGAAGGGTTTAAGTTTGTTAAGCACTGGGATGCTTTCTGGAACAAGCGGAAGCTGTACAAAAGAGACAGCCTCCACTTGTCCCAGATGGAACCAGGCTGCTGGCGCTTAAAATCAAAATCAAAAAGGTGGCAGAGCCAACAGGAGATGAAATGTCTCTGGTTCGGGAGGACTCATCTCAAAGAGATGAAGGGTTAGCTGTTACTTTTCTACCAGATAATGGATCAGAGTTGTCCACTGAGATGGTGACAAACAGTATGGATTGTCTGCCAAAGTCTTGAGGCAGCAGGAGGAAGGTTGCAGCCTAACTTGCCTGGGAAATTATAGATATTTGTATACAAATGCTAGAAGTGTTCAAAGTAAAATCAGGGAGTTGGAATGTTAAGTGTTGGGGAAAAACATAGACATTGTGGGAATTTCAGAAACTTGGTGGAATGAGGAGAATCAGTGGGACACGGTGATTCCTGGATATAAGTTATATCTGAAGGATAGGGAGGGAAGGGTTGGAGGTGGGGTGGCTCTGTATGTCATAGACAGTATACAATTCAGTAAGACTGAGGTCAGAGAATTAGATTCCCTTCTAGAAATGCTTTGGGACGAAATAGAGGGCCCAAAAGGAAATTTAACTATGGGAGTTTGTTATTGCCCACCAAATCAAAAGATAGAAGATGATTATAATATGATTGAAGGATGAAAGATAGATGCTAAATGTAAAAACTGTGTCATAATAGGTGATTTTAGCTACCTGCGGATTGATTGGGTCAATATGTGTTCTGGTCGAGAGAAAGAGATTGAGTTTCTAGACGCTCTCAATGACTGTGCTATGGAGTAGATGGTCACAGAACCTACCAGGGGTGGGGCAATCCTGGATTTGGTCCTAATTAATGCCCAAAACCTGGTGAGAGATGTAAAAGTGATTGCACTTCTTGGGAGCAGTGACCATAACGTTATTGATTTCACCATTTGTATAAATAGGGAGTTGCCCCAAAAGACCAAAACAACGACTTTTAATTTTAAAAGGGGTAAATTCTCTGAGATGAGGAGGCATGTGAAGAGGAAACTGAAAGGAAAGGTATATACGGTCAAAACCCTTGGGGAAGCTTGGAAGCTATTTAAAACTACAATCCCAGAAGCTCAGATAAATTATATACCACAAGTTAGGAAAGTCACAACTAGGTATAAGAAAAGGCCTGCATAAGAACATAAGAGAAGCCATGTTAGATCAGGCCAATGGCCCATCCAGTCCAACACTCTGTGTCACACAGTGGCAATATATATATATATATATATATATATATATATATATATATATATATATATATATATATATATATATATATATATATATATATATATATATATATATATATACACACACACGCACACACACACACGCACACACACACACGCACACACACACACTGTGGCTAATAGCCACTGATGGACCTCTGCTCCATATTTTTATCTAAACCCCTCTTGAAGGTAGCTATGCTTGTGGCCGCCACCACCTCCTGTGGCAGTGAATTCCACATGTTAATCACCCTTTGGGTGAAGAAGTACTTCCTTTTATCTGTTTTTACTTGTCTGCTCAGCAATTTCATTGAATGCCCACGAGTTCTTGTATTGTGAGAAAGGGAGAAAAGTACCTCTTTCTCTACTTTCTCCAGCCCATGCATTATCTTGTAAACCTCTATCATGTCACCCCGCAGTCGATGTTTCTCCAAGCTAAAGAGTCCCAAGCGTTTCAACCTTTCTTCATAGGGAAAGTGTTCCAGCCCTTTAATCATTCTAGTTGCCCTTTTCTGGACTTTCTCCAGTGCTATAATATCCTTTTTGAGGTGCGGTAACTTGAGGTTTACAAGATTATGCATGGGATGGAGAAAGTAGAGAAAGAAGTACTTTTCTCCCTTTCTCACAATACAAGAACTTTTGGGCATTCAATGAAATTGCTGAGCAGTTGGGTTGGAACAGATAAAAGGAAGTACTTTTTCACCCAAAGGGTGATTAACATGTGGAATTCACTGCCACAGGAAGTGGTGGTGGCTACAAGCATAGCCAGCTTTAAGAGGGGATTGGATAAAAAATATGAAACAGGGGTCCATCAGTGGCTATTAGCCACAGTATATTATTGGAACTGTCTGGGGCAGTGATGCTCTGTATTCTTGGTGCTTGGGGGGGTGCAAAGTGGAAGGGCTTCTAGACCCACTTGTGAACCTCCTGATGGCACTTGGGTTTTTTTTGTTTTTTTTTTGGCCACTGTGTGACACAGAATGTTGGACTGGATGGGCTATTGGCCTGATCCAACATGGCTTCTCTTATGTTCTTTTGACACTTGAACTCAAATAGCAGATGCTGGTCAGGGTCCAAGTGACATATTACTGGTTCCTGGAAACACAAGACAGCATTTCTAGTAGCTGAGGAGTGTGGTGCTAAGGAACAAGCCGGAATTGAGCAAGGATTATTGGCATTCACACCTCCAGTGAAACCATAGTTAAGATTAGCAGTGCAGCCCTCAGCAGTGTTACACCATTCCATGCTCAGTGGATTATTTTGAAGGGCTTAGAAGGGAAGTGACTCATTTTAGGATTAGAATGTAACTTTAATGTCAGTGTCAGAACTGGAAGAACTCCAAGCAAGGCCCAAGACTTTGTTACAAAAGTATAGGCGTTTATTGAGAACTACAGAGCTGAAGGTACAGGATAACACTGATACCGAAAGTTAGCATTGGTTACATTTTATGCGGTTATGGTGACAACAATAAAACGATCTTTCACACGGCTAGAGACAACTGTCTGTTTCTCAGGGTCTGTTATCAGTAAGGGAGGATGGAGTCCTGCTGAGAAAGCCTGACCGGCCCGGCTTCAAAGGGGCACCTGCAGATGTTGACCAGAGGCTATCTGTCACCCTTCAGTGATCACAGTTTGTTTGAAATGCACAAGAATGCTGGTTAGTGGCTGAAGCAAGGTTGCATGGGTTAGTGTCTGGTTACAATATGGAGTCACATAGGCTAACAGCATATAGGAAAGTTACAAGTTCTGACAGTCAGATCCTTGTTTAATCAACCATAGACAGTGGAGTGATCTGTGTTCAGATGATCATACCCAGTATATTAAGTGATTAATTCACATGATGCTTGGACTTAGCATGAAGAGCCCAGTGGGATCTGACTACCATTCTGCCATCCATACTGACCAACCATTTCCCCTGGGGGGAGCTCACATTCAGGGCCAAAGGCAATAATTGCCCTCTTTAGCTGCTGTGCCCCACCACCATCAGAGGCATACTACCTCTAGACATGGATGTTCTAGTCAACCATCATAGGAAACTAGTTTTGAAACACCATGGGTTGGGAATCAGCTGCTCAAGTTTTAAAAAGTTACAGCCTTACAGTTGTAACTCTTTCTCTCTCTCTTTCATCCCCAGTTCAATGAAAATGCTCAGAATGTCAGTTGCTTCAACCACCTTGTGCAAGCTAATGTGAGGAACAAGAAGAAGTTGAAAGAAGCAGTCTATAAAATCTCAGCAAAAGGAATCACTGATTATAAGAAAGGTTTTAGCTATGCCTTTGAACAGCTGCTAAATGTAAGTGTTAAAAAGTTGCACATTTTAATCCATTTGTGTAAGCTATGGCCATTTTCACATTGGATGCATTGATCATATTGAAAGAAGATCATTTTTACCAAACTATTTTATTATGCTGATATATCCCAGCCAGTTGATTTTTACTGAGTTTAGAGCTTGAGGAATTACCTTTGCCTCCATGTCTTTTGAGGGTTTTCCTTTGATACTAATCACTCTTTTTTCGACTGACTGCATAGTTATAATCACACCTGGAACTTCCGGGTTTTGGCAACTTGAGCTCGGTGGGGTCCGCAGAGTTCACCTTCAGTGGCCCCCTGAACTGGGCGGTAGGAGGGGCGCCACAGCTATGGCATCTCGAGGGGGACCCTTGAGTGGTCTCCTGACAGCAAGGGGCTTTACAGGAGCCAGGGAAACAGCAGCGGCTGGTTCCTGTTCCTCCTGTCCACTCCAATGCTCCGCTGCCACGGTCGCCATGATAGCGGTAAGAGGTGAATGCCCGACTGCTTTCTTCTTCTAACAAGCTTTTAATGCTTCATTCTTCTACCTTAATCATTGAAATACTACCATGCAAGTAAGTCTTCTTCTTTTTTAATACTATCAACTAATGAATCTTCTACTTTAACGCCAAATTATTGAGAATTCTTAAGGTTGTTCTTTGTCTTTTTGAAGCCTCCCTTGCAGGGAAGGGGAGGAAAATGTTAAAGAATCTTAAATATCTTAAATATTCAAAATAGACAAACAAGTAATTTGGGTCAATTTATAATAAGGTAGATAATATAGATATTTTATGTTTTTAATATAATTCATGATATTTTTGATTTGAAAATCTGTTTATATTGAAATAGACAAAGTATTGTGTTTTCTATTTTTCTTCTTGCTCTTCTGCTAGAAATAATTAAGTTAGAATTAAGGATAAAGAACTTATATTTATCTTTTCTGCTTATGTTTACTCTCAACATTGTCAAATTAACTAATTAGCTCTTATTTTAAATACTGCTAAAGTTAACCGGTTAGTGCTATCTTGTGGTTGGGAGTTTTTTTCCCCTTCTGCTTTTCTTGTTTGTATGTACTAAAGATGAATAGCTTGAATTTATATCATAAGCAATAGAATAGTAAAAAGTATATAATGAAATAATGTGTAGAATTTAATGGTTATTTTGGGTTAAAATTCAAAGACTTGCTGGTTGAAAGAATTTGGTATTATGCTTTGAGGTAGAAATGTAACTGATATATTTGCTGCTTTTTTCTGTCTATTTTTTCTATCTTGTTTCCCCCCCTTCTTTTTTTTTTGCTTCTGTATCCCCGCATTGTGCGTCCTTTTTATACCCAAACTTAATAAAAATTTGAAATCATATAGTCACACCTGTAATTCTCAGCGATTTATTTATTTCCATCATATGGAACGGCACAAGGGATAGATGGGGCTGAGAGAGAATGACAGGCTTCTGTGGGCTCCTCGTAAGTTACATGGCTTAGCAGGCAATTGAACACTGGACATTCTACTGGGTGACTGTGGAATTGGCATCAGATGCTCTAGTGTTACCGCAGTAATTTTCTGCATTACACATGACAAATTTGAATGACAGATGAACCAAGACCTTAGTATATAAGTTGTTCCAGGAAGTCTTGAGTGGACCACAGCTTCCCCACGCTACCTTTTGGAAGCTTATGAACATGACTATTATTCATACTGTTTATATTTGTTATAGGATATATACCAACAAAACACAAAGGTACTCATGCTAATCCAATTGCTCTCTGATTCTCTCTAGGCTTTGACCCTTTCTACTGTGTGAAGGCGTCTCATCTTAATTCAATATATTTAGGAGCACAAATATATGTCTTCCCAATTTTCCTATCACCAGGGGCCATGGGGCCCCACCTGCAGGGTCACCAGCTTCTACAAAACTGGGAGGACCTGCTGCCATCACTCTTCTTTTTGCATATGCTCTGAGAAGAGCAAAAGAGCAGCAATGCAAAGTCACTCGGCAGTGCAGGGGTTCCTTTTCAGCACAGTCAGGTTCAGAGGCTCTGGCTCTTCCTCTTCCTGTCACATAGCACTGATGTCATATGCTTGCTGCTCATTCAGTCCCTGCTGCCATGTTGGGGTTAAAAGTGAATGATAGGTCTAGAAAGATTAAAGGCCTCCATTGCACTCATTTGTTTTCTGTCATGGTAACTCTATATTGGCAGTAATGGGCAGGAATTCTGTTAAGGGAATCATTCACAGGCTTGTTTGACTGTCTTCATTCCAACATATGGGATGACACTGTTATAAGTTAGCCTGTGAACATGGGGTAGATACTGCGTGGCGACACTAGGACTCTCCCAAATTGTTACAACACCCACTCACTAGGCGGGTCACATGTTAGACTTGGTCTTCACGGCGGGAGTTTTAGTGAACGATCTTGCTGCTATAGCAGTGCCATGGTCGGATCGCTATGCCCTCAAGGCTCATGTGGATGTCCCACCTCAAGCCTGTTTAGGCGGCGAGCATATTTTAGCTCGTCCGCGGAGCCTGATGGACCCGGAACGGTTCCTGATGGCACTGCGGGATCCCTGGCCCCCTGGCGATTCCTTAGATGACCTGGTGGAATCCTGGAATGACAGACTCTCCAGAGCCATTGATGAGATCGCACCTAAGCGTCCTCTGCACCCTCGTTTAAAGCTGACACCTTGGTATAACCAAGAGTTGCGACAATTAAAACAGGGACTCAGACGACTAGAGAGGCAATGGTGGCGTACTTGAGACGAAGCGATTAGAACATCATATAGAGAGTTTATGAAGTCCTATGAGATGGCAGTCAAAGCCGCAAAGAAAATATACTTTGCGGCTGAGATTGCGTCTGCAACTTCGCGCCTGGCACAATTGTTTAACATAATTCGAACTCTTACAACGCTGCCACAAGGCAGACCAAATTCTAATGAATTGGAGATTGGCTGTGAGGCTTTTGCGAACTTTTTCACGGATAAAATCGCGTCACTCTGCTGCGACTTCCCTGCCATATTAGATACAATTAGCGAACCCGAGGCTCCGTGCCTGTCTTCGGATCGTGTTCTGGATGGTTTCGGTGCTCTCAGCCTGGAGGAAGTTGACAGGATCCTCTTATCTGCATGCCCAACAACTTGCAATCTGGACCCGTGCCCCTCCTGGCTTATTAAGGGCGGGATATAAATCGAAATATAAATAAATAAATAAATATTGTGTCCTTTCAGCACTTTGCCACATTTATTGAGTACCATTTTGAGAGTTGAGAAATAATGAAGATGAAGAGCTGGGAGAATCACGTCAACAGTGATGGATAGAGCCCCACAACGAAATTTTTGCCAAGGCTGAGCACAGTTGCTTCAGAGTGATTAAAAAAAATAGAAGAGTGTCTTATGTAAGCAAAAATGATGGGCATGTGAATGGCTTTCTCTGATCGAAGCCCTCGTGTTCTTAATGTTCCCACAAAGTCTGTACAAATCAAAATGAATGGCTATGAAGTGCAGTCACGGATGTTGGGGAAACTAAGAGATTACGTGGTTTGTAAGAATTGCAGCTTCCATTTAATAATAAACAAGATGCAATAAATCAATGGTGGACAAATTCATTAGGTGGGAGCAGTTAGAGCTTGCTACTATGGAATCTTGCTTTGTTGAATTCCAATGAGTATTATGATCTTGTTTGGCATGTATCCAAGCACCCATGGACTATGCAGAGTGGAACGGTCAGACATTGGAGAACATCACTGTACTTTTGTACTGAATGTATTCAGTGACTTGTTTCTTGACATGACTAACCCCATTTTGAATTCCTAATACTAACTGTGAAGCAGAAGACCTTGCATTTCAAATGGTCTCAGAAATGTTACTAATCCATGCTGTGAACTCCTCTGCATAACACTAACAAAGCAATAGGCCTTTGAAGATAGCAAGTCTCGAGGAGAGCCAGCAGAGATCCTCTGTGAGAAAGCGAGCCGCAAGCGATAAGGGGCAGGGAAAGTGTTACTTCTGACACTAGAGTGTGAGAATGTAGAATTGTTTATGAATGCTTTGATGTGAGGCCTTAAAACCCATGTATGTTTCAATACCTGCTATCAATTCCAATGACAGCCTGTCCAGAACTTTGAGATATCAAATAAACGCTACTACTTTACAACAAATGATGGTTCGTTTACTTTGAAGCTCCAACGTCTGACATTTTGGAATTGATCCAATACGGGTCTATCCGAACTGGCAACCTGATAGCTGGATGGCCGCCAAGGTTCCGGATAACGAAGAACCCACTGAACTCACAGAGGGGCAGGGGATCCTGCCGGGTGTTACAGTTGACCGGAGGAAAGGGGGATCACCACTGCACTTCTCAACGCTACTCTTCACCCCGAAGAAGTGGCAGCCCCGCGCCTCAACAACACTCATGGATGAGGCAGCCGGACGCTTCAGTAACCTGTTCACCGAAATGGGGGTGGAAGGAGAAGAAGCACTGGCTGGGGAGGACCAAGGCAGAGGCCTGGGGGAGGACGACAGCCAAGGCCCGAGAGGTGCGGACGATGTCCAGCTGCTGAGGAATGAGATGCGGATCTGGATGAGGGAGATCCGAAATGAGCTCCAGTTGAGCAACATGCACATCTCACATGAGGTGCAGAGGCAGCTGGACCAGATGCGAGAGCAGATGAGAGCCCCTCCAGGAGAGCCAGCATAGCGCCCAGAGCCAGGGGAGTTGCCAGCCGACCCGCCAGTCGACCAGCCAGAGGAGCCGGCAGAGCCTCCTCCAGTCCCGCAGCCAGACCAACCAAGGGGCCCTCTGGGCGGGCTAGCCACCAGCTCCAGCGGGTCCATCCCCAGTCCTGTGGCGCCTCCCGGGATTATCTTTTTGCCCGGTTGGCCAATGGGGCCCACGGGCCCGCCGCCCCTAGTACCTTGGGCAGGGGGCCGGGGCCGAGAGCTACAGATCACCTTCAATGGTGAACCAGAGGAGGTGGAGTATTTCACTATCCAGTGCAACAGCTTCATGACCCACTGGGGGAACACCTTCCCTACCGAGCTCAGCCGAGTGGATTACTTGGGGTTGAAGCTAAAGGGGGCCGTGAGGCGGTGGTTTGTCAGCCTGTACTAAGCCCGAGGCCCCAAATTGACCACCGTGGTGGGATTCCTGCAAGCCATGCTCCAGCAGTACGGCGACCCATTGCAGGAGGTGCGGGCCCTCACCGCCTTACGGGAGCTGCAACAGGGATTGAGAACCGTGAGGGAGTATGCGGCCGACTTCCAGGCGCACTGCTCCAAGGTTTGCGGTTGGAACGAGAGAATGAAGTACGAGGCCTTCTACTACGGCCTTAATGCAAGCATTCTCGACTGATGCTTCCAGCAAGCCCACCCTACCACCCTCGTGGGTTGGATACAGCTGGCCGGAGAAGTGGAGACCAACCTCAAGCACATGGCCCTGCAACGGCAGCAGCAGCAAGGGGTGAGAGGGGGACGCGAGCTCAAAGCCGGGACCAAACAGGAGCCAAAGAAGGCTGCACCCCAAGGTGGCACCCCCAAACCGGCTCCAGGGCGCCGATGCTTCCGCTGTGGCGATCCCGGGCACCTGGCAGCCAACTGCCTGGAGAAGCCACGTGCACCCCCCACAACCCCAAAGCCAGCAGCGGCCGGGCAAAAGAAATTGGGGAGCAAGACCAAAGAGCCCAGCTGGGGCAGCGTCGCCACCTCCATGGTGCTTGACGAGGAATCTATAATAACCGAGGACTCGGGAGAAGAATCATGGGAGCTGGAGCCGGCGGAAAATGAGAGTGACCTGCACTGAGAGGTGCCGGATGGCAGGTTGTGGATTTGACGGCACCACTACAGGTGAGAATAACTGGGGCCCTACTCTTTGTACCAGTGACTTTGTTAAACCCAAAATTGAAGCGGTTCATGCATGCCCGAGCCTTAGTAGACTCGGGTTGCACCCGCGAAATCATCACCCCAAGGCTAGTGGACCTCCTGGGGCTGACCAAGGTCCCGCTTCCCCACCCGATCCAATTCGAGCAGATGGACGGGACGGCCATGAGGGGGGAGCCCTGCACGGAGGAAACTCAGGGACTGCCAGTGGGGATCCAGGAACACTGGGAGGTAGAGGCCTTTGTCATTGCCCCCTCATCGTCTTTTGATGTGGTGGTGGGGGTGGGATGGCTGGCTCGCCACCAGCCGGACATATAATGGGAAGCACAGACAATAGACTTTACAGACCGGCGGTGCGCCCACCACCACTGGCAGGGGAAGTGGGGCCCAACGCCTCCCCCGGTGAATGAAAAAACATGTGTGTTGGTGGAAGAGGTCCGCTCCATCCCGAAAGAGTACCAAGACCTCCGCAGGGTGTTTAGCGAGGAGGAGGCTAACGAGCTCCCACCGCACCGAGACACAGACTATGCAATTGAACTGATACCGAGGCAGGAACTGCCCAAAGCTAAACTGTAATCGATGGGGTGGGCTGAGAAAGACGAATTGCAGAAATTCATCGATAGGAATTTGAAACGGGGGTTCATTAGGCCAGCAACTGCGCCGCATGCCGCCCCGGTCCTCTTCCAGAAGATGGACGGGAGTCTGAGACTTTGCACAGACTTTCGCGGGATAAATGGGATTTCTATGTCCAATGCCTACCCCATCCCCCTGATCAAAGACTTATTAAGCACAGTATCAGAGGGGTCGATATTCACCAAACTAGACCTGAGGGACGCTTACTTCCGGGTCAGAATTAAGGAGGGGGATGAGTGGAAAACGGTGTTCAATACACTCATGGGACAGTTCAAATACCTAGTAATGCCCTTCGGCTTGAAGGGGGCTCCCGGGGTGTTCATGAACTTTATAAATGAAGTGTTGCAGGAATACCTGTACAAGGGGGTGGTGGTGTACCTGGATGACATCAATATCTACTCGAAAGATCTAAAGTCTCATTTGCCCCTGGTGCGACTCTGTATCAGCACAAACTGTATGTAAAATTATCAAAATGTGAGTTCCACCAGACGGAACTTGACTACCTGAGGTTTCGGGTGTCCAGGAAGGGACTAGTGATGGACCCAGCCAAGATCCAAGCGGTCTTGGATTGGGAACCCCCAAGGACATGCAGACAGCTCCAGTCTTTCCTCGGGTTCGCAAATTTTTATAGGGGGTTCATACAGGGGTTCGCCCAAGTAATGCTGCCCTTGACCGATCTCCTGAAAATGAAGGGGAAAGGGCCAGAAGCCAAAAAACCGGGGGCAAAGCTGCCGTGGAATCCTAGCTGCCAAGCGGCCTTTGATGAACTTAAGAGACTGTTCACTAATGAACCCGTGTTAGCATATCCAAACGAGCTAAAGCCCTTCATGGTTCAATGCGACGCCTCTGATGTGGCCGTAGGAGCCATATTAATGCAGAAAGATGAGGAGGGGAGGCTCCAGCCCTGTGCCTACATTTCGCGCATGTTCTTTAATGAGCAGCGCAACTGGTCGGTCTGGGACAAGGAGGCGTTCGCTGTAAGGTATGCTATAAAGACTTGGAGGTCCTGGTTGGAGGGGGCCGTTTGAAATCTGGACTGACCACAAAAACTTAGAAGCCCTAATGGGCCAGAGGAAACTGACCGCCAAACAAATCAGATGGGCGGGGTTCTTTGCCAAATTTGACTTTGTGCTCAAACACATTCCGGGCTCCAAGAACTTTCTAGCCAATGCTCTCTCACTCTTGCCCCAGCACGAAAGCCAGAGGGAAGAAGTCATAGACTCAATCATCCCTCCTTCCGCAGTGGCTGGCGGGGGGTGACTACTCGCTCCAGGAAGAAAACGGGACGACCAGAACCGTGGGGGGGAAACAGACTCATTGAAGAAACGGAAAAGGAAGAAGAGGGGAGGCCGGAAGGGATCTTAAAGGGAGAGGGGGGATTTTGGTACCACGAAGGAAAATTCTATGTGCCAAAGTCCCTCTGAGCAGAGGTCCTACAGCACTGCCACTGCAGCAAATTGGCCGGTCACTTTGGCTACGTTAAAACCCTGCATTTAGTAAACCGCCAATTCTGGTGGCCCCAAATGAAAAAGGACATTTCCGAGTTTGTGAGTTCATGCCCCATCTGTGTAATGGCTAAGCGGAGGGGGAGGGGAACCCCAGGACTACTACATCCAATCCCCACCGCAAACTGGCCCTGGTCCGTAGTATCAATGGATTTTATAGTGGAACTCCCAGCCTCTCAGGGAAAAACAGTAGTGCTAGTGGTAGTGGACACCTTCTCTAAGCAGGCGCATTTCATTCCCTGTAAACAACTACCGACAGCTAAGAAACTCACCTACTTGTTTCTCCATCACGTGGTTAGGCTCCACTCATTCCTCATCAAGGTCATTAGCGACCGCGGGCCGCAGTTCGTTGCCAACTTCTGGCGGGAGTTTTGCAAAATGGCCGGAATAGAACAGGGGCTGAGCTCCACCTACCACCCCCGGACGGACAGACGGAGCGTGTAAACAGTCTTTTAGAGCAGTACCTAAGGTGCTATATAAACTACCAACAGTCCAACTGGGTAGAGCTACTCCCATTCGCAGAATATGGCTACAACAACAGCTTGCATAGTTCAACTAAAGCCTCGCCATTCCAGATAGTAAACGGCTACGAAGGGAAGCCGTTCCCGCTGTTGCCCAGTCCCGAGGGGACAGCACCACCTAGCTCTTGCCAAGAATGGTGGGAAAAAGTACAAAAAGGCTGGGCGGTCATTCAGGAAAATTTGGAAATGGCTAAAAGGGACTATAAAGCCTATTTTGACAAAAAGCGCTCCCCCGAATGGGACTTCAAAGAAGGGTAGAGTGTGTTCTTGTCCACTAAGAATCTTCCTTTGCCACAGACTTGCAAGAAACTAGCATACAAATTCCTAGGTCCATTTAAAATCAAAAGAGTGATAAACAGAGTGACAGTAGAACTGGATCTCCCTAAGATGTTTAGTAAGATTCACCCTGTTTTTCATTGCAATCTTCATCGCAAGGATCCTGGGAATATGTCTGGGCACCCCTGCCCTCCAGAGCCCCTACCTATTCAAGTGAAGGGTCAGAGTCATCATGAGGTGCAGGAGGTGCTGGACTCTAGGGTCCAAAGGGGGGTGTTATACTATCTGGTTCGTTGGAAATACTTCCCCACCAGTTGCGATGAATGGGTTAAATCAACTGATCTGAGGGCTCCCTCTCTATTGAAGAAATTTTACCTACTGCACCCAGACAAATCCCGAGCAAGAGCTTAGGGGGGGGGGCAGTATGTCAGACATTGGAGAACATCACTGTACTTTTGTTCTGAATGTATTCAGTGACTTGTTTCTTGACATGACTAACCCCATTTTGAATTCCTAATACTAACTGTGAAGCAGAAGACCTTGCATTTCAAACGGTCTCAGAAATGTTACTAATCCATTCTGTGAACTCCTCTGCATAACACTAACAAAGCAATAGGCCTTTGAAGATAGCAAGTCTCAAAGAGAGCCAGCAGGGCTCCTCTGTGAGAAAGCGAGCCGCAAGCGATAAGGGGCAGGGAAAGTGTTACTTCTGACACTAGAGTGTGAGAATGTAGAATTGTTTATGAATGCTTTGATGTGAGGCCTTAAAACCAATGTATGTTTCAATACCTGCTATCAATTCCAATGACAGCCTGTCCAGAACTCTGAGATATCAAATAAACGCTACTACTTTGCAACAAATGATGGTTCGTTTACTTTGGAGCTCCAACGTCTGACAGGAACATCTCCACTACCTCCTCCTTCTGCACTGTATTGAACCCCTGAAATTTTGATCCCATGGATCCTGTCACTGGGAACAGCACAGGGGGCAAAGCAGGGGTCTGCATTGCAGTGGGAAATTTGATAAAAAATTCTGCCTCCCCCCAGTCTGCAAAAGAAAATGCTGTTTTCTTGATGGAACTGTGTGGTTGTATTTGTGCCAAAAAAAGACCTTCTTGCCTTAAGAAAAGCACCTCCAATGATCCCCTACGTCAAATTGTTTCAAACATTCCTAAGTATCTTGTAATAAACATAAATGTGCTAACATGGTGGTTGCCAGAATGAGTCATGTTCAGCACATATAGAAGAAAATTACCGTATTTTTCGCTCCATAAGACGCACCTGAGCATAAGACGCACCTAGTTTTTAGAGCTGTTTGTGTGAATTTAGAGGCATTTGTGTGATTTTTTTGCAGTATTCACTCCTTAAGACGCACACACTTTTCCCTCCACTTTTTTTGGGGGGGGAAGTGAGTCTTATGGTGCAAAAAATACTGTACTTTCTAAAGGCACCATCAATAAGTAATTTTTTTTAATAAAGCCCCCAAAAAGGAATGGGTAAATTTGAAAAGGGAGAAGGTTGCTTGCAAGTCACTGCTCCCTACTGTTCTACCATGTCTTGACAAGAAGCTCACTCTGAATTATAACCTCTTGTAGGAGCAGTTCAATTCAAATTGAAGCAGTGATTACTGGCCTTCTATGATTTTTGCCTTTCTTGTAGTTATTGTAGTTATTGTTCAGGCATGTAGGCTCATGCCTGGGTATAGTTTAGATGACACAGGATGCTTTGGTGCTGAAAAAAAGAGAAAAAAGAGACCCTGACAAAAGGTAGGTTACCAAATAAAAGAATTTGTTTTTTTAAAAAAATATTTTTTGAAATTATTTTTTTCTTGGAAGTATTTTGCTTTTTGATTCAGTCCAATACTTTGGGCAAAATGTACTCTTCAAGTTCTTGTGTGGTACATACACCCAGCCTGTTTCTTTCTTCCTCCTACTTCCTCCTAGTCTTGCTATATGGGGAGAGATGGAAGAACTGGAGTCCCATAGGCTGAGGAGATAGCAGAAAGATGGAAGGAAGCTAAGAGCTCAAAATTGTTTGAACAGAGTGCTCAATAATGGTTGAATTTCTTGAGAATGGTTATTCCAAGGAGAATGCATTAGTGTTGTGTCTTGTATTTTGTTCCCTGAATTTACAACACAGCGCGACTACGTGCGTTAAAGTGATCAGTGGGAAGCCGCAGGTCACCTGATTGCAAGGGATGAGTGCAATCCACCTATGATGACCAGTGGCGGGAAGTTTAACTGGTTAGGATTGGACCTGACCAGAAAAAGGGTTGTTCCAGGGAATGTATATAATAGGGGACCCAGCCCCACCATGGGTCTTTGTGATGTACTCGCCAATAAAGCATGTTGCATTCTAAACGTCTCAGAACCCAGTACATTATACTGGCGATGAGGATGGGATCCTGTTGAGCAGCCAGCCCTACACCTGGCCACACCGCAAGCTACGCGCTCCGAGCTCCAGTACTCTCCTCGCGCCTCACTCCACAATGCACGTGGTCAAGGTCATGGTTGTGACTCCAGGACAATCTCTCCCAGAATTCAACTTCACCCAACCCAACCTGTGAGAATCATGGGTGGACAGGCTCAGTTATTACATCGAGCTACAAAAGATGGAGCAGCCAGCAGAAAAGAAGGCACTCCTGAGCTCGTGCGGGGTGGAGACCATCCAGCTGATGAAGCAACTCATCGCCCTGACCACCCTCACAGCCGCCACCTACAATGAGCTGATCAAGGTGATGAAGGCCCACTTGGCGCCCCAGCCGTCCTATCTCACATGCAGGGTTGAGTTTTACACGTGGCAACAGAGATAGGCTGAGTCCGCAGCCGAATACCTTGTGGATCTCCGAGGGTTAGCCCTGAGATACAACTTCACAGGGGACTTGGGAAGAGATCCTGCTTGACCGCTTCATGGTAGGCGTCTCAGAGGAGAAATTGTGCCGAAACCAGCTGGCCTACAGGGACAAAGACATTACCCTCATGAAGGCACTCAGGCAGGCGACGGCCTTCAAACACACAGCAGCTGCTCTGTAACGAGCACCCATCAAGCCGCCGCCTCCTCGGCTTCCAAAGGCTCTGATGGAGAAGATGCACACCAGCTCCTACGTCAGCCACGCTACGGCCCAAAACCCTCTACCCAGCCCTGCACCACGGAGATGCCAGCTAGTGCAAGGTGTGCCAGCTGTGGGGACATGCACGAGCACCACAATTGCCTCTACCACAACACTGATTGCAGAAACTGCTGGAAGGTGGGCCACATCACGCGAGCTTGCAGGGCTAGGCCCAACAGGAGGTGTCAGTCCATGCACCACAACTCGAAAGATGCACACACGACTGCCTCAACTAGCACCCAGGTAATGAACTTGCCCCTGGACACCCTCAACAAGGTCAAAGTGTTGGTCTTGATCAAGGAGGACCTCTGCCAGACAGAACTGGACTTGGGATCCTCCATCTCCATAATTTCGGAGGAGACCCTCAGAAAACTATGCCCCCATGGCCAGCTGCCCCTGTGGCCCTTGGAGTTTATATTGCGGGACTTTCAGAAAAACCCGTTCAGATCCTGGGGTGGGCCAGAGTTTGGGTTGAGTTCAAAACCTTTAAGGGGGCCCTGGACATACTTGTGGTGAAGCACCAGCTCACCACCCTACTGGGATTGGCTTGGTTCAAGCCTCTGGGCATAGAAATGCCACGTCCTGACTTTTGGGAAGCTGGACCTGGTCCAAGCCTATCAACAGCTTCCGGTGGATGCACAAATGGCCGAGGCCCTGATCATTGTCACACATTGGGGAGTTTTCAAGGTGCAGAGGTTGCAATTTGGGGTTAGCATGGCTCTGGGAATTTTTCAGAGCATAATGGACTCTCTCCTTAAAGGGATTCCCAGAGCACAACCCTTTTTCAACAACATTTTGATAGTGGCTCCTGACGTTGAAGAATTCAGCCGCCGCCTTTGAGAGGTGCTACGCTGTTTCCAGAATGCGGAACTTAAGGTGAAGCAGGAGAAGTGCTCTCTTGGGGTGCCGAGGGTGGAGTTCTTGGGGTTTGCAGTGGATGCCGTGGGAATCCACCCAAGGACCGACAAGACCAGTGTGATAGTCCATGCTCCGGCCCCCACATGCAAGGCAGAGCTTCAAAGTTTTTGGGGGCTCCTGAACTTCTATCATTCCTTCTTGCCCCACAAAGCCACCCTCACTGAACCCCTACATAGGCTCCTCAATAAACACACCCTGTGGGTTTGGGGGTGAAAGCAGACCACCACCTTACAGGCGGTCAAGGACATCTTGGTTTCCAATGAGGTGCTCCACCATTTTGATGAGTCCCTTCTAGTGATTGTGGCCTGCAATGCTTCCCCTTATGGGGTGGGCACCATCCTGGGTCACCAACTCCTGGATGGGAGGGAGGTCCCTGTGGCATATTACTCTTAGACCTTGACCCGTAACTATGCCCAAATTGACAAAGAGGTGTTGGCAATCGTGGCAGGTGTGTACAAATTCAACAACTACCTATACGGTAGGTGCTTCACGATTGCCACAGACCACAAGCTGTTGCTGGACCTCCTCATCCCGGACTTCCAGACACTACAAATCCTGTCACAGCGCATCCTGTGTTGGAACTAATTCCTCAATTCATACACTTATAAACTCGTTTACCACCCTGGCAAAGCAATGGGACATGCAGACGCCCTCAACTGCCTTCCACTGGCATCAATGGACCCTGATCCAGCCCCTGCCCACCACATGATGCTACTGAGACTCTATCAGAGGCCCTTCCATGCCGCTGAGGTAGCTCGGTCCATGAGCAGAGTCCGCATCCTTTCATGTGTTTTGGACTGGGTGGGGAGGGGTTGGCCCACAGGCAAAATGGACACTGATTTTAGGCCCTTTGCATCCCGCCAGGATAACTTTCCATGCACAAAGGGTGCATTCTCTGGTTCCTCCCCCCCTCACTCTGGAAGCAAGTGCTGAAAGCCTTGCATGAGATACATCCAGGGATAGTGCACATAGTTATGTATGGTGGCCGGGGATGGATGAAGAGATAGAGGAGTGGGTTAGAAGGTGTCAGCCCTGCCAAGAGTCCTGGCCAGATCCGCCCAGCACCCCCGTTCACTGCTGGGAGTCCAATTGCATGCCTTGGTCCCAGCTACACCTAGACTTCACGGGGCCATACCAGGGTCAAATATTCTTCATCCTGATGGACGCTTACATGAAGTGGCTGAAAGTGATTCCTGTAGCTTCAACCTTCACCGCGGTCGCAATCAGAGCCCTACGGAGATTCCTTTGCACCCACGGGATCCCAGAGACCATGGAGACGGACAACAGTATAGTTTTTACCTCTCGGTACTTCCTGGAGTTCCTGAATAAGTACCTCATCTGACACATACGGTCCGCTCCCTTTCATCCGGCCACTAATGGCCAAGCAGAGTGCATGGTTCGCACCACCAAGGAGGCCCTGGACCAAATATTTCAGGGGGATTGGGATCACTGCCTGGCAGCCTTCCTTTTTGGAAACCGGATCACCCCTAACCCAGTCACTGGCCTAAGCCCTGCAGAGCTGCTCATGGGCAGCAGGTTAACCTAGACTAGGTTAACCACTGGTCTAGATAGGTTGCTTCCCAATCGGGCCCAGGAGACCACTAGGGGGTTCTTCCCTGGGGATCCAGTCTACGCGAAGAACTTTGCAAGCGGACCGGAGTGGATACCAGCCGAGTGCTGCGGGTCACCAGGTCCCACTCATACGAGGTCACATCAGAGGCAGGTCAGCTCCTCCGTAGACACATAGACCAGTTCCGTCATTGCACCCTGCCAGAAGAACCAGCAGGGCCTGGGGGAGCGGGGAGATTGCTGAAACGCCACCAGCAGCCACCCAGCCGGTGCCAGGCTTGCTGGCCTCACTGGCAGAGGAGCCTCACAGAGACTGAAGCGACCCCTCTCCAGCAGGGCTGCAGGGGGAGGTTTCAATGTGGCCGCAGGCATAGGACAATGCTCTTCCAGCCTCGCCCCACAACAATGAACTAGCGACACCTGATTCAACAGCCACAGCTCCAGTTCCCCAGATTGAACCTCAGCAGTCGCACAGGGATCAGCAGCCACCCGCTTATTTGAAAGACTATGTATTTTGAATTAGGGGGGGAGGAGTGTTGTGTCTTGCATTTCAGTTCCTGGATTTACCACACAGCGTGACTATGTGCATTGAGGTAACCAGAGGGAAGCCGTGGGTCACTTGACTGTAAGGGACGAATGCAATCCGCCTATGACGATCAGTGGCGGGAAGTTTAACTGGTCAGGATTGGACCTGACCAGAAAGAGGATTGTTCCGGGGAATGTATATAATAGGGGACCCGGCCCCACCATGGGTCTTTGTGATGTACTTGCCAATAAAGCATGTTGCATTCTAAGTGTCTCAGAACCCAGTACATTACAATTAGCAAAGCCCAATTCATGACACAGTGGAAGTTTGGGAGTATGAAATGATTTTTGGGAATATGAGAGAGAGAGATTGTCAACTGCAACCACAGGGTATTGTTGTGGAAATGAGGGGAGCAGGAACCTTTTCATGCACTTCTATCCCCACTATATTCATTTGGGGAGGGAGAGAAACTAGTTTCCCAAATGCATAAAGAAAGAGACAGATGTCCTTAAAAATAAAACAAAAACTCTTATTTATTTAACTTCAATTCCAAATATAAATTCATTGAAAGCATACAGCATTAATAAAATTACTTAAATACCCAATTAGACTGCTGTGACGGACTCAGGCCCTTAGCCTGAGTAGCTTAGAAACAGGCTTGCAGCGATTGGCTGGAACATTGTCCAAGCAACAGAAAAGTATCCTTCGGAGGTTTGCGCAGCAGAAAATCACCTCAGGATTTTTACCATTTTTTAAATAATTTTTATTGATTTAAACTACAAAAGAAAGAAGTATTGCAAAGAATACATAAGAAAGAGGGGAAAGGGGGAGAAAAGGGCATTAACAGAATGGGGAAAACAGAACCCAGTACAAATATATCAATTATAATTCTACCTCCCAATAAAATACTCAAATCATTCTATTTACAAGTATAAAATCTTTGTAAATTTTTTTACAAAGATTTCCGTTACCAGGAAAAAAAGAAAAGAAAAATTTCTTTTAGTAAACTAGTAGTAGCAATGTAAATCTAAACACTTCTTAAACACAAATAAACACAAGTTAATTTTTTTTCAAAACTATCTCAATGCCAATTTTATTTAATTTAACTTAAGCCTATTATAAACACAGATTAGATTATTGGTTTAACAAATCCTTATTAAAACAAGCAGATAGAAACTCTTTCTTTATCCTTAGCAAATTACATAAAATACAACTAGATAATTTGTTTATCTCAGTCTATAGCATTTCTCCAAATAACATATTAAAAACAAATCTACCAAGCTACCAAACCTACCAGATTACTCAGCAATAATGCTTTCTGCCTTTTCAACCCTTAATCCAACTCTTACATCAGTATAAGCAATCTCACTAAGTAGGCATACTGTAAATACATCTGCTATATAGAGAAATATGTTTTCTGCACTCATTAACATTAATCCCAAATGACTATATATTTAATTACAATTTTACCAATTCTCTTACTTCTTCAAAAACTCATTCTTTTGAAATCAAACATCTGTTCATTATTAATAGTTACGTGTTTGTTTATCCACAAGGAAAAAAAGAACCCAAATTCCAGAATCCTTCTTCCCAAAGGTTAAAAACTTTTAAGTTCCTTTAATTTCTGCACCCATATTACATCCGAGGCAGCCCATTTAATCACAGTTTGCCTTTTAAAATCATATGCCACTTCTTAGTCAGAGTTCCATGTCCAGCCATTCACAAAAATAACAGAAAAAAACCAAAATCCTTTTTCCGAAAAGCTTTCCATATCTTGATTTGTTGATTGGAGTGCAACTTTTCTCTTCTCAGCATGGCCTGCCCCCTCAACCACAGGAGGAAGAATTCAACACCATTTTTCTCTCTCCGCCTAATTCCACTGGGTCTTGATTTCCGGTCTGGTTTTAAAACTGTGACACAGGAGACTATCTTAATTTTCCTTTCCCCTTCCAATTTCAAAGCCGTCAGTACACTCTCTATAGCACTCAATCCCTGTAGGTTTGCAATTGAATGTGACCATTGTTCTGTGTTAATTGCTGGGAGGGTTGGAAGGGTTGTGAAGATAAGATCTTCCTTATCTTCACACAGAACAATGGTCACATTCAACAGCCAGTTTCCTTATCACTACCCTTCCAGGAAGCCCCACCAAACAATGGGCACATCCACAAACCAATTGCCCTTTCATCACACCCCCTCCAGCCTAGAAATAGCAGCTCTCCAGCAGCCCTGGCCCCACTCAATGCACAGCAGCCAAGAAGGTCAGAGCGCCTGCTCCGGCTGCAACGCCACTGAGGATGTTCTCCGCAGCTGAGAACAAAACGTCTGGAAGGAAAACTTTATCCAGTAGAACACGGCACTTGAGCCCGAAAGATTCTACAAACCCTAATTCCTCATAATTGTTTCAGCATACATGTTTAAAAGGAAAGGTGAAAGAATACAATCTTGTTGTACTCATTTCTTTATTTTGAACCAATCAGTATCTCCATATGGTGTTCCTGCAGTGGCTTCCTGGTTTGTGTACAATGATTGTATCAACTTAAGCAGATGTGCTGGTACCCTCCCCCCCCCCCCATATCTTGTAAGTCTCTCCACAGCTTGTCATGATCGACACAGTCAAAGGCTTTCTTGTAATGAATGAAGCATAAGTAATCTTTTTATATTCATGAGATTTCTTCGTTATCCTGAGCAGACTTGCTATATGGTCACAAGTGCCATGCCTCTGTCAGAAGCCAGCTTGGACATTTGGTAATTCCCTTTCAGTGGCTGGTACCAGGTGTTGAGAGCGATTGTGCAATAATTGGAGCAGTCTCTGGAGTCTCCCTTTTTTGGAAAGCTGAGAAGTTCTGGATGGTTTTTCACTTTCTTGCTTAGCACATGATTTCAAGCATCAGAAAGTATCTGCTGGGTCTTCCAACAATAGTTTACTATTACACTATCTGCTGATGGATGGGTGGCCAAATTCCACCCATAACAGCACCAGCACCTTAGATGGCAGTAGCTTCAGTAGTAAAATATTGGTGTGGATGCAAATTTAGTAAATTCAGAGCTTACCATCAATTAGGGTTTTTCACTTAACTGCTGAGCCATTTTCAAGATACTGTTTGATCTCCCCCTAATTGCATCTGGAATAGAAGTCTGTGTTCATTCAGGTCTTACTTCCATTCAACACTGCCTCAAATCTGTTCCCTTTATTCAGATGAGAATCCCATTTTAAAGCACTGTACTATGTCTACTGCTCTCCTAAGCAAATTTGAAGCCTTCCCACAGCCTAAGGAGTACACCTCCAACATGCAGCTCTTCCTCTGACAAAAAGCCACTGTGGTTGATTTTGCTGAGTGAAGTGATAGGATACAAGCCAGATGTTAGCCAGAGAGGCTATTTGCCTTCTCCATGTTCTTGGAGCTTGTGTGATGTCACTGGTTCCAGGTTGAATACTGGATCAGATGGAAGATCTTGGTTTTAATCTTCAAAGCCCTACATAATCTGGGACCAATATATCTACAGGATCATCTCTCCTGATACACCCCTCCCCCCGAGAACATTGTGCTCTATGTGCAACAACTTCCTGGTGGTCCCTAGCCCCCAAAATATTCTCCTTGCGTCAACCTATATAAGAACATAAGAGAATCCATGTTGGATCAGGCCAATGGCCCATCCAGTCCAACACTCTGTGTCACACAGTGGCCAAAAAAATAGGTGCCATCTGGAGGTCCATCAGTGGGATCAGGACCCTAGAAGCCCTTCCATTGTGGTGCCCCCCCAAGCACCAAAAATACAGAGATTACTGCCCTTGACAGAGTTCCAACAATATGCTGTGGCTAATAGCCACTGATGGACCTCTGCTCCATATATTTATTCAATTCCCTCTTAAAGCTGTCTGTGCTGCCAGCCATCACCACCTCATGTGGCAGTGCATTCCGTGTGTCAATCATCCTTTGAGTGAAGACGTACTTCTAACCTGACTGCTCAGCAATTTAATTGAATGTCCATAAGTTCTTGTATTGTGAGAAAGAACCTTCTCTACCCCGTGCATAATTTTGTAAACTTCTATCATGTCACCCCTAAATCAACGTTTCTCCAAAGCTAAAGAGTCCCAAGCGTTTTAACCTTTCTTCGTAGGGAAAGTGTTCCAACTCTTTAATCATTCTAGTTGCCCTTTTCTACACTTTTTCCAATGCTATAATATCTTTTTTGAGGTGTGGTGACCAGAATTGTACACCATATTCCAAATGAGGACATGCCATCGATTTATACAGGGGCATTATGATACTGGCTGATTTGTTTTCAATTCCCTTCCTAATAATTCTCAGCATGGCATTGGCCTTTTTTATTGCAGTCACACATTGTCTCTACATTTTCAGTGAGTTATCTACCACAACCCCAAGATCTCTCTCTCTTGATCAGTCTTCTCCAGTTCACACCCCATCAACTTGTATTCATAGTTAAGATTTTTGGACCCAATGTGCATTACCTTGCACTTGGTCACGTTGAACCTCATTTGCCATGTTGATGCCCACTCGCCCAGCCTTGACAGATCTCTTTGGAGTGCCTCACAATCCTCTCTAGTTCTCACCACCCTGAACAATTTAGCGTCATCTGCAAACTTAGCCACTTCACTCCTTACTCCCAACTCCAAATCATTAGTGAACAAGTTAAAAAGCATCAGACCCAGTACTGAGCCCTGTGGTACCCCACTGCTTACCACCCTCCACTGTGAAAATTGCCCAACCTGGGCCAAAGCCTTTTCAGTTCTGTCCCCAGCCTGGTGGAACCTCTTCCAGATGAGATCCAGGCCCTGCAATGTCTGATCCAGTTCTGCAGGACCTTTAAAACAGAACTGTTCTGTCAGGCTTATGGTTTCTATCTTACTTGGCCTCCCCTGCCATTCATTGCTTTGTATACCAGCTCTACAACCCACACAGCCTGCACAATCCTCACCAGGCTAGATATGTGTTTACTGCCTAAGGCACCACCTGATTTCTAGTTTTGACTGTTATTATGTTGTAATTGTTTTACTTATTTATTTATTTTATCAAATTTATATCCCGCCCTCCCCTAACAAAGGGTGACTAACAACAGTTAAAAACCACATAGAATATTAAAAACAATATACAATAAAATCAATTCCACACATTTTAACCATAAAATCCAAGATGCATGTTGATGTTTCTGAATATCTATATTTGTCCAGGGGGATTGTCACTGCTGTGGGACATTTGCTACCTTCCCTTAACTGTTGAAGGAAAGCTTAAATAGTCCAGTCTTACAGGCCCAGCAGAACTGTGGCAGGTCCCGCAGGGCCCAGAAGTTTTCGGGGATGGTATTCCACAGAGCGGGAGCTATTGTTGAAAATGCTCTGGCTCTAGTGGTGGACAATCAAACTTCTTTCAGTCTGGGAATCTGAAGGAGATTTAGGGACCCTGAATGTAGTGCTCTCTAATAATTAGAAAAATTTAAACATTGAATGGCAAAATTATCAGTGGTTAAAACAGGATAGTAAAATTAATAAATGTATTAATAAAATCAAGAGATATATGCCTTTCTAATACAGAGGTAAGCATTGCAAAACTTAGCTACCTGTTTTGTGATATTCTAATTGGCATCTGAGAGAAGATAGATTACCTGAGCAGATTCTGTTAGCTCTGGCTTAGACTTAACCCAAGGGAGAATATATTTAGCATGGACTAAACTATATCAGGGACATCTTAGAAACGCATGTTCAATTGTTTCTATTTCTTGCAACTCACACTGGCAAAGTCTCTGAGCAAATGGAATTTTCTTATAGTTTCCTTCAAGAACAGCAGAAGGAAGGGTTGAACATCTTGCCAGGGAGAAAGCTTTCCTCATCTTGTGATCCTCTAAGTTAATAAGATAGCAGAGAGGAGCGAGATGATACCTAGCTGAATCAGACACAATAAAATCTGGGCATCTTGAGAGATCCTTTTCGCATCCTTTATCCTTTGTTGTAAAACTTTTTTTGGCTTGATCTCTGCTAAGGGACAGAATAAACTTAGGGGAGAAACCAAGTAAATTTAGTTTATTGGTAATCATTTTTAACCAGCTAGGTTGAAATTTATCTGAAAGCAGCAAATATGTTAGGTTTTGATATTGAGAATTGACATTGAGCCATTTGTTAAGTGAGGACAAGGTTACTTTGGCTTCAGTGGGCATCAGGCCTGTCTCCAGTCTGAGCTTAGCATTTGAGATGCATCTTGATAACTGAAGTGCTGCCCCTAGGAATTTTGATTGAATACATCACAGTGGATAGAAGCAATGGGGTGGAGGTCCCAAAAAGGTATTATAGAGCAGCTGGGGAATCACTTTTGCCTGAAACAATTTTAATGCAGCAGGTATAAAGTGAGCCCCTCTAGTGCACAAAAGTTTTATGATAGCATTTGCTGATCTTTCACCTTGTGTTGCTGCATAGTTACTATGGGCAATCCTTGTTCCTGAAGCTTGGATCACCATACCTAGGTATTTAAAAGTGTGCACTTGCTCAGTAGGGTGTCTGTTAATGGCCCAGTGTCTTTTCTTTTGTCTTCTCCAAAAAGCCATTATTTTAGTTTTAGAGTAATTTACTTCCAAAACATTTTCCTTACAAAAGTCCGCAAATTTGGAGAGTGCACATCTCAAACCTATTGGGGTCATAGCCAAAATCACCACATCATCAGCATATAGCAGAATAGAAATATGGCACTGGTGTAGTTTAGGAGGATGCAGATCAGGGGAGTTAAGGGAACTGAAAACATCATTTATATAATAATTAAATAAAAAAGGGCAAGTAAACTCCTTTGTTGACATTTATAGAGTTGAACAGACATCCGTTGATATTATATCTTACTTTTAATTGAGTGTTCTAATGAGCAATATGAGTCTTTTATCTATAGATGACGATTCTAGCTTAGCCCAGATCTTGATATAGAATCAAAAGGGGCCTTTAGGTCTATAAAAGCGGCAAAAAATGAGACTGGGCCACTTGCTGCATATTTCTCAATAAGGTGCTGTAAAACAATACAATGATCTAAAGTAGACCTCTGCTCTCTGAAACCTGCTTGCTCTGTGGTAATCCTATCTCTCTGAGTTAGCCAAGAAATAAATTTCTCTAACAAATGCCTGGAATATAACTTACTGCATATATTTAGCAGGCTGATAGGTCGATAGCTCATTGGGTCATCTCTCCTCCCTTTATTTTTAAAAACAGGCACCACTATAGCAGTTCTCCATTCTGAAGGAATTTGGCTTGAAGAACCTATATATGTGAAGAGGGATGCTAAAAAGGCACCCACCACTCAATATTTCCTTTTAAAAATAAATTATTTATTTATTCTATGATATTGTTTAACCTGTACCCTGCCCTGAGCCTGCAGTGCAAAAGAGGGTGGGTTAGAAGTCCAATAAAATAAATAAATGAAATAGAAAATATAATTTTGGAAGAACAGATATTTTAATCATTGCAATTGGAGTAGTCACAGCTGTTTTTTGCTTTGCCCAATAGATAAAACAAAATGATGACCAGTGAGGAGCTCTAAGATGGAGCTCCTGGTGTGCATTTAAACAGCAGAGAGACTCACCAGGGGGACTTGAAACAATGTTGCTGCAGACCAAATGTGGGAGGAGGAAGAGGGAGCATCACAGAATTGTTTACATGCCACCCTGAACATTGGCCAGGCCACAAGAGCACCTTTCCAGTTACCAGCATGGTTTTTGCAACCCCCATGGAGTATTCCAGCCCCATGGAAGGGAGAGCTGACTCGCCAACAAGTGTTACTCTAACAGTGTTTTCCAGTTCTACTGTGGCATTGTAGCTCTCCCGGTGGGGGTCAAAAACAGACACCAGCCTGTTGATGGTGTTACTTCTGTAGCATCCCCCAGTCTTGTCATGGTGTTCTAGTTCTGCCCACAGGGCCAAGAGAGGACAACTGGCCTGTTGACAGGTGCTGCCTCCATGGCATTTCCCAACTCTGCTGTGGTGTTCCAGCTTTGCCTGCAGGGCTAAGGGAGGAGGACCAGCTTGTTGACAGGCACGGCCACTGCAGCCCCTTCAAGTTTTCCACTGGAGTGGAGCTGATTTGGGCTGTGGGAGTTAAGAGGGGAGTTATTTAGTGCCAAAATTAGTTGTTGATTGACTGGACCAATGGTCAGCTTGCTGGTGATCCTGATAAAGTTCCGAGGGGATATACTGAGTCTGGAAGATCTATCAGGAGGGTCCATGCAAGAGTTCAGGATTCTAGTTATGGAATGGTGGGGGGAGATATAGCAGTGGGGCAAGGTATGGTTGTGAAAGGAAATGGAGATGTGATTATGCTTGGCCTCCTTCCTATCTCTGCTCCATCCCAAGGAATGTTGGGGGGGGGGTGGAATATGTACCCTTCTCTATCATTGGTAGAGTCCATAACAACAAAACCTCTGTTCTGCAGATTTATCTCACAGAGCAAAATTATGGACCCAGCATGCATGACCAAGACCTGAGTGAGGGATACCAAAACTGTTGCTCCCCAAGGTTTCTTAGTCCTTCACCAGTCATGGACTACTGGACATGGGGCGGGGGGGGGGCATGGTGATGTTGATCTGGAAATTTTACTCCTTTAGGGCAATTCCTTACTCCAAAATTTCTGGCATTTAATGTGTGGGCTTAGTATGCAAAGTGAAGGAGAGCTTAGCTATCTGGCTGGTGTACTGAGCTGCCTAACGCACCACCAGATACCCTGCTGGGCTTAGTGGAGGCTGCTGCTGGTTGGGCATTGGAATACCCTAAAGTATTAATCTTGGGGAACTTTAGTGTCGATACTGTTGTGGTGGCCTCCACTCAGGCCAGGGACCTAGTGTCTTCCAGG
This sequence comes from Heteronotia binoei, assembly GCF_032191835.1. NCBI lineage: Eukaryota > Metazoa > Chordata > Lepidosauria > Squamata > Gekkonidae > Heteronotia > Heteronotia binoei. The sequence continues at coordinate 1,138,645 of NC_083230.1, forward strand.
GCAACACCAGGGCTCTCCCAGTTTGTAGTAGCTCCAGTTGCTGGAGGAGAAGATACAGGGACTGGAGGCATGATTGTCCACACAACTGTGAGGAAAAGCCCCCTACCTTTCATACATGTGGACATTGTGATCGCCAGTGTGGTTGCCAGGATGCCTGGAGATTTGACTCTCACACATCTGCTCTAAGAAGTGGACTTTGCTTACAGTTTCTAAGGCTTATATGGCAGCTTTGCATTCTACATCTCTGAAGGGTGTTAGCCAGAACTACAGACCTGCTCCAGCTGCTTCTTGTGTGCCCAGTCTTGGCCACTGCAGTGGAAGAAGCCAGGCCACCATGTTTCCAGCCTGCCTCCATGGACCTAAAGCTAACAACAGCAGAATCCATCTTGCTTTCCTGACCCAAGCATACCCTACCAGGCTGAACTCATTCCTTCTTAGTGGGAAAGTCACACGTACACACCCTAGTCTGCAAGCAACTCATTTACCTCATGAATGGATTAATAGCTCCACTGTTGATCCTAATTGCTCAGCAATACCAGAACAATAAATCTTGCCCAGCAGAAGATGAGATAAGAGGAAGGACATCTCCTGTCTTCCATCAAGTCTTTTGTCTTACCCGGGTGGTACCTAGGCCAGCATTTGATTCCCTATTGTCACCTTCCCAGCTAATCCCATTTAACCTTAAGTATCCAGCCATTCCCATTCTCACCCTAGTCTAATACCTTGGAGCCGCCCCAGGCAGCATTGCAGCTTGGAAATTTCCAGCTTCACCAGACTAAGGTGAAGTTCATTGGTCAAAACTGGCATCCAATTAGGTGTCAGCAAGGGATGTCCAGCCTCCTTGGTCATCACAGAGCCTCCCCCTTGCTCCTCCCCAAGACCTCCCAGCCCCTAAGGGTCTAAGGGAGTCTATTTAACCTCTGACCCAACTCCACTCATGTGTGCTTTCTATTCAGCAACCCCTATTACCCGCTGTCTAGATCCATCCCCAATTCTGGCCACAGTGTTGGGTCCATTTCCCCTGTCCTCTTAAGTCGCCATTGGAAACCTTCCCTGAAGTCTACGATGGTAAATATGACCCTGTTTGTCTACCCATATATGTTCCCCTATCAATCTATCTGTGTTTCCTAGACCTGTGTGAATGTGTGAGTGTTTTGTATTTTTACCTTGTATGAAAGAAACATTATTCTAAATAAATTACAATTGGTTTTTATTAAATTAGAGTCCATGTTTATTGAGCATTGACTATCTGAATGGTTGAGCCTGGTATACACAGATAACAAAGATTCCTATTGGGCCAGCTGTCTCTCAACCTAATTCCCCAAGTTCATTTTGAGAGCAGTTACCCTAACACTACACTGTATAAAGGAAGGTGAAGATTTTCTTGATAGAACCCATGAAGCACTCTTGAAAGGACAATAGGAGAAAGACAAAGCAGTGTCTCAGCAATTGGAAGAGAACCCAACATAGGAAGAGAGTTCGTGGAAAAGCGTAACCCAAAGGAACAGGAAAATCAAGAGATGTTCTGAGCCTCTGCTGCTCAGCAATCGATTCCAGGATCTTTCCATAGATCTTTCCATAGATCTGACTCTGAACCACTGGAACAAAGACTACTTCCCCAGCCTCCACAGAGCTTGAAGAAAGTTTTTCAGGATTCTGTGGATAAGAAGCCTGGAGCTTCTGCTCCCCAATATAGGAAGAGGAGGGTGGTGGTAATTGGAGACTCCTTGCTCAGAGGGGTAGAGCTCAAAGTGTGCTGAGTGGACTTGTCATCCCGAGAGGTCTGCTATCTACCGGGTGCACACATCCAGGATGTGACAAAAAGGATATGAAGACTTATCAAGCCCATGGAATATTATCCTTTCTTGCTTATCCACGTCAAATGATACTGCCTGTCACAGCCCTGAATGTATTAAAAGAGACTATGTTGCTCTGGGTCAGAAGGTGAAGGAGCTGGAAGCACACGTTGTGTTTTTGTCAGTTCTCCCTGTCGAAGGCTTAGAACGAGAAAGAAGAATACTTCAAATAAATGACTGGCTGTGCCAATGGTGTTGTCAGGAAAGATTTGGATATCTGGACCATGGCTTATGCTTTCAAGGTGGTGGTCATTTATAAGGAGATGGTGTCAGAACTTGGATGAACTTCAGACGAGTCCAATACTTGTTACAAGTTAGGATCTTTATTGAAGAACTACAGTACTAGAGCAACGAAATAACAGTAATGCCAATTCCTGGCAGTTGGTTACATTTTATGCCAGCAGCAAAGCATAATAAAACAATCATTCACACGGTCTCAGACAAGTGTCTCTTCTTCCCAGCCTTCGTTATCAGAAGGGAGGATGCTCCCCTGTTGTGAAGGCCAAACGGCCTGTCTTCAAAGGGCACCTGTGGATGTTAAGCAGAGACTATCTGCCGCCTACCCTACTGCCCTAAATATTTGGCATAGCACAGGGGGCAGGGTTAATTGCTGTGATCAAGCACTCTATGTTATTACTAAGTTACAGCATGGAGTCAGTTTGGTCAAGGCAAGTAAAGTAAAAGTTACAAGTTCTGACATACTGCCCCCCCTGAGCTCTTCGCCTTGGGCTTGTGTGGGTACAGTAGGTGAAACTTTTTAAGTAGTTGCGGAGCGGACACATCGCTAGCCTTTACCCACTCATCACAACTCGGGGGGAAGTATTTCCACCTGATAAGGTAGTACAGCACACCCCGTTGGACTTTAGAGTCCAGAATTTCTTGAACCTCATGGTGACTCTGACCCCTCACTAGGGTCAGAGGCGGCTCCGGGGGGCGAGGATGGAATGACGTAGCTCCAGGATCTTTGCGAAGAAGGCTGCAATGAAAAACAGGGTGGATCTTACTCAAGGATTTGGGTAGCTCTAATTCCACAGTAACCTTGTTGATAACCTTTTTTATTTTGAATGGACCCAGATATTTCAGAGCGAGTTTGCGACACCCTTGCGGGAGGGGTAAGTTCTTTGTGGACAGAAACACTGTCTTCCCCTCTTTCAGTTCCCATTGAGGGGCGTGCTTTTTGTCAAAGTGCCGTTTGTACTCCTTTTTCGCCTCCTCCAGGTTTTCTTGAATCACTTTCCACCCCTCCCGTATTCCTTCCCACCATTGTTGACATGAAGTGGGCTCCGGGGATCCGGATGGTAGGGAGAGATTGGGGAAGGGTTTTTCCTCGTAGCCATTGACTATTTGGAAAGGGGAGGTTTTGGTGGAACTATGGAGGCTGTTATTGTACCCATATTCTGCGAAGGGGAGGAGTTCCACCCAATTCGTTTGCTGGTAGTTGATATAGCATCTCAAGTACTGCTCGAGAAGCCCGTTCACTCTTTCCGTCTGTCCGTCCGTTTGTGGGTGGTACGCGGAGCTAAGCCCCTGCTCAATGCCTGCTAGTTTGCAAAACTCCCGCCAGAAGTTGGCAACGAACTGTGGCCCGCGGTCGCTAATGACCTTCTCTGGGAATGAGTGTAGGCGGACCACGTGATTAAAGAATAATTGGGCCAACTTCTTGGCTGTGGGGAGTTTTTTACAGGGGATGAAATGGGCTTGTTTGGAGAATGTGTCCACCACCACTAATATCACTGTCTTCCCTTGGGAAGGAGGGAGTTCTACGATAAAGTCCATTGACACCACTGCCCATGGGCGGCTGGCTGTGGGGAGGGGAACTAGATGGCCCGGTGGCTTTCCCCCCCTCCGTTTGGACATGATGCAAGTGGGGCAGGCGAGCACGAACTCAGAGACATCCTTCTTTAGTTTGGGCCACCAAAATTGTCGGGTGATTAAATTGAGGGTTTTAACATACCCAAAGTGGCCGGCTAGGCGGCTAGAGTGGCTTTGCTCCAACACCTCTTTTCTCAAAGACTTGGGCACGTAGATTTTCCCCTTGTGAAACCAAAGTCCCTCCTCCCCCTTCTCCAGCCCCTCTGGTCGTTCCGTTCCCTCTAGTTCTGCTTCTGTTGCGAAGCGTCCCTTTTGCTGTAGGTCAGGGCCCCCGGTTTGTTTTCCCGAGCGGGTGGTGACCCCCACCGCAACTGCGGAGGGAGGAATGAGGGAATCGATTACCTCCTCCCTCTGGCTCTTGTGCTGGGGCATGTGCGACAGCGCGTCAGCCAAAAAATTCTTAGTGCCGGGGATGTGTTTTAGCACGAAGTTGAACTTAGCAAAGAACCCCGCCCACCGGATTTGTTTTGTAGTCAGTTTGCGGCGGCCGGTGAGGGCCTCCAGGTTTTTGTGATCGGTCCAAATTTTGAAAGGGACTCGGGCTCCCTCCAACCAGGATCTCCATGTTTTGAGAGCAAACATCACTGCAAAAGCCTCCTTGTCCCAGACCGACCAGTTCCTCTGTTCGTTTGAAAATTTGTGTGAGATGTAGGCGCAGGGACGGAGTTCCCCCTCTTCGTTCCTCTGCATCAATATGGCTCCTACGGCGACGTCGGAGGCGTCGCATTGCACCACAAAGGGTTTTAATTCATTGGGGTGAGCCAGTATCGGTTCAGAGGTGAAGAGTTGTTTGAGCTCTTTGAAAGCTTGGTGGCACTCCGGCGTCCACGTTAGGCGCGCGCCGGGTTTTTTCGCCTCATCTCCTTTTCCCTTCGTTTTGAGGAGTTCAGTGAGGGGGAGCATTACACGGGCGAACCCCTTAATGAATCCGCGGTAAAAATTTGCGAACCCGAGAAATGATTGTAACTGCCGTCGGGTTCGGGGGGTTCCCAATCTAGAACCGCTTGGATTTTGGCGGGATCCATTGCTAGCCCCTCCCCCGATACTCGGAAACCCAGGTAGTCTAGTTCCGTCTTGTGGAACTCACATTTAGACAGTTTAGCATACAGTTTGTTCTTGCACAAGGTAGTCAACACTTTTCTCACCAGAGGCACATGCGACTCAAGATCTTTCGAATAGATAATGATGTCATCAAGGTACACCACCACCCCCTTATACAAAAATTCTCTCAACACTTCATTTATGAAATTCATGAAAACCCCCGGCGCCCCCTGAAGCCCGAAAGGCATCACCAAATATTCGAATTGTCCCATGGGTGTATTGAATGCCGTTTTCCACTCGTCTCCTTCTTTAATCCGCACGCGGAAGTACGCGTCTCGGAGATCGGGTTTGGTGAAGATTTTTCCCTCGGCCACAGTGTTCAATAGGTCTCTTATCAGCGGGATCGGATAAGCATTGGACATGGAAATCCCGTTTATCCCGCGAAAATCTGTGCAAAGTCTAAGCCCCCCGTCCTTTTTCTTGCGGAATAGGACTGGGGCTGCGTGGGGAGCCGTGGCCGGCCGAATGAAACCCCGTTTCAAATTTTTGTCAATGAATTTTCTCAGTTCGGCCTTCTCCGCCCACCCCATGGAATATAGCTTTGCCTTCGGCAGCGCCTGCCCTGGGATCAGTTCGATGGCGCAATCTGTAGGGCAGTGTGGAGGGAGCTCGTCGGCTTCCCGCTCACTAAATGCTTTCCTCAAGCCCCTGTATTCTTTGGGGATCGACCCTATTTCCTCAAGGGTGAGGCAGAGTCTCTCGTTCTGGGGAGGTGCTTTCGGGCCCCATTCAGTCCTCCAATGGTGGTGCTCGCACCGCCAGTCCAGGAATCGTACAATCTGCTCGGCCCATCGAATGTCCGGTTGGTGTCTAGCCAGCCACCCTGCTCCCACCACCACGTCAAAAGAGGAGGACGGGGCTATGACGAAAGTTTCTATTCCCCAGTGCTCCTCCGTCCCCATGGGGGTAGCTTGGGTTTCTAGGGTGCAAGGTTCCCCTCTCATAGTTGACCCGTCCATCTGTTCGAATTGGATGGGGTGGGGGAGGGGGGACGTGGCTAGTCCCAGCGCTTCCACTAGGCGCGGGGTGATAATGTCTCGGGTGCACCCGGAATCAATCAGGGCGCGGGCGTGCATAAATCTTTTAAGATTGGGGTTCAGGAGGGTGACTGCCATGAACAATAACCCCCCGGTAACTCTCACTGTTAGTAGTGCCGGCGTTTCGTGGACCTGCTTTGCGGCACCGATTAAAGCAGGTCGCTGTCGTTTCCCGCCGACTCCTGGTCCCAGGACTCTTCGCTGGACTCTTCTATGGTGGTAACATCCTTGTCAATCGCCAAGGAAGTGGCGACGGCGCCCCGACTGGGCTCCTTAGCACGGCCGCCTTTTTTTTTTTGCGCGGTGGGCGTTGACTTGGATTGAGTCGGGGTCGGCGTTGGCCTCACCGGGCAGTTGGCGGCCAGGTGGTTTGGGTCCCCACACCTGAAGCACTTCCGAGCCGTGGTAGTGGGGGTCGAGGTTGCGGGGCCTCGCTTCCCTTCCGCTTTGCCGGGAGAGGGACTCGGCTTCCCCCCTTTCTTGCCTTGTTGTTGGTGCCGCATCCCGACGTGTTGGAGGTCGGTCTCTACTTCTCCCGCCAGCTGAATCCATCCCACCAGGGTGTCTGGTCTCCCTTGGTGGTAGCACCGATCAAGGATGTTCGCGTTCAGGCCATTCTTGAATGCGGTGTATTTCATCACCTCATTCCAACCTCTGGCTGCCGCGCAGTGGCCCATGAACTCAGTGGCGTACTCGCGGGTGGTGCGGTTGCCCTGTTCGATCCTTTGTAGGGCCTCGATGGCTTTCTCCTCCCGCAGGGGATCTCCATACTGTCGGAGCATCGCCTGCAGGAAGTCAGCCACTGTGGCCAACTTGGGCTTTCTCCCCGTGTAAAGCCCCACGTACCATTTTCGAGCCGGCCCCCGTAGCTTGGAGGTGATGTGGTCGACTCGGCTCGCTTCGGTAGGGTAACCCGCTCCCCAGTGCGTGAAAAACGTGTTGCACTGGATTGTGAAGTACTCCACCTCGTCCCCATCTCCATCGAACGTAATCTTTAGTTCCCTGGTGCCCCCCCATCTCCCCCGGCTGGGGCGACAGGGGCCGCGGGGGCTGGTACCACTGGGGCGACTGGGACCGGGACCGCTGGCCCTGCTGGAACCACGGGAGCTGCGGGCGTGGGGGGCGCCGGTGCCGCGGGCGCGGCCGGGGCCGCTGGAGCTCCAGGCGGCGCGGGGGGGACCGGCCCGCCCGGGGGTGGAACCGGAGGGCCGGCCGGCGGTGGAGCCGGAGGGCCGGTTGGGGGTCCTACCGGGCCTCCCCCTCCCAGGATCTGGCCCGCGGGCATGGCGCCCTGGAGCGTGCGTATTTGGTCGCGGATCGCTCCTAGGTTCTGCTGCATCTCCTCGGCCATTAGGGTTCTGGATGCGTGGACCTCGTCGTGGATCTCCTTCACCCAATCGAACAGCTCGTTGCGCAGCGTTCGGATCGGGTCCCCTCCGCCGTAGGTGTCGAGCCCCTTGTCCCTGGTTTCTTCCTCCTCTCCTTCTCCCCCGCCTTTGGCGAGGGCCCGGTATCGCCGTTCCGCGGCCTCCATAGCTGCCGTGGACTTCCTCGGGCTCCAGGTCCGCGGAGGGAAGGCGTCAACGGAGAAGGGTGCGGGGACCTTAAGTTTCCGCCTTGCTCCCGTTACCTTCGGGTCGAGGGGTTCTTCGTCGGGTGGGATGTTGGGCTCTCCGTTGTCTGGAGCCTTTGCCGCCATCGGGCCAGGTTGCCAGTACAGATAAGTCCCAAAGAAAGATTACTGTTATAATGTCAGAACTTGGATGAACTTCAGACGAGTCCAATACTTGTTACAAGTTAGGACCTTTATTGAAGAACTACAGTACTAGAGCAACGAAATAACAGTAATGCCAATTCCTGGCAGTTGGTTACATTTTATGCCAGCAGCAAAGCATAATAAAACAATCATTCACACGGTCTCAGACAAGTGTCTCTTCTTCCCAGCCTTCGTTATCAGAAGGGAGGATGCTCCCCTGTTGTGAAGGCCAAACGGCCTGTCTTCAAAGGGCACCTGTGGATGTTAAGCAGAGACTATCTGCCGCCTACCCTACTGCCCTAAATATTTGGCATAGCACAGGGGGCAGGGTTAATGGCTGTGATCAAGCACTCTATGTTATTACTAAGTTACAGCATGGAGTCAGTTTGGTCAAGGCAAGTAAAGCAAAAGTTACAAGTTCTGACAGATGGTTTGCACCTTACGATGGTAGGAAAAGGATGTTTGGTAACAGCCTTGCTAACCTAATAAGGAGGATGTCAGGCAATGTCAATCTATCTGAATTTAAGATGCTTATTAAAACATAGTAGCCATGTTGAATCAATGTTACTAACACTATAGAATGCTATGCACATCAAAGTATAATGTTGCCAGAGTACCCTGTGAACTCACTTTGCAATTACTAACAAATGTAGGAATGTGTTCTTTTGAAGATAAAATGCCTCCAGGGACAAGATGCCAGCGAGTCCCAGGAAGAAAGACCACAGGAAACTGATAAGGGAAGGTTACCGTGTGAATCTTCACACTTGGACTCCCCATTGTTTAGAATAGCAGCTTTTGTTTGGGAAACCTTTGATGTAGTATGCTCTACAACATTATTTGGTATCAATCCCAATTCCTTTTCGTTCAATGCATATGGATTATCAAATAAAGCCTAACTTTGTATCATTTCAAGGACTGGTTACTTTGAGATCTAATTGCCTGACAGAGGGCTTAAACTAAATTGCATGGGGGACCAAGATAATTCAAAGTCTCATAGAATGTCAATAACTGGAAATTAGAACACTAAAGAGTTGCAGAGAGTTGCACATATGCTAGGTAACATTAACTTGCAGGTATGTACAGAAACAAAACCCTCAGGATGCATAAAACATGGATTCTGATGTCTCTACACTAATGCACAGAGTATGGGAAACAAACAGGAGGAACTGGAAGTCCTAATACAGGAAAGATACTATGACATTATAGGCCTTACTGAAACATGGTGGGATGACACTCACAATTTGAATATTAGGATCCAGGGTTACAACTTATTTAAAAGGGATAGACAAATAAGAAAAGGTGGAGGTATAACATTATATGTGAAGGAGGTATATACTTGTGAAGAAATACATGAATCTGAGCATGGCAGCTCAGTTGAGAGTCTCTGAGTAAAAATAAAAGGAGTAAGAAATAATTGTCATATTATGATGGGGGTGTGCTATAGACCACCAAGCCAGGCAGAGGACTTGGATGAGATACTCCGACAACAGATTGCAAAATTCTCCAAGAGAAGGGACACAGTGATCATGGGAGATTTCGATTACCCGGACAACTGTTGGAAGTCCAATTCTGCTAAAAATGAAAGGTCAAATAAATTCCTGACTTGTCTTGCTGACAACTTCCTTTTCCAGAAAGGGGAGAAGGAAACAAGGAGATCTGCTATCTTGGATTTGATTCTCACCAACAAAGAAGAATTGGTTGATGAGATGGAAATAATGTGCACCCTGGGCAGTAGTGACCATGTGATTTTGGAATTTACAGTCTTAGGGAAGGGAAAAGCTGTATGTAGTCAGACGTATAGATTGGACTTCAGAAAGGCAAACTTTGACAAACTTAGAACTATGTTAAGTAAAATCCCATGGTCAGAAATACTTAGGTAGAAGGAGGTTCAAGAGGGGTGGGAGTTTCTTAAAAGTGAAATATTGAAAGCACAATCATAGATGATTCCTATGAGAAGAAAAAATGGGAGAAGCCTAAAGAAGCCGAGGTGACTCCTTAAACAGCTCTCTAAAGACTTGAGAAATAAAAAACTAATTTAGGAAATGGAACGTCAGCCTTATAACCAAGGATGAATATAAACAAATCACAAGTGCTTTTAGTGAAAGAGTTAGGAAAGCTAAAGCTCACTATGAGCTTAGCCTAACCAAAGATGCTAAAAATAACAAAAAAGGGTTCTTTTCTTATATTCAGAATTAAAAAAAGACCAAGGACATGGTAGGCCCATTGCGAGGGCAAGAAAGTGAAATTGTAACAGGTTATGAAGAGAGGGCAGAATTGCTCAAGTCCTACTTTTCCTCAGTCTTCTCTTCTGACTCTGAGGGAAACAGTGCTCAACATGGCAAAAACAGAACATATAATGAGGGTATGGAGTTCCAACCTGGGATCAGCATGGAGGTAGTACATAAACACCTAATTTCTTTAAATGAAACCAAGTCCTCAGATGAACTGAATCCAAGAGCTTGCAGATGTAATTTATGTGTCTTTGGCCATTCTTGAAGAATAGGTGAGGTGCCAGAAGATTGGAGGCAGGTAAATCTTGTCTCCATCTTCAAGAAGGGGGAAAAAGGAGGATCCAGGTAACTACCAACCCGTCAGCTTGACATCTATGCCTGGAAAAGTTTTAGAACAAATCATCGAACAGTCAGTCCTGGAACATTTAGAAAAGATGGCAATGATGACTAAGAGCCAGCATGGGTTTCTCAAGAACAAGTCATGTCAGACTAACATGATCTTTTTTTTTGAGAAAGTGACTACCTTGTTGGATCAGGGGAATGCTGTAGACATCGTTTCTCTTGATTTCAGTAAGGCTTTTGATAAGGTTCCACATACTGTCGTTGACAAGTTGGTAAAATGTTGTTTGGATCCTGTTACCGTTAGGTGGATCTGTAACTGGTTGACAAACTGCACCCAAAGAATACTTGTGAATGGTTCCCCATCCTCTTGGAGAGGAGTGACAAGTGGAGTGCCTCAAGGATCTGTCCTGGGCCCTGTTTTGTTCAACATCTTTATAAATGATTTGGATGAAGGAATAGAGGGAATGCTTATTAAATTTGCAGATGATACTAAATTGGGAGGGATTGCAAATATAGTAGAAGACAGAGACAGGATACAGGATGATCTTAACAGGCTGGAAAACTGGGCTGAAACCAATAAAATGAATTTTAACAGGAATAAATGTAAAGTTCTGTATTTAGGTAGGAAAAATCCCATTATAGGATGGGGGAGACTTGTCTGGGCAGTAGTATGTGAGAAAAGGATCCAGGGGTCTTAGTGGACCATATGCTGAACATGAGTCAACAGTATGATGTGATGGCTAAAAAGGCAAATGCAATTTTGAGCTGTATCAACAGAAGTCTAGTATCCAAATCATGTGAAGTGATGGTATTGCTTTACTCTGCTCTGGTTAGGTCTCACCTAGAGTATTGTGTTCCGTTTGGGCACCACAATTTAAAAAGGATATAGACAACCTGGGAGGTGTCCAAAGGAGGGTAACAAAGATGGTGAAGGGTCTAGAGACCAAGTCCTATGAGGAAAGGTTGAAGGAGCTGGGGATGGTTAGCCTGGAGAGGAGGCGACTGAGAGGTGATATGATCACCATCTTCAAGTACTTGAAGGGCTGTCATATAGAGGATGGTGCAGAATTGTTTTCTGTGACCCTAGAAGGTAGGACCAGAACCAACAGGTTGAAATTAAATCAAAAGAGTTTCCGTCTCATCATTAGAAAGAACTTCCTGACAGAGAAGTTCCTAAGTGAAACAGGCTTCCTCAGGAGGGCTCTCCTTCTTTGGCGATTTTTAAACAGAGGTTGGATAGCCATTGGACAGCAATGCGGATCCTGTGAATTTGGGGGGGGGGGCAATATTTGTGAATTTCCTGCATTGTGCAGGGGGTTAGACTAGATGACCCTAGAGGTCCCTTCCAACTTTATGATTCTGTGATTCTTTGACTTAGCTACAGTGATCCATGCAATGGTCACTTCCAGATTGGACTATTGTAACTCACTTTACATGGGCCATGCATCTGATCTAGAAATGGCAGCTAGTGCAGAACATGGCAGTACTTGTGCTACAGTGCCATCCTTGTAGGCACGCATAGAGCCTATGCTTTGTGAACTGCACTGACTGCAGATCCAGTTCTGGATCCATTTCAAAGTATTGGTAATAACATTTAAGGCCATGAGAAGCCAGGGATCAACATACCCTCAGGATTGTGTCTCCCCATATGTGCCTTGTCCAACCTTGCACTTGTCAGATCAACATCTTCTGGCAATCCCTGACCCAAAAGACATTTAATTAGCTTCAACTAGGGCCAGGGCATTTTCAGCCCTGGCCCCAGCCTAGTGGAATGAGCTTTCCCACTCTTGGAGAACAGGGCCCTGTGGAACCTTCTGCAGTTCACAGGGCCTATAAGACAAAGCTCTTCTGCCAGGCTTTTGGGTGAGGAAGTAGGTGTCAATATTTATTAGGCCCCTGCTGTCATATGGTTACTTCTCTGGAAAGTGAGTACTGCTTATGAAGACTCAGTCCCTCAAGAGCTGGAGACAATTTGCTGGGAGAGTATATGATTTTCTGGATCACCTGGATTATAATGGTATTAGTTCTGGACACCATCATTTTATTGTTGAGTAGTAGTTTAAATGTGGTAGTTTTAAATATATTTAAATGTGATTTTTTTCATTGTTTATGATTTTTTTAATTGTTTATAACAGTGAGTGCTCCCTTTCATTTGGTGGCCAAAGTATTTGAGCTTCAGCTTCAGCATCTGACCTTTCAGGGAATAGTCAGGGTTGATTTCCCTTAGGAATTAAGTTGGAAAGGAAATAAAATAAAAATTCTAAAAGAAGTCTCATAAAGTATGAGACAAAGAAGAAATGAATATAAAAACCTGACAGCTTGGTTAAGAAAAAATGAAATTCAATTTCAATTGTGCATTTTTTGTGTATCAGGAGAAGAGATTAAACATCACTTTGATATTTAAAGCACAAGATTTACTAGACAGACATTCTGGAGAAGGACAACAGATAAGAGATTCTAAGGAAGAGGAGAAAGAGGAAGATAAAGAGAAGTTTGGAGAAAGAAAAAGGAACCCAAAAAGAGATGAGAAAATAAAATGAAGTAAAAACAAGGCAACAAACACAAAAAGAGTGACTAGAAACAGAAGGTAGTAAAGTACAAGAGAAATAATGCGGAAGGAGGATCTAAAACTGATTCCTATTAATTAAAACTCTATCTTTGCCGGGCTTCATTTTGTTCTCCAAGGCCAAACTTGTCAGTTGTTCCGATTACCTTTTGACTTCCTACTTTGGCATTCCAGTCCCCTGTGATGAGGAGGACATCTTTTTTTGGTGTTAGTTCTAGGTATTGTAGATCTTCATAGAACTGATCCTCTTCAGCCTCTTTTGCATCAGTGGTTGGGACATAGACTTGGATTACTGTGATATTGAATGGATACGGTTGGATACGGTTATGAGAGGCTTTCAATTGAGTTGTGGAGATATTGCAGTATGATGTATTAAATTTTGTAAAGTTTACCACTGAGGCCAGAAATTTATTACATTTTAAAAATTATTCCTCTAATGGTTGTATAGTTTCTGTCAAATTTGTGAAAAAGAACATATCATCCACATGCATTGTTAACGAATATTCTTTTTCTCTACATTTAATTCTACTAATATCTTTGTTGGTATTTTTTGTATTTATATGTGCAACTGTGTGTTTGTGTGTGTGCATGTGTGAGTGTGTGCCTGGAAGACATGGCATGTACCTGGTGACTGGTCTGGAGGATATTCAGGGAAGTGGCTGAATAAAGCCTGCCCCACCTCACAACTCCTGGTATTCCAAGGAGGTCTCCCATCCAAGTACTTGCCAGAGTCAACCCTGGTTAGCTTCTGAGATCAGGCTTTCCTGGGCTGTTCAGGTCAGGGCAATTCCTCTGATACTTTGAATATTTATTTTTATTTTATTATGCTTCTAGCTGTCCTATCCCACAAGCAGGCTCAGGACAGGTTACAACACAATAAAACACAATTCCATAATTAGATATGATAATTAATAAACCCCAAGTTATAATAAAAACAATATGTCAACAATAACAGTCAATGGCAGCATTCAGCCAATCGATCACCATCTGCTCCCACATAACTTCCCATATGCTTGCCAGTGGGTGATAATTGGTTCTTGGAGGGAACAGGCAAACATATAAATACAAAAAGTACAGATGAGCATAATACTGGGGAGGCCAAAGTAGATGTCCAACACCTCAGCCACAGGCCTAGCAGAACATCTCCATTTAACAGGCCTTGCAGAAATGCACTAAGTCCCGCAGGGCCCAGATCTCAATAGGGAGTGTTTTTAGATCTTAGGTAATGGCTTCAAAGCTAAGATAAAAAGCAAAGGGAAGAGTAAGCATCCGGGTTTGGTACAATTAATATTTGTCAATCCAGAAACACAATATTTGTTGTTATACTATCAGTATATGGCAAATAAATAATTGAAATCACATTATTACCTTTATTTCCAAAATTATAAAAAATTGTACTATTTGAAAATAATCCCAATTCACTGAATCAAAGGCTTTATAGAGATCTAGAGCTATTAATCATGATCACCCCCCCCCTTTTTTAGAGTGAATCAGAAGATCCACAACCTCCCTGAATGCATCTGCAATGAAATGTCTAGGAATAAAACCATATTTATATGGATTTGTTAAAGATGAGAAACAAACTCTCAGTCTGGGAGTTGGTATTTTAGTAAAAAAAAATTATAATCCATGAAATTGATAAAATTCCCTAGATGTGGGATCTTTATTTGATTTAGGAATTAAAACTAATTTAGCTGAAAACCAAGAAGACAATGGAAAACCCTTCATAATCTCGTTAAGTAGATGAAGAAGTTAGGGAGCCAAAATATGTTTATAATTCTTGTAAAACTCTGGTCTGAATCCATCTAATCCAGATGCAGAGCCTGTTTTTAATGAATTAATTGCCACATAAGTCTCTTTGAAGGTTATGTTCATATTTAACAAATCACTAAACCTAGGGTGCAGCAGGAGAATACCTGCCAAGAGATAGTATTTGTTAATCGCTGAAGATTGAATTTGATTTCCTCTATAAAGATTATTATAAAACTCCACAAAGGAATCCAAAATGTCTTTGGGTTTATTAACCATTTTCTCCTTTGAATTTTTAACAGCTAAGATCAATTTCCATTGCTGGGCTATCTTGATTTTGTTTGCTAATAATTTAGAACACTTTCATTTAAATTCATAATACCTTTGCTTAATATACCTTAATTTCAATGTTATTCTAATAATAGCTAATGAATTTAACTCCTTCTCTATTTTTGTTCTAAAATTGTTTTATCTAAAGGGTATCCCAAGCTTTTATTTATTTCTGTTAACCTAATGTTTTCAGCTTCCATATCATTAATATGTTTCCTTATTTGTTTTGTTAACATTGATAAACTCTAAAAGCATGACCCCCCTCACCATGCTTTCATTACTTCCCAACAAAGTGTGGGTAATATAGAGATGTCCAAATTCTCTTAAAAATACCTTTCTGTTGTTATTTTAAGATTATGCTTGCTATTGTCCTCTGCCATTAAAATTGGATTAAATTGCCAAGTGTATTTTGAACTAAACTGTTTTGAATTGATAACTGCTGTGACAGGGGCATGGTCTGTGATTTTTATCAGTCCAATCAACATTTCATTGTGTAAAGCCTCTTTAGAAATAAGAATCCCATAAGGTCTTGAAAACATACCACAAACTGAGGAATACAAAGAATGAAAGGTATCTAGAATTTCCAAGTCTAATTTAAAAAATATCTGGAGACTTTGGGAGTGGAGCCAGGAGACGTTGGGGGTGGAGCCAGAAGCAAGGGTGTGACAATCATAATTGAACTCCAAAGGGAGTTCTGGCCATCATATTTAAAGGGACCACACACCTTTTAAATGCCTTCCCTGCATTGGAAATAATGAAGGATAGGGGCATCTTTTTGGGGGTTCATAGAATTGGACCCGCTGGTCCAATCCTTCTGAAACACAGGGGGTATTTTGGGGAGAGGCACTGGATGCTATGCTGAAAATTTAGTACCTCTACGTAAAAAAACAGCCCCCCACCAGAGCCCCAGATACCCACAGACCAATTGGTCTCCATAGGGAATAATGAAGTGCCCAGCAGACATTTCCCTCTTCCCCTGCTTTCTGATGACCCTGAAGCAGGGGGGGCCCTCCAGACTGCGGGATCCCCTGCCCCCACCTGGGGATTGGCAACCCTAAAGGTATCAGATAAATGTAATTCTGTCACAATTCACATAAACTGAATAAACTATATGCCTTATGGAGGAGATATAGATACATTTCCAGACAGACTGTCTCCCCTGAATCAAAATGTTTACCAAACTTCAAAGTAACATAACTTGGAGGGCATGTAGAGGAGCATCCAGGGGAGGTGCCCTGCAACTTTGATGCCTCTATCTTGCATAGGATCAGTTTTATACATTCTTGAATTTCCTGATACTGTGATTTCCTGTCATTTCCCCAGAAAGCACTTTCCTGGGGGCACTTTTTTTTGGGGGGGGGGGGAGGAATAACTAGGGCTCTTCAATCCAATCCTCACCAAATTTATGCAGCAGATAGAAGAGAGTCAACCAGTGATTCCCTGCAAATGTGGTGTCTCTAGTTTGCACAAGATCAGTTCTATACACTCCTGAACCTGAGCATGCAATTTCCCCAGAAAGCAGTTTCCTAGGGGCACCTTTTTGGGGGAGGCATAATTTGGATCCATAATTCCAATCCTCAGCAAACTTGGGTGGCAGGTAAAGCAGAGTCATCCAAAAATCCCCTACAAGTATGGTGTCTCTAGCACACAAGGGTGGTGGTGTTCTACTATATCATAAACCTCATGAACTGAACCAGTTTATTTGGTAGCTAAAAGTTCATGACGGTTTGTGGTTCATGAACTGGGCATGCCACAAACCAAAAATTGAAATTAACTACATTTTCCCAATTTGTGCCTATCCCAAGTACTATACCAGTGGTTTTAACCCTTTCCAGATCCACTGAGCTGCAGAGGCATGTGACAGGAAGAGATGGACAAAGATAGAATCTCATTGGGGTCAACAACCAAACTATGAGCAGCAGAGAAATAGAAAACACAAGCTGAGCCCCAGGAGGTTTAGTTAGGCATGCTTTGAAGTGACATGAACAAGATTGATGGGCAAACTCAGCTGGCTCAAAGCCCCTTGATTGCAGATGAGGCGAGCTCCTGATCAGATCATCTCAATGTTTGCTGGTTCAGTAGGTGCATAGCATCATGCTGAACAGCTTTACATGGCTTACATCTATGAAATAGCCCTTTTGTGCTGCAGAGCCAGACTATTGCTTTGAGCCTTCTTTTCCTCAGCAGCTTGTTAGATAGGGTCATAGGTGGGTCATTAAGCAGATTGCTGTACATGGAGAACTGTTTGTTGCCCCTTTCCTGAGGTATAGCAAAAAAAAAAAAAAGTTTAATCATTCTAACTGGAGGCATCCAAATTCTCTGGGACTTATCTGAACATTTGGCTACTTGCTTGTGATCAGTGAGCAGAATGTGAGCAAACCAGTGGATTATTAAGCATGATTGGCTGTATTCTACTAAACAACAATAAAAGGAGAAAACCATGCAAAAAGTTTTAACTCACCATCCTTTTGCATAGGTACAAAAAGAGCCAGGAGAAGAAGTGGCACACCTGGACTGATTCCCCACTAGCCTTGTCCCAATCTCATGCTCCTCTCATCTGCGGGGCTTGTCAGATTTTGCACAAGCTGCCATGAGGCTGCAACTTGCTCGCCTCTTTCCCGCGGCAAGCAGAAACTGGTTTTTAGAGGAGCTTGCTTGCTGCAGGAAAGAGGCAGAGTGAGTTGCAGCCTTGCAGCAGCTTGTGCAAAATCTGACGGAAGCCCCGCAGAGAAGAGCGTGAGACTGGGACAAAGCTAGTGGGGAATCAGTCTTGCTCTCTATATCTGGGTAGTCCTCTCTCAGTAGTGGCTCTTGAGGGGCTTGTGACCCAGCACGTGGGCCTGTATAACTGCCTGATATGTTACCTTTTGCTTCATTCAGTTGGTTGCAGGAAAAATTACTTTTACCTGTTTTCCTGGGTCAACTTATTTTTTTGATCTCTTCATTTAGCATATTTATATGCTGCTTTTCTCATATAATACAATTATCAAAGTGGCTTATAAACCTGAAAGAGAAACTATCAAAATAAGAATGTAATCACTCAAACTCTTTTTTAAAAATTTTTTTATTCTGTGATAACAAATAACAAACAATAACTGACAATACAAAGACAAATGTACACTACAACATCAACAAAAATGGAGATAGAGGATATGGTAAAATTCGCTGTAAACATATCACCTACAACCTGTATTCTTAGATAAAATACCTCAACATCAAGAATAAATTGCTACCTCTCAATTAGCATTAACATCATCTACCCTGAATCTGGCGGCATTCATTTATCTCTCTCATTTTTTTAACATTTCACCTTTTTGTTAACCACTCATAAAATAGTTTCCAATTTACATCAACATATTTCTTAGGTTTTGTTCTTAACAAATTAGAAAGCTTATCCATCTCAGCGGTATCTATTATTTTTACAATTTTTACAATTAAGTCATCCATGTTGGCATTTCATTTATTTTCCAAAACTGTGTTAACAGAATCCTCGCTGCTGTGTTAACATAAACTATCAAATGCTTCTCAGCTTTCCCTATTTTTTTCCGGCATTAAATTTAGAAGAAAGAGCTCTGGCTTAAAAGGAACAACAGTTTTTAACATATTTTGGAGTGTTTCATGAACTTTCGTCCAATATTCCTTGACTCTCTTACAAGACCACCGCACATGGAAGAACATTCCCAAATTATTCTCACATTTCCAGCATTTATTAGACAGCCCTGGGAACATGTTTGCCAACTTTGCTGGGGCCATATACCATCTATATATAATTTTGTAGATATTATCTTTAAAAGATGTTGATTTAGTAATTTTTATATTTGTTTACCAAATCTGAGACCACTGTTCCAAATGGATTGTACAGCCTATATTCCTAGCTCATTTGACATCTTTAACTACCTCATCTTGCATTTCCATTTAGAGAAGGTAACTGTATAGTTTACTAATCTGTTTTACATCTATGAAGAGCTTATCAAACATAGTTTCTTTCAGATAAAAGCCTTTCTCTTTCTTTTTATTGTATCTAGATTTAAGTTGGGCCGTTCTCCACCAATCCAGAGTGATGTTCTGCCAACTGAAAGCTTGTTCTCATAATCCCGTCCTTGTCCAACAAAGTTTCATATGTTAAGGGGGTCTCGTGTATCGACAAATGTGGCTGCGTAAACACCTCTAATGCAGCCACCCAATTCGAAATCTTATCATATAAAGATTTTCTTATTTTTCCTCACAAAACGATTAATGACTTTCTTATTAAATGATTCTTAAAATATTTGTGGCGATCTATTTTATATCATAGGAATGCATGCCAACCAATTCTTAAGTCATGACCTTCAAATATTAATATCCTCTTATTCTCTAATTTAGCCCACTCTTTCAACCAAACAAGTATACTTGTTTTATAATAGATTTCCCAGTTAGGAAGTGATAGTCCCCCCTGTCTAGAATCCTCCAGAAGTTTACATTTTATTCTTGCTTTCTTTCCTTGCCAAACAAAGTCACTAGTTAATTTATTCAAGGAATGGAAAAAGGTGTTGTTTAACTGTATTGGGATGGCTTGAAACAAAAACATTATTTTAGGAAGAATGGACATTTTCTGAGCCGCAATTCTACCCATAAAAGACAATTGAAGGTTCCCCCATTTGCACATATCTTGCTTTATTTCTTTTAGCAACTTTGAGTAGTTATCCTTGAATATTGTACTGCATCTACTAGTAAGATATATCGCCAAGTATTTCACTTTTTTGATGACTTGAAAGTTAGATAATTGTTGCAATTCTGAGGACTCATTTTTTGGGATATTTTTGACCAGGATCTTTGTCTTTTCAATATTTATTCTCAGCCGTGCCACCCTACCGAATTTCTCTAGTTCCTCTTTTAAGTTGGTAATAGACTGCATAGGGTCCTCTAAAATGAATACTTGGTCATCTGCGAACGCTTGCAATTTGTATTCCTCTCCCTTTATTCTTAAGCCCCTAATATCTTTGTTATTCTGAATTGCTATATTTAATACTTCCAAATACAAAATAAATAAGAAGGAAAGGAAATAACTTCCTAGCAACTGTTCTGTTGTTGGAGAAAATATAGGAGAATTTAGACTAAAAAGTACATGAACCCATATTTGAAGATTGCTCATTGATACCTGAAATTTGCAGCTTGGCTTATTCTGTTTGATGAACCATTAACTAGTATGTGTCTCTCTATCTCTTCCAGCACAGCCAGAGTGTCTACAGAGCTAACTGCAACAAGATTATTATGTTATTTACTGATGGTGGTGAAGAAAGAGCACAGGAAATTTTCAACAAATACAACAAGGAAAAAAAAGTAAGGCTCATTTGTGGAAGCTCTTTGTTGCTTGATGTAGCTTATATAGGTTCCAAAAATTAAGGAATGTACTGAGAAAGAAACAGCAGAAATGGTTTTAGATAAAAATCAAGTTATTTTCAAGAAAATCACTGAAAGCAGTATTGTATAACAACATATATTCTGACATATAAGCAAGGTAAAGGTAATTTATTGTGGTCTGCAGACCAAAAAGTGGCATCTTTTTGTTTAAGCCGTAAATACAGCTTGTCATATTTGAATAAACATTGCCAGTCTTGGATCAAATTCATGCAAGTTACTCCAATGTATTTTTTACATCAGGAATCGCTTTGAATATCCCACAAACTCTTTAATATCCCTTGAACTTGCAGTGATTACATCCCTAAATCAAGGTAGCTTACCACTTTGCAGATAATTGTGCAATCAGCTGTTTACTGTCATCAGCAGTCATGGATACTGTGGAGGAGACACAGTGCCTTGTGGTCATGGGAGAGACATAATATTATTCAGAGAGCCTGTCATACAATTATAGGTCATATGCTTTGCATGTATGTGTAAAAATCTTGACATCTCCAGTGTATAGGGCCGTAGGCCATGGGTGCATTGATCCCAGTCATGGTGAACAGCAATGAATTTAGTCAACATAATCCTAACCATATGTACATAAATGGAGCACAGCTAGGGTTGAATCATACAATGGGTGCATTCACACTACACTAAATAATGTGTTTTGCAACTGGATTTTTACTGTGTAAAAACAGTAAAAATCCAGTTGCAAAACACATTATTTAGTGTAGTGTGAATGCACCCAATGTTGTGCCGGTATGGTCTGCACACTTTTAGAGCCCTAAAGAGGAAGTAAAATGCCCTTGCTTGGTGCCTGTAATGGCCACTGGTAGTATAAACTGTGCTTGAGTCATATCTTCTTTCTCTATCCTAGCTCTTCCATTCTGCTTGTTTCCTTCTTTTTCAACGCTGAATATGGTTCCTTCTCTTATGACCTACCACTTTTTTGGCTATGAAATTCCTACCCCTATTTTGGCTCTTTTAAAATTGTAATTAATTCTCTTAGCTGTCCTGAAAAGCCAACATAGCGTTTATCAGTTCTGGTCTTTGTTCAGCCCTGATAAGTGTATTCTAGAACTCCCTCCCTGACTTCTGCTGATGTACTGTATCCACAGTACATAATTTTCAGAAGGGGTCAAAAGACAGTTATCTAGCAGCCACCTCCACTTTTCCACCCACTCCAATCTTGTCTCAGTTCTCTCAGACACTGAAGCAGAGAAATAATGAGGTCTACACTCATCACTGTGTTGAAACGATTTTTACTTTGATATCAAGGCAGAACTTAGCCGGCCATAAGCCTCCAAACAGACTAAGTTAAAGTTATACTCATTCAGACCATTTTTATTCACACCCCAAAACAAGCAGGCAGGCTCCCAGGCTTATCTAACGCAACATGCCCCACCTTCCTGTAATTTCTAGTATTTTTCCATACATCCTGTCTTCATGCGTTATCAGCTTTAGTAAGAAGCTTCTCAGAGAGGCCTCTCTGTTATCCAATACACATCTGTGAATCTACACCCATTGAGACTATCTGCTTCTAGCAAACAACTGCTTCAAACATTGCATCAGACATTCTCTTTTGAAGGCAAAAACATATTTTCATTTATTATTATAGGGGTATTCATTAATTATTCAGGGGTCCCTCTTCAGCACCTTTTGGCAACAGCCTCCTTTGGCTGTCTCTTGAAGAGAAGGGCACTCTAAACCACACCCAAGTTCTCTTTCTCCTCTCTATTATTCTCCAGTTCCATTAACAGAGGGGGAGGCGGAATATGCCTTCCTTGAGCACCACCCAGCCGCCCTGAGTCCGCTTGCGGAGAGGGCGGGATATAAGTCGAACGTAATAAATAATAAATAAATAAATAAATAAATAGTCCTTTTTAAAGAAGCCAATTGAACATGGTCTTGACCTTTCTCAAGAACCAGAACTCTTGCAAGATCCTGCGAACAAGAGGGATTTACTGGGAAACCATCTTAAGCATCTGTGTCTCTCAGATGCATGCCTGGGAACCAACTCCCCATCTTCTCACAGGCACTCATGTCCCCTGCAGCCATTAAGCACAGCAGTGCTGCTGGCTCTAACAAATCCAAAGCGCATTCAGGAGTGTGGGCTGCTGCTTCCAGACAATAATGCAGTGGAAAATTGTGACATATGATGCTGCACTACATTTAATCTGGTCCATCCTAAGCATCTTATTACAGATGCAAGTTTTAGGATCAGCTGATCACTGTCAATATATGCGGTGGACTGGGCCTATGTCAGCTGGCAGGCCCCAGGTCTGCCTACCCCTTCCTGGTATTCTGACTTGAAGGTGCCATTCCACTCCCTCAGGGTATTGCTGCCACCATTGTCCCTGTCGTGGGCTCTGGTTAGATGGGACAACATTCTAACCTTTCTCCCATGTCACTAGGAACCCACCTCAGGGCTTCCCAGATATCTTTGTGGCTCCTCCGGAGAGTTGGCAACTGGCCATTTTGTCACTTTTTTGCACCCTAGGTATTCCCTGCCCACTTCTATCATTCCAAGTGCTTGGGGGAACTATGTGGTACAGAGGTACTCAATCTTTTGACAATTGAAATATTTATTTAAAGCTTAAAACTATTTACAGGCAAATTTATTTATTTTATTTATTTATTTGAGATTTATATCCCGCCCTTCCCACGAATGGCTCAGTTCATAAGTGAACTGAAGACATAAATCAAAGCAAACAAAACCCTCCATTTCTCTCCCTGATTTAAACTCATGCCCAAACTAGATGGCATGCAAGACAGGCACCTTACTTAGTTTTTGCTGGATAGATGGTCATTCATACTCTCCAAAATGGTCACTCTGGACCAGCAATAGGGCTGCTGCCTCTGTCTGTGGCAAGCTCTAATTGACGAACATTTCTTCCTGCAAAAAAACCACATTAATTTTTTTCCCCAGGAATTGGCTCACCCTTGTGCAGCATTCTGGGACAGCTCTCTAATGGACTTCCTGTTCTCTCTAGGGAGCTGCCTCAGCTTTACCAGTTACAGACAGGAGGGGAGGGGGGGGATGAGGAGGTGACTAAGCCAAGGCCTTCCTCAAGTTTGGTTGTCTCTCCCCATCCACCATATCACAAACAAAATGGTGTTTCTCCACAACATATTTAATATATCATATTTTTGTTATTTGTGTTATGGGATAATAGTGAACAGAGACTACTGATTGCATACAATTAAATGTATCAATGCTTGTTCAGTTTCTGCATTTCTGTTCATTGGCAGGAGTTTGCCTATTCAGTTGGTAAAAACTAAGCTTTCCAAAGGTTCCTCTAAAGATCATTTTAATAGATGAGCTCACTTAAGTTTCATTTTGGTTTAAATTGTCCTTTATTTACTGGAAAACATCTTGGGTACATTTGTATGTCTTCATTCAATATGGTTGAGATCTCTGAATGTCCAAATGACTACCATGAGTTACGTGAACAAGGAGACACCATGCTGAAATTGGAATAATTGATTGAGGCATCTGTTCCCAGCATGTCAGTCTTCACTTCTCTTGTGAGAGTAAAATATTAAGCAGGTTTTTTTCCAGAGTTGTTATATACAGGGCTTTTTTTGTAGTAGGAACTCCTTTGCATATTAGGCTACACCCCCTGATGTAGCCAATCTTCCAAGAGCTTACACGGCTCTTCTTATGGGGCCTACTGTATGCTTTCCAGGAGGATTGGCTACATCAGGGGTGCGCAGTCTAATATGCAAAGGAGTTCCTGCTACAAAAAAAGCCCTGGCTATATACCTTGTGACTTACCACTTCCTAAGTTTAAAACATTAATTTTTCACTATCCTACATATTCATGATACATATGGGTGAAACCAGAGGCTGTTTTTTGCAAATATTTCTGCAGATCATACTTTTCACAAGTTAGCTCTGAGTCATTATTGCATTCAATCATTGTTGCATGTTTTTACTGATTTATTTGTTTTATTATAGTACTAGCGGTAAAGCCCGTTGTAGGAAGAAATACAACGGGCCCTAGAAAAATATTTGGGAGGAGGGTGATGAATGTGTACATGGCAGAAAGGAAGGAAGATAGACAAACAGAATGAAAGAAAAAGAAAGATTCAACCACAGACTATGCTGTAAATGAAGAAGTGGAATATTGCCCCATAAAGAGGATTTTTTGGGATATTTATAAATAGAATATATAGAAGCTGATTGATGGAGTTCTGGCCTGACAGGGCCAGCAGTAGGCAGGTCACAGAGAGGCTACCTAATGACAGGGGGGCGTGGTGACATAGTGCAAAGCCAGTCTTGTGGTTGCCACATCTTCCAATAAAAATTAGGGGATGAGCCAATGTGTTGGACTTTTGAATCCAGTGGTCCTATTGTGAGAATAAATACAGTGGGCTGTAGAAAGAGGCTCTGGGCAAGTGCCCCGGCCTTGGATACTCAGCGTCAATTTGCTTTTGCATCATATCATGATGACGATCACACAGACACTGAAACTTAACATTCCTTTTGTCTGCAGTGCATTGTTGGCACATTTCCATGTTGCATTTGGCCTTGAAGCTTTTAGCATCAAGGTGTACTTGTGGTGTGAATTTTCTTTTTTGGCCTGGCCTGGTTTTATTATGGTATACCATAGAGTATGCAATTCAAGGTGTCTGTTTTCTGTTGGAGAAGTGATCTGCTTCAGCTTTCCATCTCCTCCCTGCAGACTCTACCTAGGAAAAATACAGTCTTTCTCCACAGTGGGGACCAAAGCAGGAGGGAAGAGACCTCAGCAGGGTATAATGACACAGAGCCCACCATTTTCTCCAGGGGAAGTGATCTCTGCCATCTGGAGAGCAGTTGCTATTTTGAGTGATTTGCAGCCCTCACCTGGAGATTGGCAACAATGGTTCCCCAAGAGGAAATGGCTGGTTTGGAGAGTGGAGTCTATGGCATTGTACTTATCTGAGGTCCCACCTCTCCTCAAACCCCATTGTCTCCAGGCTTCATCCCCTCTAATCTCCAGGCATTTTCCAATCTGGAATGGGCAATACTATCCCCCTCCCAGCCAACCATCAACTGATCTTTATCTGCCCCCCTGACTTCAGCTTTCCATCTCCTCCCAATTCCTGCAGCCTCTACCTAGGAAAAGGACAGTCTTTCTCCACAGTGGGGACTAAAGCAGCTTACATAATTTTCCTCTCCCCCTTTTGATCTGCACAATGACCCTGTGAGGTAGGTTAGGCTGAAAGTCTGTGACTGGTCCAAAAGCATTCAAGTCACTCAAGAACCTGGATCTGGCAGACCCTTCTCGGAAGTGATAACTGCTACATCACACTGACTGTTATGGGAGGCTGTTGCTGAATAGTAACAAGTAGCCAGGCCTAGTTAAGTCATGCTAGTCAGGAGGCAGCAAGTCACCCAGAGGGGGCTGCCATGCCTAGGAAAGCCAACCTCCAGGTGGAGCCTGAAGATCTCCTGATATCACAAGTGAACTCCTGACAACAAATCTCTCTCCCCCTGGAGAAAAATAACTGCTTTGGAGGGTGGACTCTATGACATTATGTTCAACTGAGATTTCTCCCCTCCCCAGACTCTGGCTTCTTTAGACTCCATCACAAAATCTCCATGTATTTCCCAACCTGGATTTTGCAACCCTAGTCAGGACTGCCCTCAAAGAGTTCTCCCTCAAAGGCCAAAATAGACCTGGAAAAAGCCTCCTCCCTCTGCTTTTTACTGATAGAACCAAACTTGGAATACTGTGGTTGCCTGCAATAGCTACTGAAGGAAAATGGAGGACCTGGCAGCAATGTTCCCTCTAAGTTGTGAAGTCCTGTGAGCAAAAATCCTACTTCATGAGCTATTGGCATTAAGGCTGAGAGCAAACATTTTGGCTGCTGCACAAATTAGTATGCTCTAAGGCCATCCTTCCTGAGCTAAGACAAAAATGAGTGAGCCAGCTCACACTAACTCAGCTTAGAGGGAACACTGCCCAGTGGTATGGGCCAATAGGATGCAAAGGCAGTTTCCCCAGTGGCCCAATCCTTGTCTGTCCTGGGGGTGGAAGGATTAAGTGACATTTGGCTCAGTCAAAAGGAGGATCTGTGAGTCATCACTAGTACAGCTTGGCTTTTATATTTATAGAATTAGATCTAATTGGACATTTTGTTCTTCATGCAAAAAATAAGCAACAGTATTAGTTATGCAGAGTATGGATGGTGCATGTGTGTAGTGTCATGAAAGAAGATGGATGATGCTTGAACACTGGTTTTCTCTCCATTGAGACCCCATTATAATAATTAAAATAATTTTATACAATAAATGTACCCTAATGGTATGGGTAAAGCTGGTGGAGATAAAGGCAATCAAAGTTTGCAGACTTCATGGTCTGTTCAGTCCTTTTTTTCTTTTGGTGAACAGTAGGAAAGAAACAGGGTTTGGAGGCATTTGAGATAAAAACATGGCATTGAAGCTTTTTAAGTGGATGCAAATAGAACTTTCTTCACTTAAGACTTCATGTTGACTATATAAAAAAATATAGAAACAGGCATTTGGGAAAAAAATATTATCCCTGATTCAGCCCTTATCCAGTCATTTTAAGAATATCCAGTCTGCGTCGGCTAAATCTTATCAAGCTGCTGAAACTGCTTTTGAATTAAGCAAAGCAATTCAAGAAGAAGTATGCAACCTACTGAGCAACAATACAAAGAAAAGTTTTTGACACTGGAAAAGTTGTTAAAAGAAAATAATTTGAAATTAAGGGGTGTGCCAGAGTCCTCTGAAGGGTCTGCTGATTTAGTTGTGTTTATGTTGACATGGCTTGCCAAGGTTCTGCAATTGTTAGAGGGAGTATTACCAGATATTTCTAAAGCCTTCAGGTGTGGGTCTCCAAACAATCCAAAGAGAGAATATTGCTGGGATATAATTGTGACACTTGTGGACTATCGTATCAAGACAAAAATAGAAACGGAGGATTTTTTTTTTCAATTACAAGGTGCAGAGATAAAAGTCTTCCTGGATTTTTAGTATAAGATGGTTCATATTTTTAGTATGAGGTGATTCATACTAATAATCATACTCATAAAAGAAAAACTGTATTATGCAGTGGATGCTAAATCAGGAAGTGTTCTCACGCATGCTTTAAACTAGGGCTGCCAGCCTCCCACCCCAAGCCAGCTGCCCGGAGGGGAAAGCCACACCCAATAGTCCTTGGTAGACCCACGGGCACAGGGCATGCCTACCTCTCAAGCCACAAATTTGCAGCTTGCAAGGCAAGTGCACCCAGCACCTGCTCTCTCAGAGAGAACAGAAGCTGCTTGCTTCTGCCTTCCAAGCCGCAAATGGGGCTTGGAGGGGCAGCAGCACATGGTGCCCACTCTCTCTGAGACAGGGGGAGTTGCTTGCTCTTGACTTCCAAGCCTCGATTGGGGCTTGGAAGGGCAGCAGCACACGGTGCCTGCTTCCCCCACTCCCCATTTAAAGGCAGGGTCCCCTTAAATGGTTGGAGAAAGCCAGGGAGGGCATGTGTGCGTGGCACTGCATCGCCAACATGTGATGTCATTCTACGTGATGACAGCCCTGCCTGTCAAGTCGGCTGAATTCAATAACGAGTCTTTGGTTGAAACAAAGTTGCTAGTTTATTGAAAGCAGAACTGCAGACCATGATAGAGATTGAAGGACTGGGGTACATAGACATTAACCAAGCATTTAAGGTATAGATCAAAGGATTCCTATGGGCGGGGCACTCTAAGCCGTATATTTTCACACTAGGATGTTACTCCCTCGTTCCCAAGCCAAGGCCTTGGTGCTTCACACTCCCACAGACACCCGGCATGAGAAGGCTCCACTATCTTGTTCGCATATCAGCATTTCAAAGCAGACTACACAACAAAGGCATAGCTAAGAGGAGGGGGGGGAAGGAGAGGTAGCTAGCAGCATTCGGTGTTCAGTATGAGCCCAGAATCCCTTGCTTCTGAACCAGAGTTAGAAAACATGTTAATAAAAATACAGCAGACTTGACATACTGCCCCCCCTAAGCCCCCCCTACGGCGCGGGCTCGAGGTTGCTCCCGATTATGGCTTTGTGTTTCGGAACTGTTTTTCGTTGATTCTGACTGGTGCCAATCGGTCGAGTTCGGGCTTCGACGAAGCAAGCTGCAATGAAACACAGGGTGGACTTTACCAAGGGCCGGAGGCAAATCTAATTCCACAGTTACTGGGTTAATTACTCGCTTGATCTTAAAGGGACCCATGAATTTAAGAGCCAGCTTCCTGGATGGTTGGAAGAGGGGTAGATTTTTCGTTGACAGGTATACTGAGTCCCCAACTTTCAGTTCCCAGACTGGCACATGAGACTTGTCGTATTGCCTCTTGTAAGCCTCTTTTGCTGCTTTTAAGTTCTCCTGGATAGATGGCCAGCACTGGCTAGGTCCCTGCCACCACTGCTCGAAGGCAGAGCCTGTCTCTGGACCTTCCCCCCCCCCCGGAAGCATCGGGATCGATTTTCCCTCATACCCAAACACTGTGGAGAAGGGGGAGGCTTTGGTGGAACTCTGAGCACTGTTGTTATAGGCATATTCTGCAAAGGGGAGGAGGTCTACCCAGTCGGACTGGCGTTGACTCACAAAGCACCGCAAATACTGTTCCAGCACCCCGTTCACTCTCTCCGTCTGTCCGTCCGTCTGGGGGTGGTACGCTGAGCTTAACCCCTGCTCCATTCCTAACAGTTTGCAGAACTCCCGCCAAAAGGTGGCAACGAACTGAGGCCCCCGGTCACTAATAACTTTGTCCGGAATTGAGTGGTGTTTGGCCACGTGATCAAAGAATAGAGTGGCCAGTTTCTTGGCGGTGGGTAGTTGAGCACAGGGGATGAAATGAGTCTGCTTGGAAAACATGTCTACTACCACTAAAATGACTGTCTTCCCCCGTGAAGAAGGAAGCTCTACTATAAAGTCCATAGACACAATGGCCCAGGGGCGTTTGGCCGTTTCTAGTGGTTGCAGCAGGCCTGGGGGCTTCCCCCCTCTCTTTTTCGCCATTATGCATACCGGGCAGCTGGTTATGAATTCCGACATGTCCTTTCGAAGGGACGGCCACCAAAACTGCCGGTTTACTAAGTGCAAGGTTTTCACATAGCCAAAGTGCCCGGCCAATTTAGATGAATGGCATAGTTGTAAGATTTCTTTTCTCAGGGTCATCAGGATGTATAGTTTCTCCCCCTTATACCACAGACCGTCTTTTCCCTTCTGCACCCCCTCGGGCCGCCCACCTCCCTCCCTTTCGGTCTCCAAGGTGATGCGCTGACGGCTGAGCCCGTCCAGCTCCCTCCTTTTCTGCGAGCGGGTAGTGACCATGGCCGCCACTTGCATGGGGGATATTAGTGAGTCAACCACCTCTTCCCTCTGGCTCTCATGTTGTGGGAGCCTGGACAGGGCATCGGCTAAGAAGTTCCGGGTCCCTGGGATGTGTTTCAGAGTGAAATCGAACTTGGAAAAGAACCCCGCCCACCTGATTTGCTTCTCACTTAGCTTCCTTTCCCCAGTCAGTGCCTCAAGGTTTTTGTGATCCGTCCATATCTCGAATGGCACTCTAGCCCCCTCTAGCCACGATCTCCAGGTTTTTAGCGCAAACATGACCGCGAAAGCTTCCTTGTCCCACACTGACCAATTTCTCTGCTCGTCTGAGAATTTTCTCGAGATATAGGCACAGGGTCGCAATTTCCTTTCCCCATCCCTCTGCATGAGTATGGCTCCTACGGCGACATCGGAGGCGTCGCATTGGACCACGAAGCCCTTGAGCTCGTCCGGGTGGCTCAGGACCGGCTCGCTAGTGAACAGTTGCTTGAGCCGGTCGAAAGCCGCCTGGCAAGCGGGCGTCCAGTTTAGCTTCGCCCTGGGTCGCTTCGCGTCCTCCCCTTCCCCTTTTGTCTTTAGGAGGTCCGTCAGGGGCAGGGCGATCTGGGTGAACCCCTCAATGAATCCTCTGTAAAAATCTGCGAATCCGATGAAAGATTGGAGCTGTCTACGTGTCCTCGGGGGGGCCCACTCTACGACCGCCTGCACTTACGCGGGGTCCATGGCTAACCCATCTTTAGACACTCGGAACCTGAGGTAGTCTAATTCAGTGCAGTGAAACTCGCATTTAGATAGTTTGGCATACAGTTGGTGCTCTCGCAGGGTGGTCAGCACCTCCCTCACCAATTTTACATGGGACCGCTCATCCTTTGATGCGCACTCGGAGGCACACTCGAGGCGACCGGAGCTCAAGCCCCTGGCAGCGGGAGTGAAGGCGCGGAGTGTGGGGCGGAGGACGGAGGGCCGAAGCCCAAGGACCCGCACGATGAGGACTACGAGATGTTTCGATCGATGGTCTGCCGCGAGGTCGACGGGGCGGTGAAGGACCTCAAAGACTTTCGACGGGGACCTGGAGGAAGTGAACTACTTTGCAATCCAAGCAAATAGCAACATGTACTATTGGTGGGACCTGTTCCCCGACGAGCTGAGCCGAGTTGCCTATCTGGGATTGAAACTGCGGGGCGCTGCTAAGAAATGGTACGTGAGTCTGTGTGAGACCAACAGCCCGATCCTGCACTTCGTGAACACGTTTGTCCAAGCGCTACTGACCCAATACGAGGACCCCCTGCAGGAGGCCCGAGCGCTCTCGGCGCTGCGGAACATGAAGCAGGGGGCCCGATCCATCCGGGAGTACGCCGCAGGTTTCCAGGCTAATGCTGCCCGAGCCCGGAACTGGAACGAGGTAATGAAGATCGAGCACTTCACCAACGGGCTGAACCCTAGCATTCTGGACCGGGCGCTCACCCAAGCCAGCCCAGACACGCTAGTGGGGTGGATTCAGCTCGCAGGAGAGGTGGAAACCAACCTGAAGAGAGTGGCAATGCTGCGCCAAGCACTGGCGGCCGGCAAAGGAGCACCCAAGACCATCCCCGGGAAGGTCGAGCCTCCCAAAGCCAAGAAACTGCCGGCAGCTGCCCCGGCGGGGCCCCGCCGCTGCTTCCAGTGCGGCGGCCCAAACCACCTTGCCTCCAACTGCCCTCAGCCGCCTGTGGGGACCGCCCCGACGCCGGGGATGACCAGGCAAAGCACCCGGGCCCCGAGAGGCCCACTGGCCGCCCTAAGGATGCGGTGAAAAGCAACGCGCTGATGGTGCAGGAGGAGCTACAGGAGGAAGAGGTCCGTCTTTCTGCTGAATTGGCCGACCTCGCATGGGAAGAAGAGCCGGCGGGAAACGACTCCGACCTGCTCTAAACGGTGCCAACCAGCAGGTCGATCGGGAGAAGGCACCACTAACGGTGAGAACCACGGGAAGGCTGTACTTTGTGATGGTGAAACTGCTGAACCCAAAACTGAAAAGATTCCTACAGATTCGAGCCCTCATAGACTCGGGGTGTAACTGAGAACTAATCTCTCCCAAGGTGGTGGAGGCCCTGGGACTAGAGCGCTCGCAGCTTCCCCACCCCATGCTGTTTGAGCAGATGGATGAGTCGGTGATGGGGGGTAACCATGTACGCAGGAGACGGAGCCATGCCCCATGGGGATTGAGGGCCATTGGGACCTGGAGACTTTTGTTATTGCCCAGGCTTGCGGCTACCCCGTGGTGTTGGGAGTGGGGTGGTTGGAGAAACACGAGCCCCTCATCTGCTGGAAAGCGCAAACCATTCGGTTCCCCGACCCCGATTGTAGCGGGCACTCCTGGAGCCCAGCGTAGGGGCCGCGAGCACCCGCCGCCCGGGAAAGGGCATGCGTCCTGGTAGAAGAGGTGCACCAGGTCCCGAGCGCATACCGAGACCTAATGGAGGTGTTTAGCGAACGGGAAGCCAACCAGTTACCCCCCCCCCCATCAGAACACAGACTGTGCCATAGAACTGATCCCCGGGGAAAGCCTACCCCGAGCCAAACTCTACCAGATGGGGTGGGCCGAGAAAAAAGAACTGCGCAAGTTCCTAGACTTGACACTGCCCCCTCCCGGAATCCCCCCAAATTTCTCTGTTGGGAGAATTGTTGGGACTTGGCTACCCTACTTTAAACATGGAAGTGATGCAATATGAAGAAAAGATCTCAGAAAAGAAAAATAAAATTTTCCCCAACTCCACAAAAAACCAGCAAAATACTAATTTGTTCTACTCCAGAACTCAAAGAAGGACTTTAATCTTTAAGGACATGTTTATTAATTTTACATGACTCATTGAATGCTGTTTTAAAAATTATTAAACATAACTGTTTAGTTTAGGGGGGAGGGGATATCCAGAAATTCATGACTCCTGTTTTGAAAGTGGTCCCTGGAAGGCAACATTGGTTTTGAGGCCTCCCAAGTTTCCAGGGGGTCTTACCCTAACTAAGGGTAAGAGGCTAGAAGAGTAATTATAATAAACTGTATTGAAGAAATAAATTGTATTAGTTTTTTTTCACAGATAATATAGTTAGGGTAGGAGGGATAAAAGGGGAGGGATATCGGGGAAACCCCAAAATTAAATTTTATTTAATAGTTTAGGAATAGGGAGAGTAAAGCTTTTAGGACAGACTATTTTTTCTTTAGTAAAGTGTGCACTGCATAGACATAAATAAGTATTTGTAGTTATAGTTAGTATGTACAAGGGTTTAGTTAGGTTTGGTTAGTAGTTAGCCACCTTATAACTGTTTGTTGAAAAATTAATCTATATCTAGTATACATAGTTATAAAATTCAAAGTTTTTAAAGTTACAAATTTTATTAAAAGCAAATTATTTTAAGGTAAGCAAATTTTATTAAAAGCAGAACATATAGATTGTGATAATTTGATATATGCCCCCTCATTCAGCTGGTACAGAGTTTCAGTCTGGGTTGGCACCAGTTTGCAGATGACACCCTGCTGTATGTTGATGAACCACTGATGAAATACCACCCCAGATATTTTGGTCAAGAGTCTGGAGGCTGTGGTTGGTTAGTTGAAACAGAGCCAGCTGAAATTAAATCCATCTAAGACAGAGGTTCTGTTACTGGGCCATGGAAATTCAGGGTTAGAGTATGAGTAGTTAAGTATATGGGCTCTTATCTAGGAGAACCGGATTTGATTCACCACTCATCCACTAGCAGCTGCTGGAATGGCCTTGGGTCGTTGCAAAGTTGTCCTTGAAAGAGCAGCTTCTGAGAAAGCCCCACCTTCCTCACAGGGTGTTTGTTGTGGGGGAGGAAGGTAAAGGAGATTGTGAGCCACTCTGAGACTCTGAGATTCAGAGTGGAGGACACGATATAAATCCAATATCATCATCACCACTACCACCCCATCATCTTGGATATAAATCCAATATCATCACCATCTTCATCTCCTCCTCCTCCTCCTGACAATGTGCCTTTAACACCAGTGCCAATTGTCAGGAGCCTGGGTGTGACTCTGGAAGCCTCCCTTTCTATGGAGGCCCAGATCACAAATGTGGCCAGAGTGGCATTTTTCTATTTGCACCAAGTAAAGCAATTAGGCCTGTTCCTGTCACACCATGACTTAGCCACAATGATCCATGCAATGGTCACCTCCAGACTAGAATACTGTAACTCGCTCTATGTACGGCTACCCTTGAAACTGACCCCAAAATTGCAACTGGTCCAGAATGCCATGGTGCATTGTCCTCATGGGAAATTTGTTCAGAGCCCACATTCAACCAGTGCTCCACCAGCTGCATGGGTTTCAGGTTGAATACTGGATCAAGTTTAAAGTTTTGGTATTAACATTTGAAGCTCCAAATGGTCTAGGACCAGCATACTTTCAGGACTGCCTCTCTTGGTATATCCCCCAAAGAACTTTACAACCAGCTTACAACCAACTTTACAACCAGCTTACACCCTACTGGTAATCCCTCACCTGAAAAGCACCTTGACCAGAATCAGGGCTTTCTCGGCTTTGGCTCTGACTTACTGGCTCTGACTTTGGCTCTGACTTACTGGAACACTTTATCAAGTGAGATGCAGGCCCTGTGGTATGTAATGCAATTCTGCAGGTCCCGCAAGACAGAGATGTTTCGCCAGGCTTATGGCTGAGGCAGCAATGGTTTCCATTTTAGATTGTCCTCTTTCCTTCCTCCCCCTCTCTGTTCTGTTTCTTTTATTTCTCCATTTGATTAGCTGTAGGGTATTTTATTCTCAACACCTGGATAAGGGGCACTAGGCTGTGCTTTTTTATGTGCCATCTGATTATTGTATTATTGTAAACTAGGCTTCCCAACCCTCCCGCCCTGGCGGGGGACCCCAGGATTTCCAGCCTCTTCCCCCGCTCCCCAAAAAAACGGAAGTGGGGGGAGGGGGGAAAATGGCACCAAGGAGTGTGGCGAACAACCCCATCTCAGAGCGGGCAACGCCGCTACGTTGCTGCCGCCTCTTCTCCGCTTCACCATGGCTGCTCCTTCGAGATGGGCTCAGGCTGGGCCCATCTCAGAGGAGCAGCTGGGATGGGGCGGATAGGGGGCGGCGGCGACGCGGCGGCATCGCCCGCTCCGCCTCTGAGGTGGAGTCAGGGGGGGCTGGCCAGGAGTGTGGTGGGCCGTGAGTCTGGGTCCTTCTAGGACCCGGACTCACGGCTCGCCGTGCTCCTGGCCTGCCTCCACCCTCCCCTCCCCTTCTCTGGTTTCGCCTTGGCTGCTCCTCCGAGATGGGCTCAGGCTGGGCCCATCTCGGAGGAGCAGCTGGGATGGTGCGGGGAGGGGGCGGCATGGCGGCATCGCCCGTTCTGCCTCTGAGGTGGAGTCGGGGGGCAGGCCAGGAGAGTGGCGGGCCGCGAGTCTGGGTCCTTCTAGGAGGAGACGATGAAGGGGTTCCACGAACATGGCTTTGAGGGGCAGGAAGGAATGATAAAAGTTCAGGAGCCCCCCAAATGCTTATAGCTCCTGTTTGGATTTGGGTTCCGGGGCATCGGCTATGGTATTGACTTTGCTGGGAGCCGGAAGGATGCCCTCTGCATCGACTAAGAATCCCAGGAATTCAACCTGCAGGACTCCCAGGAGACACTTTTTCCATTTCACTTTTAGCCCAGC
This sequence comes from Heteronotia binoei, assembly GCF_032191835.1. Lineage (NCBI taxonomy): Eukaryota > Metazoa > Chordata > Lepidosauria > Squamata > Gekkonidae > Heteronotia > Heteronotia binoei. Next base: position 1,173,844 of record NC_083230.1, read on the forward strand.
CAAGTCGAAAGCTTGTAGGACGGCGTGGAGATGGTTGATGAAGTCCTCTTCCGTTGGAGCGGCGATCAGAACATCATCAAGGAAGGGCTGGACCACGGGGGTGCCTTTTAAGAGGGAGTCCATTAAGTTTTGGAAGATTCCCAGGGCCATGCTGACCCCAAACTGCATTCTCTTAACCTTGAATGCCCTCCCTTTGTGTAACAAATGTTTGCGCCTCGGCGGTGGCTTCATCGACTGACAGTTGTTGGTATGCCTGTGCCAGATCCAATTTGCCAAAGATTTTCACGTCAGCGAGGGAAGCTACCAGCACTGGGTAGGCATGGTCTTGTAGCGCCTTATTCAGTGTACACTTGTAGTCCGCACAGATGCGAACATCTCCATTATGTCAAGTTGGCAGATTCAATAACGAGTTGTTGTTGATATAAAGAAACTACTTTATTGATACTGATTCTTGAGGCCAGAGTCAAGCACTGAAAAGACTAAAGAACATACTGTAGATACATTGCATATAAGGGATACTTCAAAGGAATTCCAAAGGGGGGGGGTTATGCAGGGAACATTCACACATTGATGTTACCAATTCGTTCTCAGGCTTGTATGGCCTTGATCGTAGTGGGCTCCTGACTCCCTTCCATGAGCCAGGCCTGAGAAGGCACAGATAAGACTTTCTCATATTTCCATTTCAAAGCAAAGCTACCCTCTAAGGAAAGGAGGGGGTAGGGAGAGTATGAGCTAGCAGCATTTGGTTATACTTTGGTTCTACCCAGAATGCTCTTTGACTGAGCCAGAATTATAGACAGACATGACATGCTGCCCCCCTTAAGCAGCCTCCACCGCCCCATTGGGACATTTTTGATGGAACTTTCTGATTAGATCTGGTGCTGAGATATTCTCCTCAGCCACCCATTCATTTTCGCTGGCTGGGAAATGCTTCCATTTGACTAGGTAGTACAAGATCCCTCTTTTGACTCTAGAGTCCAGGATTTCTTGGACCTCGTGGTGACTCTGGTTTCCAATTAACACAGGCTGGGGGGCTGGTGCTTGAGGATGCCAGACCGAAGCCCCGGGGTCTCAACGAAGAAGGCTGCAATGAAATACAGGGTGTATTTTACTAAGTGCCTTTGGCAGCTCCAGTTCCACTGTCACCTGGTTTATGACCCTCTTGATTGTAAAGGGCCCTAGAAACTTATAAGCCAGTTTCCTAGAAGGCTGACTGAGTGGCAGATTCTTAGTAGATAGGAATACTGAGTCTCCCACCTTGAAATCCCACGCGGGAGCATGGGACTTGTCATATTGCTTCTTATATGTTTCCTTGGCTGCCTCTAGGTTCTCCTGGATAGTTTTCCAGCTCCCGCTCGGTCCCTGCCACCATTGTTCAAAGGCGGTGGGATCTGATGAGGGTTCCCCTCCTGGCAATAAGGGCATTGGTTTTCCCTCGTACCCATACACAGTGGAGAAGGGGGAGGCCTTGGTGGAACTGTGCACACCATTATTATACCCATATTCCGCGAACGGGAGCAGGTCGATCCAGTCGGACTGTCGGTGGTTAATAAAACAGCGTAGGTATTGCTCTAGGACCCCGTTTACACGCTCCGTCTGTCCGTCCATCTGGGGGTGGTAGGCAGAGCTCAAGCCTTGCTCTATCCCCACAAATTTACAGAACTCCCGCCAGAAGGTGGCAACGAACTGCGGCCCGCGGTCGCTAATGACCTTGTCCAGGAATGAGTGGAGTCTAACCACGTGATTGAAGAATAGTGTGGCCAATTTCTTTGCTGTGGGCAATTGGGCACAGGGAATAAAATGGGCTTGCTTGGAGAAGGTGTCTACCACCACCAGGATCGCTGTCTTCCCATGGGAGGGGGGTAGCTCCACAATTCAATCCATAGACACCACTGACCAGGGGCGCTTTGCTATTTCTAGGGGCTTGAGGAGTCCCGGGGTTTCCCCACCCCTTCTTTTGGCCATAATGCAAATGGGGCAAGAAGCTACGTACTCTGACATGTCCTTCTTTAGGGACAGCCACCAGAATTGCCTACTGATTAGGTGCAGGGTCTTTATGTAGCCAAAGTGCCCCGCCAGCTTATTGGAGTGACAGAACTGCAGTACTTCTGCTCTTAAGCTTTTCAGGACGTACAGTTTTTCTTCTTAGTACCACAGCCCATCTCTCCCCTTTTGTACTCCGTCGGGCCGATCTTCCCCTTTCCCCTTGGTCTCCGCGGCTAGTTTTTCCTTACTTAGCCCCTCTAGGTCCCTTTTCTTTTGTGACCGCGTAGTGACCATTGCCGCTACCTGGGAGGGCGGAACTAAGGAGTCTACTACCTCTTCCCTCTGACTCTCATGCTGCGGGAGTCGCGAGAGGGCATCCGCTAAGAAGTTTTTCGCCCCCGGTATGTGCCGCAAGGTAAAGTCGAATTTGGAGAATTCCTGCCCACCTGATTTGCTACTCACTCAGCTTTTGCTTTCCCGTGAGAGCTTCGAGGTTTTTATGGTCAGTCCAAATTTCAAAAAGTACTTTGGCCCCCTCTAGCCAAGTTTTTAGGGCGAACATAACAGCAAAAGCCTCCTTGTCCCACACCAACCAGTTCCTCTGCTCTCCCGAGAACTTCCGGAAGATATAGGCACATGGTTTCAACCTCCCCTCCTCGTCCCTTTGCATGAGAATGGCACCGACGGCCACATCGGAGGCATCGCATTGCACAATGAAGGCCTGCTGCTCGTCGGGGTGGCTCAGGACCGGTTCACTAGTGAACAGGCGTTTTAGTTTGTTGAAGGCCGCTTGGCACTTCGGGGTCCAATTTAATCAGGCTCCCGGCCGTTTAGCGTCGGGCCCCTTCCCTTTTGTCTTTAGTAGCTCTGTTAAAAGGAGGGCGATCTGGGCGAACCCCTCTATGAAGGTCCTATAAAAATTTGCGAACCCGAGGAAGGATTGGAGCTGTCTACGCGTCCTTGGGGGAGCCCACTCTAAGACCACCTGCACCTTGGCCGGGTCCATCGCCAACCCCTTTTCTGACATGTGGAACCCCAAGTAGTCTAGTTCGGTCTGATGGAATTCGCATTTAGACAGCTTGCATAGAGCTGGTGCTCCAGCAAGGTGCTGAGCACCTCCCTCACCAATTTCACATGGGACTGTTCGTCCTGCGAGTAAATAATGATGTCATCCAGATACATCACCACCCCCTTGAACAAAAATTTTCTGAGCACATCGTTAATAAAGTTCATGAATACTCTTGGGGCCCCCTGCAGTCTGAAGGGCATGACCAAGTACTCGAACTGTCCCATGGGCGTATTGAACGCTGTCTTCCATTCGTCCCCCTCCTTGATGTGCACTCGGAAGTACGCAAACCCCAAAGGCATGAACCACGTCAGACCCAGCAAACTTGTACATCGGCCACCCACCACCAGCAGGTCCAAAAGTCCATCAAAATTTCTGTACTGCACCCGGAACTTTCCCCATCCCCTTATTTCTCCATTGTTCTGTAAAAAGTCTTTGAGGATGAACCCCACAGGCCAGAGGTGAGGCCATCTGTTGTGACAGATTTTCTTGAGGGTCTCCTCCGAAATAATTGAAATGGAGGATCCTGTGTTCAATTCCATCCTGTGTTCAATTCCATCTAACTTAACAGTCACCTTGATTTTATCTGTGGTGTCCAAGGGCAGATGCAGTATCTGTAGTGGTTGGAGTGATGTAGTGTGGAGCTCCATCTTCAGTTTACTCCTGGTGCGCGGTTTGTCGCCTTCGGGTTCCTTTGGAGTGGCAGACTCGGGCAATGTGGCTGACCTTACCACAGTTCCAGCATTGGGCATCTCGGAACCGGCAGGTCCTCTGTTCATGGAGCTCTCTGCAGCTGGCACAGGGAGTTGAGATTGCAGCATGAGGTGGCGATGCAGTCGGGTGTGAGGCGCAGCGAGTAAGTTGGGGCAGCTGTAGGACCTCTTCCACTTCGTCAGCTGATTTCATGTGGTGGGCTGCCGAGGTGGCCCTCTTGGAAACTGGTGGGCTTGGTGACAGATGGACCTCAGCGGTGAACTGGTCTGCTATCTCTGCAGTGAGGGCCTCTTCCATCGCAACCTGGAATGTGGGGTCCTTCTTGGCAAGGAGCCTCCGTTGGATTCTTTCATTCCTGAGGCTGCACACTAGTCGGTCCCAGAGGGCCTCCTCCAGGTTGCTGAAATTGCAGTGGCGGGCCACCCTTTGGAGAACCGTAACAAAAGCTGTAATCGACTCACCCACTGCCTGATTCCTTCTGTAGAATGCGTGGTGGGCCACTATGATGGAGGGTTTAGGCGTGAAGTGCTCTTGAAGCCGGTTCAAGATGGTCCAGTATGGCGTGTCTTTGAGGTCGGCCGGAGCCAGCAGGAAATGGGCGATCTCAAATGTCAAGTGACCGCAGACACAGAAGAAGGTGGCCCGCTTCTTTGCCTCATCCGTGATGTCCAAAGACTCCAGGAAGAAAGCAAAGTGGGAGGTGTAGGATTCCCAGTCCTTGGTGGTGGCGTCAAAATCATCGAAGTGTCCTGGAGCGGCAGTCATGTCATCCGGCGGCGATGATGCGTTGTGCAGTGCTGGATGCAGAGTGCAGTGATGCACGGTGCAGTGCTGATGGCCTGGGCTCCTCGCTCACCAGGATCCCATCCTTGTAGCCAGTATAATGTACTGGGTTCAAAGCATGTGGACGCCCAAGAGTGAGTTCAGTTTTTTATTCAGTGATTCAGCATAGTGAGATAGGAACAGAACTGTCTGGTGTGACCAACAGCCCTGCTTATATGCATGCAAACCTCCCCACCAGGAAACCCATTACCATCATCCCATTACACACAACTATAGGTTAATAAGAAGATATTGTATTTATATCCCGCCCTCCACTCCGAAGAGTTTCAGAGCAGCTCACAATCTCCTTTACCTTCCTCCCCCACAACAGATACCCTGTGAGGTGGGTGGGGCTGAGAGGGCTCTCACAGCAGCTGCCCTTTCAAGGACAACCTCTGCCAGAGGCTGACCCAAGGTCATTCTAGCGGGTGCAAGTGGAGGAGTGGGGAATCAAACCCGATTCTCCCAGATAAGAGTCCGCGCACTTAACCACTACACCAAACTGGCTCTTCAGCTGGCCTAACGATCCCTGATGGGCCTCCTTCCTGAATCCAGGTGACTATTGCTTTAAGGTTTCAAGCTCAGCCATGTCTCTGCTGACCCTAAGGCCAAACTCCAGTTCCAATACATAACAACCAAAGAAAATCCTGAGGCAATTTGCCTGCTTCTGCTACACTGGACTGTGTAGTCAATTCAGCCAATTACCTAAGCTATACTCACTGATGCTCATGCAGTCAGGCCCACAGCACCAGGAGACATCTCAGAGTCTCATCCTCTTTGACCTTGTTGTAATGATACCTTCTTCTTGATGTCTTGTCTTCCTGTTTTACCAATTTATTGATAGCATATGGTTACAGAACTTAATTTCCCTTCGTTGCTTCAATACTAACCCATATGACTTTTCAATCCCCCCTCCCTCCAATATAGACTTCCCCGAGGTTATAGATTCTAATTCAAAGCTAAAGATACATCTGACTAATCAAAATTATATATATATTTCCCCCCCTTCTTGCTTCTTCGTTTTTTCCCCCCCAATATTACTAAAAAATTGTCCAATGTCTTCTTACATTCGACTATTTCTCTATGTATTCTTTAAACTTCCTCCACTCTTTTTTAAATATCTCCAAATCATAGTCTCTTAATGTTCTAGTTAATTTATCCATTTCACTCCACGATAGAACTTTCATAGTCCAATCCCATTTATCCAGTATTTTTTCTTGCTTCCAAAGCTGCGCATACAATGTCCTAGCAGCTGATAGCAGGTACCAAATTAGAGTCCTATCTTCCTTTGGATATTTTTCTAATTGTAATCCAAGCAAAAATGTCTCTGCAATTTTCTTAAAGTCGTAACCCAATATTTTGGAGATTTCTTGTTGTATCATCTTCCAATACTCTTTCGCTTTTTCACATGTCCACCACATATGGAAGAAAGAACCTTTATGTTTTTTACACTTCCAACATCTATCCGACATTTTCTTGCTCATCTTAGCCAATTTTTTCAGGGTCATATACCACCTGTACATCATCTTAAAACAATTTTCTTTTATGCTCTGACAAGTTGATATCTTCATTGATTTCATCCAAAGGTATTCCCATGCATCCATTTGTATTTCTCTATTCACATTGACTGCCCATTTGACCATTTGAGATTTTACTACTTCTTCTTCTGTAGACCATTTCAATAATAACTTATATACTTTTGATATCAATTTTTCATTATCACCAAGCAGGACCCTTTCCAATTCTGTTTGTTCTCGTCTAATTCCTTCCGATTTTATATCATTTTCCAACAAGCTTTTAATTTGTTGCATTTGAAACCAATCATATTTATTGTCTAGCTCTTCCGAAGATTTTAATTCAATTTTATCTCCTCGAATCTTGAGCAGTTGGTTATATGACATTTCTCTTTTATCGTCGGATTCAGCTGTTATTTTTATTACTTCTGCTGGCACTATCCACAGCGGTTTTCTCTCGTCCCCATATTTCTTATATTTTATCCAAGTACTTAGTAAAGTGTTTCTAACATAGTGGTGAGAGAAAAAACCATCCATTTTATTCTTCCCATAATACATATACGCGTGCCAGCCGAATTTATTTCCGTGAGCTTCTAACCATAAAGGTTTTTTATCTAACAGCATTATCCAATCTTTAATCCATGTCAAACAAACTGCATCATGATACAATCTTAGATCAGGAAGTTGAAAACCTCCTCTCTCTTTAGCATCTGTTAAAATCTTCATCTTTATTCTTGGTTTCTTTCCGGCCCATATAAAGTCGGAGATTTTCCTTTGCCATTTGTTAAATTGTTTTGCATCTTTTACAATCGGGATGGTTTGAAATAAATACATTATTCTTGGCAAAATATTCATTTTGATTGCAGCTATCCTACCCAATAAGGACAAATTAAGCCTATTCCATTTCATCAAATCTTTGTCCATTTTGCACCACAGTTTTTCATAATTATTTTTGAATAAATCAATATTCTTCATTGTTATCTCTATTCCAAGGTATTTAACTTTGGTTGTGACTTCACAACCCGTCACCTCTTGTAGTTCCTTTATTTTATTTGGTTGCATATTTTTACATAAGAATTTTGATTTCTCTTTGTTTATATACAATCCTGCTAGTTCTCCATACTCTTTTATCTTGGCTAACAACAATGGTGACACTTGAATCGGATTCTCCAGTATAAACACTATATCGTCTGCAAAAGCTTTGTATTTATAAGAGAATCTTCTAATTTTTAAACCTTCTATTTCTTCATCTTTTTGAATTTGTTGTAGCAATATTTCCAAGGTCATTATAAACAACAGTGGTGATAACGGACATCCTTGCCTTGTTCCTTTACTCACTTTCAGTTCTTTAGTAAGATCTGCATTTATACACAATTTTGCATATTGATCTGTATATATTGCTCTTGTCATTTTTATAAATTGTTCCCCTAAATTGATTTTTTCCATTACCGCAAACATAAAGTCCCAGTTCAAGTTGTCAAAGGCTTTCTCTGCGTCAACAAAAAATAAGGCCGCTTCCTTTTCTGGATGCTTCTCATAGTATTCCACAACATTAATGACAGCTCTCACATTGTCTTTTATTTGTCTTTTAGGAAGAAATCCGGCTTGGTCTTTATTTATAAAATTGATCAAATATTGTTTCAATCGCTCTGCTAAGATTCTTGAGTAAATCTTATAGTCGTTGTTCAACAATGAAATTGGTCTATAATTCTTTACATTTGTGATGTCTTTATCTTCCTTAGGAATTAAAGAAATTGCAGCTTCCCTTCATGTCCTTGGGATCTTCCCTTCTTCTCTTATTGTATTTAACAGTTTCAACAGTTTGGGTGTTATTTCATCCGTAAGAGTTTTATAAAATTTTGATGTGAATCCATCTGGTCCAGGGGCTTTACCCTCTTTCATTGCTTTTATTGCTGCTTCTACTTCAATTTTCTCTATTGGGTCATTTAATATCTTTTTCATATATTCCGTCAAAGGCGCCACCTGGATATTCCGTAGATACTCTTCCATTTTTTCTTTGCTTATATTTACACCTTTAAATAAATTTGCATAGTATTTAAAAAATTCTCTTTTAATTCCTTCTTGATCCACTATTTCTTTCCCATTTGCCATGATTTTATTTATAGTCTTATTTTCTTTCTTTTTTTTCAATTGCCAGGCTAAATATTTACCAGGTTTATTCGCACTTTCAAACGATTTCTGTTTCAAATTTTTTAAATTCCATTCTAACTCTTTGTTCAGCAAATGCTTAACTTGGGATTGTAATATCGTAATTTCTTTTATTAATTTCTTTTTCCCTGGTCTTTTTTTCAAATCTTTTTCTTTATTATTTATTTCCTTTTGCAATGTTGCCAACTTTTCTTCCTTTGCTCTTTTATCTTTATTGTTCAATGTAATTAATAGTCCCCTCATTACTGCTTTATAAGTGTCCCATATTGTTTGAAATTCAATGTCATCCGTTTCATTTATTTGGAAGAACGCTGCAGTCTCCTTTCCTAAAAATGATACAATGTCTTTATCTTGTAGTAAATCCTCATTAATTCTCCATCTTCTTGTTTTCTTTCGCAGTTTTGTAGACCAACATATTGGGTTGTGATCCGCCCAAACCTTGGGTAAAATCTCAATTTTTTTTGTTATGAGGCCCAAATTTTGGGAACCCCATATCATATCTATTCTCGAAAAAGAGCTATGTCTCGCTGAAAAAAATGTATAGTCTTTTACTTCAGGGTTAAATTTTCTCCATATGTCTTCTAAATTTTCTTGTTTAACCAATTCAAAGAAAGATTTGGGTAGCTTCCCTTCTTTTTCATTCTTCTTTTGGCTTGATCTATCAAGTTTATTTTGTATTGTCCCATTAAAATCGCCCATCATCAAAATCTGATCATATGTCTTTTCATCCAATTGTCGATTTATATCTTTAAAAAATTTATCTTTTGCTCCATTGGGTGCATATAATCCTAGCAATAGCGTTTTTTTTCGCCTCTATCATCACCTCAACAGCGATGTATCTTCCATCATTATCTTTAAAGATTAATTTTGGCTCAAGTTGTTCTTTGATGTAGAAGACTACCCCTCTTTTCTTTTGTTCTGCTAGTGAAAAAAATTCCAACCCCAAATTTTTATTCCACAAAAATTTACTGTCTTTGCGTTGTATATGAACTTCCTGTAAACAAATTATATTGCATTTTTGTTTTTTAATCCAATGAAAGGTTCTCCTTCTTTTCTGTGGTGAATTTAGTCCATTTATATTCCAAGATAGTAATTTGTACTCCATTATGATTTTGATTCTTTATTTTCTTCAAAAAAGCTATGCATCTCTTGTTCGCTTCTTATTGTGATCCTTCTTCCCTGTTGTTCAAATCCAAGACCTTCCGGTATTATCCATCTATATCTTGTACCCTCTGCGCGTAGCTGATCGGTTAACTTCTTGTATTTCTTCCTGTCACTGATCACTTGTCTTGGTAACTCTTTCATTATTTTGACTTTACTCCCTTCTATAGCCCATGCTTTCTGGTAGCCTTTACTCACAATCTTCTCTGCCATCTCTTTTGATCTTAGTCTTATAACAATGTCTCTTGGCAAACCTTTATTCTTTGCATATGCAGAGTTGACTCTATAGGCACCATCCAGCATCCTCTTGAATTCGTCAGGGTCTTCACCTAAGTATTCAGTGATGTTGTTCACCGTGTATCCCGTTAAGTCTGCCTCTTCCATTTCCGGTACCCCTCTCAGGCGAACTTGTGTTTCCATCATCTTACAGTCATGTATTATAACCTTCTCTTGCAGTTTTAACAAGGAGGAGGCCTGCACATCCACTTTCACCTCCACCTTCTCAACTCTATTTTGTATCTCTTCCTTGAAACCCTCTATATCTTTTTTAAAATCTCCAATTTCTTTTTTAATGTCTTTTTTTATTGCCACTTGCAATTTTTCCATAGCTTTTAACATTTTTGCCTCCAGAGCATCAAATTGAGACTGCATCTTGTCTAATGAATGGGTTCTTGCCCTAGTTGCTCTTCCTTCTGACATGTACAAAGTCACCAAACCCTGAAAAAAACACCAATTAGGATGCAGCACCCAGTCCAATAGCTTAAGATGAGTTCTTTTAAATGAGACTAATTTCGTCTTCCTCCCACTTTCCTAGGCAAAAATATTGATTTTTCACAAATTTGGCAGTTTTTCCCCCAGACTCCCTCATCAATCAGCCTTCTCTGTTCCCGACCATGGAGAAATTTCAAAAGCCTTTATAAGGCAGATCCTTGAACTCCTATCTCAGTGAGGTGGTGGGTCAAAACAGCATAGTTGACCATGTTGAATGCTGCTGTCAGATCTAAAAGCAGCAGCAGCGCTGATCCAGATGTCTCCAGAGGTCATCTGTGAGGGTGACTAACACAAACTCCACATTGTGGCCAGGGTGGAAACCTGACTGGGGATTGATCAAGGATGGATGTGTCCTCCAGGAAAGCCTGAAGTTGTTCAGCTACCTCTCTCTCAAGTACCTTACCCAGAAATGGTAAAACTGGGTGGAAGTTGACCAGGACCATAGTGTCCAATGTTAGTGTCTTGAAAAGCAGACAAACCACTGCCTCCTTCTGCTCTGCTGGGGAAATCCCAGAGGTTTGGTTGAACCTGTCTTATGTGTAACCTTCAAGCTGACAAGCTGAAGCAAATATTAAACATTTTGTGCATCTCTTGAACAGCTAGGCTTTGAAAAGTGTCCCACTAAATTTTGGGTTTTCTTATTTTTGAGCTGGCATGTGGTTATAGTTAAAATAGTTTTCTGTCTCTATAGATAACTTGTTCCACAAATTTGAGTGCTTTGTTAAATAAGCTAACTCTGAGTAGTCTAAAAAGAATTAAGTAGTGACTGAAGTTCATATCATGACATTATGATTTTAAAAGTATCTCATTCAAATGGATAATGGGAGGGATGGTGGCTCAGTGGTAGAACATCTGCTTGGTAAGCAGAAGTCCCAGGTTCAATCCCTGGCATCTCCAAAAAAGGGTCCAGGCAAATAGGTGTGAAAAACCTCAGCTTGAGACCCTGGAGAGCCGCTGCCAGTCTGAGTAGACAGTACTGACTTTGATGGACCAAGGGTCTGATTCAGTAGAAGGCAGCTTCATATGTTCAATGGTACTTCTTTTTTCTCATGTTTCAAGGTGGTAGAACGAATTTATTTTAGGACAGGCAGAACTATATATTAGGATGGGTAGAACAGCATCCTCACTGTCATAGAGGAATTGAATTATAAAGCAAGAGCCTACATAAAAATTAGTGTATGCAGACTCCACAATCTGGGACCCTGAAAAATTAAGGGGCCTGATTGCATGGAGAGAACTAGGGATGTGCACCAGGAAAAAAATATTTTTAAACCTGGATTTCAGGAAGTAAAAAATTATTTGTATTCTAGGGGGTCAGAAACCTATTATGTGTGAGCTCACGGCAGATATTTTTGAGACTGTCTTGGCTATGTATACTGTGGTCCAAAATCATCACCTCATAAGGTTAAGTAGAGTCTTAGAAATAAACAGGTATGGGTTTAAAGTAAAGAATGTATTAAGAAAAAAGAAAAGTTGCAAAGGAAGCTAGCAAACTGAATACGGAGCTTGAAATAATGAGGAAGGGAAATATATGAGCCTGGTCCAGTGGTTGAAGTGTGGTAACATTGGCCAGTGGGAGGAGGAAGCAGCATGGATAGGAGCAAGTGGAGGAGCTGAGCATGATATTTAAAGGCTCCTTCATTGGAATAGTAGAACCAATCCACAGATTCCCCCCCATGCATTCCCACATGAGTTAGTTGCTGGAGCCCAGTATTGAGATGGGACCCAGTGGCTGGAAGAAAAAGCTGGAATTTTTGCAGATAACTATACTCCAAAAGTGTGAAGGAAATAAGATACGAGGAAATAAGATACTTTTCAAAATGGATTAGATTGGAGCCACAAGTTTTAAACCTCATTGGTAAATCTATGAGATAACTGTTGCATGGGAAAGATATCAAGGAAATTGGGGACATCGATGGTGTTTAGGTCCCAAATGGAATAACAAGATAGGTTATATGACCACCATTGGTTTGGACTGAATTCTGGAGGGGGGAAACACAGTGAAGGAAATAAATATATCAAAATCAAAGACTGATGAGTTGATGTGTCATTCCTAACTCATGGACAGATCCCATTAGTGTTCGTGGAATGCTGTATTTATTTAACTATGCAATTGTCATTACCTTTAAATGGGAGGAGAGTGATTTGTCTTTTACTAAACATGGTGGTAATTGTATTACATCTTGTATTTGAAATTATGTGCTTCAGTATGCAGCTTTTCCCTTCTACCCTTGAATTAGAGAAATACATTCCTGTCTACTATTCCACACTCTCATAGGCGCCAAATTAAGAAGTCAAAAAATAAAACAAACAGATACATAGCCCTTCTGGAGGATCAGTGAAGGGATCTCAGCTATGTACTAATGTGCTCATTTGAGAGCTTGCTCATGGGGTAATACAAGAGAGCTTGCTAATGGGTCATGTGGCAGCACAGGTCCTTACAGGGACCACATGGAGGGCACAAATACATCCAGTGCTTTGTGAGCTGCATTGGTTGCCAGTGTAGCACAAGAGCAGATTCAATGTACCTTTGGGACCACCTCTCCTGGTATGTTCCCTGAAGGGCATTAAGATCAGTGGGTAAGAACCTTCTGGTTGCCCCTGGCCTAAAAGATATCCAGCTGAACTTGCCCAGGGCCAGGGCCTTCTACACCCTGGCCCCAGCGTGGTGAAACTCTCTGCCATCTGTGCCTGTCTGACCTAATAAAGTTTCACAGGACATGTAAGTTATAGAAGTTCCACCAGGCCTTTGGTTGTGGCAAGTAATGGTTCTTTACATCTGCCTGGCACCTTTCCTTCCCCCCTTGATTGATTGCTAGCACTGCCATCTTGTTAAATGTTCTGAATGTTTTAAAAATTAAATTTTATGGTTTTAATTTGTTTTACATTGCACTGCATTGAGTCAATTCATTGTAATCCATTCTGAGCCCCATACAAGTGGGATAAAAAAAAATCTAATTTTATAAATAAATAATAGGATTGAATAGTCAAACACACAACAGCAAGTAGCCCTGTGCCCTGGATTTCTGATGTCAAGGGAGCATGAGCAAATGTCGGGGGGCACTAAGTGGCCCCCTCCTTCAGCAGAAGGACTGGCTTCTCCTGCTGTCCCTCCCACATATTCTAAGCAGTCCTCCCTCCCCTCACCACAGCCTCTGCCTCCTCCTGAGGAGCCGTGGAGGTGAAAGCTAAGAGGGTGGGGGCTGTTCCCTCCCTACTGGGAGATTTAAATCATGTGGGAGGGCACCCAGGAGCAGTCGCTGCCTTTCCCCTGCTATTAAAAGGCCTGCCAATCAGCTGATTAGCAGAACTTTAAAAGCGTGTGGGAGGCTGGTGGCTGCTCATGCTGCAATTTGAATTGTGGGGAAGGGAGAGGGGAGGAAGGAGCACATGGCTGGAAGAGTGGAAAGGGAAGCAAAGGCTGCAGGGCCGGGAGGGTGCCCAGGAACAGCCACTGCCCTCCTGCACGATTGAAAGGCCTGCCGATCAGCTGAGCGGTGGGGCCTTTAAATCGCGCAGGAGGCCAGCCATGGCACTCAAGCAGCAGCAGAACCATAGCAGCAGCAGTGTTGAATGGTCAAAGGCCCCAAATTGGGGGGCCCCATTGGAAGTCAAGAGTCAGGGCCCCCACAGGCCCCCCTCCCCCATGGCTATGGGCCTGAGAGCAAGCAAACACTGGCCAAAAGCCACAGTCACTTGAGTGAGCAGTCACTTGAGCTCTGGGAGAGAGCAGGAAAAGTGGCCTGCTGAAGGGGTAAGTGTTTACCTTGTCTTTAACTACCTTCCCAAACTGCTGAGGGGGGGAGGGAATTAGCTGTGTGTGTCTGAGTTTGTGTGTTTGCTTGTTGGGATAAAGGGACTGCTGATTGCATCAGGTGATTGTTGCTGATTGGGAGAGTCTGTGTTGCCTGGGGCTGACTGTGGTGAGAGCTAAAGGGCTCTTGGCCTGTGGCTCTTAGCCTGGGGGCTCTGAGAAAAGCCCAGGAAGGATGTCCCAATAGGATAAGGATACTTTCCACAAGGAGAACCACATAAAGGTATTAAAAGAGGGGTTGTATATTTTAAAAAAGCAATTATGAAGGCAGAATGTCAGCAGGCGGGTGGGGGCTATCCAGTGTATTGCACTGAGTGTTGTAAGTATGACTGTCTGCCTGCTGGACAGAAGTCTTGGGTGTGTGCTCAATGCAAGGAGCTCCTGGTCCTCAGAGAATGAATTTGCACCCCTGAGGCTGAGGTGGCTGACCTGGAGAAGCAGAGACAGTCAGATAGGCACTTGGATAAGACTCTTGGGGGCATATTAGGTGTGTCCCACTCTGAAAATGGTAGCCCCGCTGCTGCTAGGGAGCCTGAGGGTCAAGAGGGAACCGGGCACCATGCTGAGGATAAGGGGAATGTGCCCTCAGAAGGGACCTCTTATTCAGTAGGTGAACGGGTATCCTTTCACGCCAAGGAATCATCCTTGATCAAGGAGGAAGGGGGGCTCTAGGTAGTTAGTGATTCGATCCTTAGGCAAGTAGACAGCTGGGTGGCAAAACTGCGTACTGACCATATGGTGACTTGCTTGCCTGGTGCGAAGGTAGTGGACATTCCATGTTTTGTAGATAGGCTGATAGTGTTGCAGAGGAGCCAGTGGTCGTGGGACATGTCAGCACCAACAGTGTGGGAAAATGCAATTGTGAGGTCCTGGAGAAAAAATTTAGGCTGCTAGGCAGGAGACTCAAGGCCAGGACCTCCTAGGTAGCCTTCTCAGTAGTGCTACCTGTTCCATGCACAGGGAAGCAAAGACAGGCACAAATTAGGAGTCTCAATGTGTGGATGAGACGATGGTGTAGGGAGGAAGGGTTCAAATTTGTTAGGCACTGGGATGATTTTTGGAACAAGCGGGAGCTATGTAAAAGGGATAGTCTCCACTTGTCCCCAGAAGGAACCAGGCTGCTGGCGCTTAAAATCAAAAAGGTGGCAGAGCAGTTTTTAAACTGAATCTTGGGGGAAAGCCAACAGGAGATGAAATGTCTCTGGTTCAGGATGACTCATCTCAAAGAGATGAAGGGTTAGCTGTTACTTTTCTACCGGGTAATGGAATAGAGTTGTCCACTGATATGGTGACAAACAGTATGGATTGCCTGGCAAAGTCTTGAGGCAGCAGGAGGAAGGTTGCGGGCCTAATTTGCCTGGGAAATTATAGATGTTTATATATCAGGGGTGGCCAACAGTAGCTCTCCAGATTTATTTTTTTGCCTACAACTCCCATAAGCCCCAGCCAGTATAATCAATGGCTGTGGCTGATGGGAGTTGTAGGCAAAAAACATCTGGAGAGCTACCATTGGCCACCCCTGTTATATACAAATGCTAAAGGTGTCCGAAGTAAAATGGGGGAGTTGGAATGCTTGTGTTGGGGGGAAATATAGACATTGTGGATATTTCAGAAACTTGGTGGAATGAGGAAACTCCGTGGGACACGGTGATTCCAGGATATAAATTATATCGGAAGGATAGGGAGGGAAGGGTTGGGGGTGTGGTGGCTCTGTATGTCAGAGAGGGTATACAGACCAGTAAGATTGAGAATGTCAGAGAATTAGATTCCCTTCTAGAAATGCTTTGGGCCGAAATAGTGGGCCCAAAAGGAAACTTAACTCTGGGAGTTTGTTATCACCCACTGGATCAAAAAATAGAGGATGATGGACTTCTGGGCTTTGGTCATGGAGGATTGAGCTGCTTCTCAGCCGAGGAGCAGACCAGAGCCTCTGTTCTGGCCAGAGAAGATGATCCTAACACCTGCTCCTACTTCTTCCAGGCAGGGAGAAGGCCAAGACATGCATATGAAATTCTGAGGGGATTTACTTTGGCTGACAAGGAATTCCAGTGGGGTTCCTTTTTGGCTTTGAAGAGTCCCCAGAGAAGGATTGCATTCCAAAATCTACAGAGGATTTCTGTGATCATTAAATTGACTTAAATTCACCAGGATTCAAAGCTTCTTTGGAACTGATTAACATCTATCTTTGAAAAGAGCGGTGTTCAAAAGTATAGCGGGTTTAAAGGTAAAAGATCATTATCTATCACTCTGGGACTAAAATAAGATTAATTTAAAATAATGACAAAAGTCTGGATCCAACTACGTCATTCTAAATTAAAGAGGATAAAGGAGGGGGTAAATTTGGGACTAATGAAATTCGAGAAATAAGGTTAAAAGAGGAAAAATAACTTTTGTTTTGAATACCTGTGGTCGGGTCAGACAACCCCCTCCGAAACAGAACTGCTGACTTGGTGAAGATGTCACAGGAAATGGCGTCATAGAAACAACACGAGACTTCTTAATCTTTGAAAACAAGACTTGGTGGCAAGCAAGGAAGGAAGCAGCCATTAAGAGAAGGGAAAACTGCAAGCCTCACAGCCCTCTCTAGGACTATAAATCATAGAGAATTACTGACAGTCATTAAAAGAAGGTCAAAACTTTAAAAAAAATTTCAAAAGAAAACGGGACTTTAAAAAATAGTGGAGCCGGCAAATATCATTAAAAGGTGAAATCTATTGGATTATATGCTTTGAATCAATTTTGGTGCACTCTAGGAGGAAAAAAGGAAAAACTTTTTTAAAGGGACAGAAAAGCCGTGGTCGCCATTTTGAAGAAATTAAAACTTTAAAAAATTAATATCTCAACTTAGGAGCCTCTGGGAATGGCGATATTTTCAAAACAAGATAGAACGATAATTTGGTATATGCTTTCAACTGCACGGACATTATATGCGCAGATGTGGAAGCAAGACAAAACACCAGAAAGGTGGGAATGGACTTTAAAAGTTATGCATTGGAGTGAAGTGGACAAGATTACAAGAATCTTAAAAGAATATGATCTTGAGAAGTTTAAAAATGAGTGGGAAAAGTTTCAAAAATATGTTGAAAAACAATGGAATGTTAAAGGACATTTGGCGATTTTTGACAATGGTTGAACTCTAAAGGAATGATAAATGGATTATAGTCAAAAAGCGAGACTATGTGAACATATTTTCTTTTTTCTTTTGATAATGACTAAAGGATTATTATGAAGATGGATTACAATTATAATGTATAGGGTTTTTTGTTTTTTTATATTTTTTTGTTTTAAGATTTCTTTATGAAGATTCTTTAATAGATAAAATTACCTTTTTTTAGCAATTTAATTAAAATACACTGCCAGAGTTCATGAAAAAAGGGGGGGAGAGGGGGGAGAAAATGTAATGTATTTGTATTAACTTTTTAATAACAGATGATGAGTATCATTATTATATATTCTCTCTCGGCTTGACTTCGCGAACGAAGATTTAAGAAGGGTGCAGTAGTCCACGTCTGCTGCAGGCTCGCTGGTGGCTGACAAGACCAATGCGGGACAGGCAGATCCGGCCACAGTGGCTGCAGGGAAAAGTCTGATTTGGGGTTGGTGCTGTAGCAGTGCGATTCTTCCTCAATCTCCTTTTGTCCTCAAGACCAGCTATGGGTGCGTTCTCAAAGGAAGAGACAGCCTGGTGGATGGTGTGACTCCATGCTTTGCGATCTGAGGCTAGGTCAGACCACTGGTGATGGTTGATGCGACAGGTGCCAAGGGATTTCTTCAAGGAGTCCTTCTACCTCTTCTTTGGTGCCCCTCTATTTCGATGGCCGGTGGAAAGTTCGCCATACAGAGCAATCTTGGGAAGGCGGTGGTTTTCCATCCTAGAAATATGCCCTGCCCAGCGCAGCTGCGTCTTCAACAGCAGTGCCTCGATGCTTGTAACCTCCGCCCTCTTGAGGACTTCAGTGTTGGTCACAAAGTCACTCCAGTGGATGTTGAGGATGGTGCGAAGGCAGCGCTGATGAAAGCGCTCAAGGAGTCGCAGGTGATGACGGTATAAAACCCACGATTCGGAGCCGTAGATGAGGGTTGTCATCACAACAGCTTTGTAAACATTGATCTTTGTGCCTTTTTTCAGATGCTTGTTGCTCCACACTCTTTTGTGCAGTCGGCCAAATGCACGGTTTGCCTTTGCCAGCCTGTTGTCAATCTCCTTGTCGATCTTGGCATCTGAGGAGATGATGCACCCCAGGTAGCTGAACTGTCTTCAGAACTGATTCACCCACAGTGATGCAGGGAGGGTGATAATCTTCCTGGGGTGCAGGCTTGTGGAGAACTTCTGTCTTCTTCAGACTAACTTCTAGGCCGAATAGCTTGGCAGCCTCTGCAAAGCAGGACGTCATATGCTGCAGAGCTGATACCGAGTGGGAGACGAGTGCAGCATCATCAGCAAACAGTAGCTCTCGGATAAGTTTTTCCATTGTCTTGGAGTGAGCCTTTAGTCGCCTCAGGTTGAACAGGCTGCCATCGGTGCGATAGCGGATGTAGACACCATCGTAATTATCTAGATCTACTGCGGCTCTTTGAAGCATCATGCTAAAGAAGATCGTAAAGAGAGTTGGTGCGAGAACGCAGCCTTGCTTTACACCGGTGCCTATTGGGAAGGGCTCCGAGAGGTCGTTGCAGTGTCTGACTTGGCATCACTGGTCTTCATGTAGCTGGATGATCATACTGAGGAACCTTGGGGGACATCCTAAACGTTCCAAGATTTGCCACAGGCCTTTCCTGCTAACAGTATCGAAAGCTTTGGTAAGGTCGACAAAAGTCACATATAGACCCTTGTTCTGTTCCCTGCATTTCTCTTGGAGCTGCCTGAGAACAAATACCATGTCAGTGGTGCTCATGTTAGATCTGAAGCCACACTGGCTCTCTGGGAGGAGTTCTTCTGCAATGGTGGGCACCAGTCTGTTCAGGAGTATTCTGGCAAGGATTTTGCCTGCGATGGAGAGCAGGGTTATCCCCCGGTAGTTGGAGCAGTCTGACTTTCCCCCTTTGTTCTTGTGTAGAGTGATGATGATTGCATCGCGAAAGTCCTGTGGTAGTTTGCCTTGTTCCCAGCAGGTGACAAGTACTTTGTGAAGTGTGCTATGTAGTACTGTGACCCCATGCTTCCAGATCTCTGGTGGGATTCCATCAACTCCCGCTGCCTTGCCACTTTTCAGTTGCTTGATGGCTTTAACAGTCTCTTCTGGGGTGGGTATCTCATCCAACTCTGTTTTCACTGGTTGAAGTGGGGTGAGGTGGATTGCTGAATCTTGAACTACGCGGTTGGCACTGAAGAGAACCTGAAAATACTCTGACCACTGGTTCAGTATGGATGCCTTGTCTGTGAGGAGCACTTGGCCGTCTGCACTATGCAAGGGACTCTGAGCCTGATATGATGGGCCATATACTGCCTTCAGGGCTTCGTAGAACCCTCTTAAATCACCAGTGTCTGCACACAGCTGGGTTCTCTCTGCAAGCTTGGTCCACCACTCGTTCTGAATGTCTCGAAGCTCGCGCTGGAGGTTGCTACATGCAGCGCAAAAGATTGCTTTTTTCCCGAGACAGGAGGGCTGAGCAAGATGTGCTTGGTAGGCAGATCTCTTTTTCGCTAGTAATTCTTGGATCTCTTGATTGTTCTCGTCAAACCAGTCCTTGTTCTTCCTTATGGAGAACCCAAGGACTTCTTCAGAGATCGACAGGATGGTAGTTTTTAGGTGTTCCCAGAGTGCTTCTGGAGAAGGGTCTGTGGGGCAACTGGGGTCCTCAATTCTTGACTGGAGTTTTGCCTGGAATGCAGCTTTAACTTCAGCTGACTGAAGGCTGCCAACCTGAAGCTTCCTCCGAGGGATACCTCCTCTCCTGGGTGTGGGTTTAAAGTGAAGACGGAGATTGCAGCATACAAGACGATGATCCGTATGACATTCCGCACTGGGCATTACTCGGGTGTGTAAGACATCTCGAAGGTCTCTCTGGCGCACCAGAATGTAGTCGATAAGGTGCCAGTGCTTGGACCGTGGGTGCATCCAGGTTGTCTTCAGGCTGTTCTTCTGCTGAAAGATAATGTTGGTGATGGTGAGTTGGTGCTCCGTGCAAAATTCTAGCAGGAGGCGCCCGTTATCATTGCAGTTGCCAATGCCGTGTTTGCCAAGTACTCCTTTCTAGGCTTCCGAGTCTTTACCTACTCTGGCATTGAAGTCACTATAGCAGCGCCCACCTCACGGCCTCACTGGATCTCTATATTTTCGTCTCTTCGGGGTATTTTTACTTGTTCTGTTGATGGGACCCCAGCAGCTTTGTTTATTCTTCCCACAAAATATATAGGCTCACGAGAACTTTAACTTAAACCACAGATTTATTGTAACAAAAAGTCTTAACTGGGGATATGGGAGATATTTACACAGGCTTATTCTTTCTTCAGTTGTTTCAAGCTTACAGTCACTTTTACTTTCTTGGATCTTTCACAGTTACACAGTTCACCGTTCCCTTTAACTCACTCTCCACCTCTAGCCAAGGTCTGGCCTCTTGGGACTGATGTGTCTAGTCTCACCCCTCGACTGGATTCTCTCCTCTCAGCCCTTCTTGGTGTCTCAGACCCACATCCACTCCCTCAACCTCCTCACTAGATCTTTAGAGTAGTTTCCTGGTGTCTGTGACCATTCCGGTCTTAACTGACTCACACACACACAGCCCTCTTGGCTGGTTTTGTCCAGCTGGCAGTCTCTGGAAGACTTCCCCGTCTCCGTCTCCAGCTTCTTCACAGGATCAACTGCCCTCTTAGCCCTTCTGGCCGGCACTAACTGACCCTCTCAGTCTCTGTCAGGTCCCCACTGACAGACTTCTCTGACAGGCCTCCACTCTGTCAGACTCCAACTGACTGAACTCCTGCCTCAGCAGTTTCTCTCCCTAAACTAACTTTTTTCCCTCCCTGAGAGCTCAGAGCACTTTGCCCCCACCCTCAGGTCACCTGACGCAGCCCTGTGCGTCTTCAGCTTATGCTTAACCCATTGCTTTCCGTCACAGTCACCAAGGATGATCACCTTGTCCTCTGTAGGGGTCTTCCGTACGAGGTTGCGTAGATCAGCATAGAACTTGTTCTTTTCTGCAGGCTATGAAAATACAGTTGGAATTGGCCAGAATAGAATCAGAAAAAGAAATTCAGATGGCCAAGATTCAAGCGATCTGAGTGACCTGTTGGCAGATTTTCGAGTTTGGAGGCAATGGAGTTCCTGACCATGAAGCCAACGCCAGAAAGGCGGCTCTCAGCCTTTGACTTACCCGACCAGTAGAGGGTATAGCCAGCACCATGTTCTTGAGGACTACCTTCCTCAGGGAAACGGACCTCACTGAGAGCTCCTATGTCAATATTCAACCTGAGAAGTTCGTGGGCAACTAGAGCAGAGCGTCGTTCAGGGCGACCACTGTCTACTGTGTCAAGCATGGTTCTGATGTTCCAGCACGCAAACTTTAGTCTTTGCACACTTTGTGAGGCAGGTGCATGCCTTTTCTTTGTTATTATTTTTTGACCGCAAGTAAGGATGCCCGTTGACCGCGGCTAGCCAACTGGGGGGGGGGGGACAAGCTTTGTTTAGGCCACCTTTTCTAGGCCCCTCTCCGTGTGGAGCAAGCAGTGCTGTCCCTAGATAAGGCTGCTTGGTCGTTCAGGGTGCTGCCGAAAAATGCTTTCATCTCCGGGTCAGCATCAGGCGACCAATACCCTGAACCGCCTACATGCAGGATCGGAACTGCGGCTTCCAGTGGCATCTTCCACCTGCCGTTTCGCCCCTTGCCCATCGCTGCAGGACTTGGTGTGTTGTGGGTTGTGGATGTGGATATGCCCTTCAGGCCTGTGCAGAGGAATTTTTAGGTGAAGCACAGTGTGCGCGGTACTGGCTCCACTCTTTCACCTTGGGGTCATCTGCCATGGCCCAGTAAGCCGGGACGCCGGCAGCGAGTCCTCCAGGTGGTAGGTGTTTCATTAACGAGCTCTATCTGCCCGGGTTTGATGTTAGAGTTTTCCTTCTCTTGGCTGGCGAGGTTGGTGAGCCCAGCCTGCCCATCCGGTTATACCGCCGGACATTCGGTCGCACCACGACGTGGCAAACTCTGTGAGAAACGGGGGGGACCAGTGGGAAGGTGTTGCCACGGATGCAGTAATGCAGGAGAGGCCATTGCAGTGACCATCTGCCAGGCATAGCCAGACAGTGACCACGCGGCGTTCACTACACCGGGAGAGGAGAGGCTATGTATTGCGCATACACTTTCCCTGGGGGGGCAGGATACCCAAGAGGGAGCCCACCCTTCCCCCCAACAATATATTGCAGTATAATAAATTGGTTTAAATGAAAAAAAAAATAGAGGATGATTATAAAATGATGAAAGAATTAAAGATAGCAACGAGATGTAAAAACTTTGTCATAATAGGTGATTTTAACTATCCACACATTGATTGGGTCTATATATGATTGAGTTTTTAGACAGTCTCAGTGACTGTGCTATAGAGCAGATGGTCATGGAACCTACAAGAGGAGAGGTGATCCTAGACTTGGTCCTAAGATCTGGTGAAAGATGTAAAAGTGATTGCACCACTTGGGAACAGTGATCATAATGTTGTTGAGTTCACCATTTGTATAAATAGAAAGTTGCCCTAAAATCCCCAATCTTCGGGGTGGCCCTGGAGAGCTGGTGACCGAAAGAACCCAGACCTCTCCCTTCTCAGGGTTCCCCTTTTTTCTCCTGATAACAGGCAGAGTGGGAAAGACTAAGTGGTCAGAGCACAACTCCAATAGTTAACTCCAAAAAATATTCAAGCTATTTACACTATTAACAGAGAACACTTACCTTGCTAGGATAAGGCATACTGCAAGGGAACCTCCACACTGTGGACCAACAGGGCACAAATCAAACAGAAGAAAAATGTGGTCTTCTATTCAAACATATTTGAAACGAAATGAAACTAAGTCCTCAGGGCCAGATGAATTGTATCCAAGGGTTCTAAAAGAACTTGTGGATGTAATTTCTGAGCCTCTGGCTATTATTTTTGAGAATTCTTGGAGAACAGAAGAGGTGCTGGAAGATTGGAGGCGGATGAATGTTGTCCCCATCTTCAAGAATGGGGAAAAAGATGATCTGGGTAACTACCAACCTGTCAGCTTGATGTCTATCCCTGGAAAAGTTTTAGAACAAATCATCAGTTGGTCCTGGAACATTTAGAAAAAATGGATGTAATTACTAAGAGCTAGCATGGGTTTCTCAAGAACAAGTCATGTCAGACTAACATGATCTCTTTTTTTGAGAAAGTGACTACCTTGCTGGATCAGGGGAATGTTGTAGACATCGTTTCTCTTGATTTCAGTAAGGCTTTTGATAAGGTTCCACATACTGTCCTTGTTGACAAATTGGTAAAATGTGGTTTGTATTCTGTTACTGTTAGGTGGATCTGTAACTGGTTGACAGATTGCACCCAAAGAGTGCTTGTGAATGGTTCCTCATCCTCTTGGAGAGGAGTGACAAATGGAGTGCCTCAAGGATCTGTCCTGGGTCCTGTTTTGTTCAACATCATTATAAATGATTTGGATGAAGGAATAGAGGGAATGCTGATTAAATTTGCAGATGATACTAAATTGGGAAGGGTTGCAAATACAGTAAAAGACAGAAACAGGATACAGGATGACCTTGACAGGCTGGAAAACAGGGCTAAAATCAATAAAATGAATTTTTAACAGAGATAAATGTAAAATTCTGTATTTAGGTAGGAAAAATCCAATGCATAGGATGGGGGAGACTTGTCTTAGCAGTAGTATGTGCGAAAAGGATCTAGGGGTCTTAGTGGATCATACACTGGACATGAGTCAACAGTGTGATATGGTGGCTAAAAAGGCAAATGCAATTTTGGGCTGTATCAACCAAAGTATAGTATAGTATCGCTTTACTCTGCTCTGGTAAGATCTCACCTGGAGTATTGTGTTCAGTTTTGGGCACCACATTTTAAGAAGGATATAGACAAGCTGGAACGGGTTCAGAGGAGGGTGACAAAGATGGTGAGGGGTCTGGAGACCAAGTGCTATGAGGAAAGGTTGATGGAGCTGGGACGTTTAGCCTGGAGAGGAGGCAACTGAGAGGTGATATGATCACCATCTTCAAGTCCTTGAAGGGCTAATTAAATCAATTGAGTTTCTGGCTCAACATTAGGAAGAAGTTCCTGACAGAGAGATTCCTCAGTGTAACAGACTTCCTCGGGAGGTGGTGGGCTCTACTTTCTTGGAGGTTTTTAAACAGAGGCTGGATGCCCATCTGACAGCAATGAAGATCCTGTGAATTTAGGGGGAGGTGTTTGTGAGTTTCCTGCATTGTGCAGCGGGTTGGACTAGATGACTCTGGAGGTCCCTTCCAACTCTATGATTCTATTTCCCTAACTTCTCTACCTGGGAGGTTGCAGTGCAGGACAGTGTCTCTTTTCCAGCAGGCCTCCAGCTCTCCTTCATCTCTCTCGCTCTTTCTCTCTAGAGAGGGCAGGAAAATCCCCAGTCTACCCCAGACTGGTTGCAGCTGAATGCCTTGGTTTTCTCACTGACTCACAGGGTTCCCCACATCTGTGGCCTGGCCACCCTGCACAGCCCTTTTACAGGAATCACTCCTACTCTCTTCAGTAGATCAAAGACTGCCTCCTTCCTGCTTGGATAGGAGTATAAATAGAGGTTGCCCCACCCCTTGAGGAAGTTCTCCTTTTTCTTGCATTTTGTAGGCCCAGGGCTGCTGGGACTTGTAGGTCAGAGGAAGAGGACATTTTGAACCCTAGGACTACAAATGGCAGCCATTTTAAAACTAGGCAACTGTCAGCAATTTAACCATTTTGTTACACTCTTAGTACTTTCTTTCCATGAAAGCAAGTGAGATATCATGAGTAGGATAGCCAGATAGACAGCCCTCCTTGACCAATCACAGCTCTGGCTTTTGCCAGCTATCCAGTCCTCAGCATCAGAAGATGGAAATGCAGGCAGTTTGGCTTGTCTTGGCCTTCTGTCCCCCCCCCCCCCTGTATCTCTGATACAGTATTATTATCTGATACAGTGATACTCTATTATTGAATTTTTTAAATGTAGGAATTTCTTGCAGGAGGTAAGACCCATTTTTACTGCCAGGGTTCAGTTGTGAGCATTACTGAGCTTTAAATATGCTCACTTAAAAAAAATAACACTAACACCAGCTCTCTGGGTGTAGAAGGGTCACTTAGGTGAGTCAAAGAAAACAGAATGGGTTATTAAAGAACATAAAACCTTGACCACTTAGAGAACCAATGTAGTCATGAGATGATCAATCTTCGGAAATGTAAATCCCTTTCAAAACTATCACTTATTGTCCACTAAGAGAATTCTCTACAGAATTAAAATGCAATCCCTCCATTCCTTTGCTTCTGCTATTTCATTTCTATTTGATATTTAAAACTTAAGTTATCAGATAGAAAAATTCCATTCTCTCCTTTTAGGAAACATCTGGGGGAAGCTCTTGCCTGCAAATTCCTGTAACAGCTTCTTCCTGACTTTGAGTTAAGTAGCCTCCTTCCATCTATTTAAGGCTGCAATTCTATGCACAGGTACATGGCAGTAAACTCCAGAAAGTCTGTTGGACTAAACAATATCACAAGTTTTATTATTATACCTATCAGTATTACTCAATGTATATTTAGATGTATTTCTCAGTTAGCTGGAAAACTGGAGAACTCTCTAATTTCCTGTGTTTCAATTTTTCTAAGTTTCTTACACCCTATACAAATTTACTAGGTAGCAAGTCACAAGTCCTGAAATTCCATATTTACTAAGTATGCAAGGATATGTTTCAAAACATTTGCTAGCACTTAAAGTGCTTGTGCTCCTTTGTTTCTAGTTATGAGTAAAGGTGAAATTCCTTTCAACAATGTAATTTTTTTTGAGAAGGACCAACTTTTAATCTACTGTGCACTTTTGCACACTATATTTCAATTAATGTGAAAAGTACAATCATAAACATATTTAAGTGGGAAGCAAAGCCATGATATTTATTTCTAAGTAATGATGCAATATTTAATTGACTTTGTTTAATTAAACTAACCAATTACAAGCTTTTAAATTCAATAAAAAGATGTTTATGGGACTTCCGGTTTCGGCGACCCGTTGTTAGGAGTGGCTCGGATCGGCGCGTTCAGAGCCGCTCCTAAATCTAGCAGTGGAGGGGTTTCCCCAGAGGGGAGACTCGATTCCGGGACCCAGGAGGAGTTCTGGAAGGCAAGCAGCTTGAGCAGTGGAACGGGGACGACGGCGGCGGTTGCCCCCTGATCCTGGCTCGCTACAAGCCTCACTGTCTCATTCGCCATTTTTAAAAGGCATGGGGGTTGACTGCCGGACTTTTCTGTTTTTTTTCAACTAGTGACTCTGTTTTAGTTGGACAAGCTGCATCATTACTACGAAGGTTGTAAGTTTTTTCTGTTTCTAATACTGAATACTAAGGCATTGTTTTTATAAGCAGGAAAAGTGGAGAACTGGGGCTAAAGCGGAACTCAGAAGAGGCAAAGGCTGAGAAAGGGGGGGGAGCTCTCTCTCTTTCTCTTTCAAGGCTTTCAAAAGTTCCTGCCTAACCTGGTGATGTCTATAATCCCTGCATGAGAAATATAAATCTCATCAATTTCTAAATACAGAAAAGACTTGATGGCTGAATGAAACTGACTTGCTTTAAACTTCCTTCTGGAGAAAGATTTGGTTTTGGGAAAGTTGCTTGCAAATATGCATGGAGGAGAAGGACAGATGGCTTAAGAATTTATTTTATTTATTTATTCGATTTATATCCCGCCCTCCCCACTGAGGTGGGCTCAGGGCAAATTAAGAAGTAATTTGAAGGTTATTTGGAAGTACTTTGAACAAATCTGTGTGAACTCCAGTTAGATATTTAAATCCTTGTGGGCTTTGTACATTGGATTATAAAATACAACCAGACTTTTGACTGAAGAAAGAATTACCTGTGCAAGTTTTCAAAGTGCATGATTATCTCTTGATGGTGGATGTTATGGATATAATCTCTTAAATTTGGTCCTTATATGGTTTGAATATTTGTGGCTTTTTATTTTTATATTCATTTTTCCCACTTTTTCTTTTTTCCATATCATATTTGGATTTTCTTGGGAATACCTGGATTAATTTGGGTTGGCTTATCCTATTTTTTTTCTTTTTTCTCTTGGGTTGTTTGTTTAATTTTTAATATTTGATCTCATCTGTGGATTATAAATGGGGCATTCAGCGCTGGATTACGAATTATAATTTGGAGCAGTTGGATAAGCTCGTTATGACTTGGACTTTACTGAGCTATCACCGTTAGAAGAGACATCACAGTAAATTGTTTCTGTTTTAG
Source organism: Heteronotia binoei (assembly GCF_032191835.1). Classification (NCBI taxonomy): domain Eukaryota; kingdom Metazoa; phylum Chordata; class Lepidosauria; order Squamata; family Gekkonidae; genus Heteronotia; species Heteronotia binoei. Next base: position 1,201,271 of record NC_083230.1, read on the forward strand.
TGAGTGGAACTGTTTTGCATAGATGGCACTGAGGATGTTGTACTAAAAAGATTTTATTACTAGCTTAATCATAGTTTTGGGTTTGGTAAATTGTTGATAGAAGCTAGAAGGCTGTTTCTCTAAAGTCACTGCATAATACTAGTATTGTCTGGCAGATATTAGCTTATCTAATATAAACAGGAATATTGAGTTCCAAAACAAATCTTTCAGAGGCAGTATACGGATCTTTTGGCTGTGCCTGCATTCATATTAATCAGGATGGAAAATAAAGCTGCAATTGGCTTTAAAGAAACAACAACAAAAAAAGATAATTGAGAAGGTAAACCACCAATTCCTTCACCTAGCTTCTCATCTGGTCTAGGGAAATTTACGACCATGCAGAGAGACATAAAAGAGATGCAAAATACTCTACTAACTGCCATAGCACAATTGACTGGTAAAGTAGATAATATAGGTGAGCAGATGGCAGATATCAAGCAAGAGCTTCTAGAGAACAGAAAACAGACAGCAGAGATTAACAAAGCCTTAAAGGCTCTAGACGTTCAGGTGAAAGACATTACACAAAAGGTAGAACAACTGGGAAAAGAACAGGATATACATGATACCAGACTCTTGCAACTGGAAATAGACAGAGCTGCCTATATGCTGAGGTTTCAAAATGTACCAGAAGAGAAAACTGAAGATTACAGAAAATACTAAGTGAGGCCTTGGCTGAAATTCTACAGGTGACTCCCCAAAAGATGGAAGAAGAGTTTGATCAAGTTAAGCAAGTGTCATCAAGCTCCACGAGACAGAATAAACTGCTCAGTGAAGTTCACTTGAAACTTACAAGAAAGAGGACCAGAGACAATATCTTGAAGCAAGCAAGAGATAAACCAATGATGATAGCCGGAAATATGGTGAAAATTTTGAGAGAGGTACCATGGCCAGTGAGACAAAAGAGGAGAGAATATCAAACCTTGACAACCTTCCTGAGAGAAAGAGAAATACCCTACATATGGCTAATGCCGGAAGGCCTTCTTTTTACTTATGAAGAGAACAGGTATAGGATAAATTCCATTTTCAAAGCTCAGAATTTTTTGAACAGAGTGAAGGAAAAAGAGGGGAAGAAAAAGAAGGATGATGAAGAGGAAGAAGAAAACTCTGGGAAAGAGGATCCAAATGAACCACGGAAATATCCGACAAGATTACAAACTAAAAAAGATAAAAAAGATAGTGATAAGAAAAATCCATAATGGCATCAATAATTTCTATTAATGTGAATGGACTCAATTCTCCCGTTAAAAGGAGGAAGACTTTTAGATACCTGACAGAATTGGAAATTGATATAATTTGTTTACAAGAAACCCTTATTTTAGTTAAAGACCAATACCTTTTGAAACATAAGAAACTTGGCAGTTTATTTGCAGTGACAGATATGAACAAGAAGAAAAGGGGAGTGGCAACATATGTTAAGGATAAATTTAACCTACAACTGCAGTATGCTTCTGAAGATGGAAGAATCCTTCTAGTGGAAGTCACGGTGAACAATAAGAAAATCTTACTGCCAAACATTTATGCCCCAAATGATCATCAAGAGAAATTCTTTTAAGATTTACACCTTAAGCTATCCAATTTGGAATATGTGGAATATTGCATAGTAGGAGATGCAGTTTCTGACAGACAACTGGACAAAAAAATAAATAAACATACTAAAGGTAAAAGTCTTCAATTACCAATAAGCTTTTGGAAGCTAGCAGAAGAATTGGATCTGGTTGATGTATGGAGAACAAGATACCCAAACTCAAAAGACTTCACTTATTACTCACCCAGTCATTAAACATGGTCAAGAATTGATATGTGTTGGCTTCCCACAAATTTGGCTAAAGATCTAGTTCACACAGAAATCCAAACAAGAGTAATATCAGACCATAGTCCTTTAATGGTAAAGCTCAAAGGCACACGAATGAGGAGATCATGGAGGTTAAACACATCTTGAAAGATAAAGATTTTCTTAAAGAATCTAAGGTTGAAATGGAATCCTTTTTCAAACAGAATATAACACAAGATGTAAAGATGCAAGTAGTTTAGGGGCCTTGCAATCAGGGGCCTTGCAATCAGATAGAAAGGTGCCTATGACTGAGCGGGTTTGTCCTTGTGGCGCAGATAAAGTTGAAACGATTGACCATGTTTTGTTTGGGTGTGGCCTATACCCTGGCAAACGAGCCAGGTACATTTATTCTTTGTTGGAAGGATGTCTTGGGTTTTCTGATTTCAGAATCAGAAATACGCTGTTATCGGATTTTAACCCCCAATTCACATTTAATTGTGCCAAATTTATGGCAGCAGCTAGGAGAATTCGTGAGGATTATGTAAAGAAGGGGTCCTGAACTGACTGTTTTTTGAATATTTCCAAGCTTGTATTTTATCTTTTCTTAAATGCCTGAGTACTCTGTATACCATCACAAATGCTACTGAAACTGATATAAATACAGAGACCATGCATAAAGTTGCCAAATTTTGTTCCCATGCAATCAAATTACATTTTATGGTTCTTGCAAGTTAATGTCGAGGTAACAGATTGTAATTTTAACCAGTGTATTCTAGTTAATATTTTTTCTGGAGCTGTACAATTTTTAATTTTTTTATTATATAAGCTAGAAGATGTTTGACCACTACTGTATTATTTGTCATATCTCATTATTCATACTAATGTAGGTTGAAGGGTAAGACCTGCAAGATGGCGGCGGCGAGGTAGAGCTCAACACTAGAGCTCCCTAAATAACTAAACAAATAACTAAACAATCCGACTTCTGACCGTTTACCAGTTCAACTTTCAAGTGTAACTGGTAACGTAACTCTACCTGAGAAGGAAAGCGGTGCGCCGGGGGGTTCCGCGACAGGCAGATGGACTTGCTGTCGGACCCGTGGAGTGAAACGGGAGAGACGGGCCTGATGAAGGACGCGGAGGCGGCGGCCTCGATTGAGCTGCAACCGGGCGGAGCCAGGTGGAGCTAGGCGTCAAGCAGAGCGACCGGCGAGTAAGACCTGCAAGTGCTGAGTTGGGATGGGTGAGGTGCTGCCCTAGGCTACATAGCAGCTTGTGTGGAGCCAAGCAGCGAGTGGAGGGGCCGGTGAGTGGAACACAAACATAAGCGGCGACTGAGGAGCGGAGTGGCCGAAGACTTTGAGGCGCTTGGTGGTACCATAAGCCGGCAGAGGGGAGCTGGTGGGAACTACCTGGGGCCACTGAATATCGAACACCAAACATCCGGGCAGAGTAAGGGTCTCAGACTGACCAACCCGTGTGACTGGGAGTCACGAGAGGGTTCACCCCCCCCTTGGGACTGCCAGGTTGCACTGGAGGTATTGTTAGAGACCCCTGGACCCTGATATGTATCATCCTATACTCGGATGCGGGACCGCTGTGCCACATATCATAACCGCCGCATTTTTGAAGCAACCGGGCTCTGCAATGTACGCACTTTATATCTCTCACCCAACCAGCACTTTATTTATCCGTATTATGCTCAAACTAGAAGACCTTGCATGGACTAGCACATCAGCACTTTCCTTGTAACCTCCTGTATCCATTCTTTAGGCTCTTCTAAATATAGTTAAATTTTAGTCAACTCGTTGGATCAGTTGTTTTGTATTAATTGGATTTGATTTATTTTGTGGTAAATTAATTGAGGGTGTTGATTGGGGGGAGGGGATTATATCCAATTTTTACTATTACATTAATTTTATATATATATTACCAATTGATATAAGGAAATTATGGGGTGGGCTTAATTGGGTTGATTGAAAACCGGGACTGATGGGGCAGAGTGAATTGGGGGGCTAATTAAGGACAGTGTTTTAGATACTAGTGGTGGCAGCTACGTTAACATCCACCACCACCAGCGGGAGATGACTGGCCTAGGGATTCCAGTGCTCCTGGGGAGGGGGAGGTATGGCAGTGGGAACAGACAGCAATATAAGGGAAGGGGGCAGAGACCTGTTAGTGCTCAGCCTCCTTCCAGTCTGTGTCCCATTCCGAGGGTGACAGGTAGCAGGGTCAGGTTAGACCCGCCTCTGTCATTGGTGTTATGCAATGCCAGGTCCATTAATAATAAGACCTCTGTCCTTCGAGAGTTTTTACTCGAACAGGACATGGACCTGGCTTGTGTGACCGAAACCTGGGTATGAGAGGGTGATACTGTAGCCCTCTCACAAAGATCGCACCTTGATGCCCTCTGCGACCCTGGACTAGGCTGGCGCGTGGTATACACCGGAACTATGCCAGCTGAAACAAGGCCTCAGATGGCTAGAGAGGCAATGGCGGCATACTCGAGACTAAGTGTTTAGAGCATCTTATAGGAAATTTATGAGATCCTATGAGATAGCAGACAAGGCCACAAAGAAAACGTACTTTGCGGCTAAGATTGCGTCTGCAAATTCGTGCCCGGCACAATTATTTAGGATAATTCGAACACTCACTACATTGCCACAGGGCAAACCAAATGTTAAGGAATTAGAGATAGGCTGTGAGGCTTTTGCAAAATATTTTGCAGACAAAGTCCAATTGCTTCGCTGCGACTGCCCTGCCATATTGGATTCAGTATGTAAACTCAAGGCTCCGTACCTGCCTTCCAGTTTGATCCTGGATCATTTCGACCCGCTCAGCTTGGAAGAAGTTGACAGAGTCCTCTCTGCTGCATGTTCAACAACTTGTGATCTTTACCCATGCCCCTCTTGGCTAATTAAAGCCTGCCTGGAGGAGCTAAGATGCCCTATACAGGAAATCATAAATAGATGTCTTTCAGAGGGCTGTTTTCCTGCTCCTCAGAAGGAGGCAGTGGTCAGCCCTCTCTTAAAAAAGGTTACATCAGACCCGACCGAATTGGCGCACTACCGGTCAGTCTCAAATTTGCCCTTTTTGGGCAAAGTCATTGAGAGGGCTGTTGCACTGCAGCTGCAGGGTTTTCTGGAGGACGCTTCCACCTTAGATCCATTCCAGTCCGGCTTCCGCCCGGGACATGGGACGGAGACAGTCTTGGTCGCTCTCATGGATGATCTTCGGAGACATCTGGATCGAGGCGGCGGGGCGGTTTTGCTGCTGTTAGACCTATCCGCTGCGTTCAATATGGTCGATCACCGGCTGCCGGCCCACTGTCCCGCCGACGCAGGGATTCAGGGGTTAGCTTTACAGTGGCTTTCCTCTTTCCTTGAGGGTTGGGGACAAAGGGTGGCAATTGGAGGAGAGCTATCCCAGAGACACTCACTTAATTGTGGGGTGCCACAGGGAGCAGTTCTCTCTCCGATGTTATTTAACATCTTTATGCACCCCCTTGCCCAGATTGCCCGGAGATATGGGCTGGGTTGTCATCAGTATGCTGATGACACCCAGCTCTATCTACTGATAGGTGACCGGACTGACCATGCCCCGGAAAATCTGAACTGGGCGTTGCAAGCCGTGGCAGACTGGATCAAGCTGAGTGGGCTGAAATTGAATCCAGCGAAGACAGGTCCTTTGCCTGGGTCGCGGCGGTTTAGGGAACGGGGTCTCCCTCCCAGTTTTTGATGGGGCGCAACTGGTAGCAGTGCGCAGAGTTAAGAGCTTGGGAGTTCTACTGGAGCCTTCCCTAATAATGGAGGCCCAGATAGCAGCTACTGCCAAGTCCGCCTTTTTCATCTTAGACGGGTGAGGCAGTAAGCCCCCTTCCTGGAGCACGGCGACCTGGCAACAGTGATCCACGCTACGGTCACCTCGAGGTTAGACTACTGCAATGCACTCTACATGGGGCTGCCCCTGTACCGAACCCGGAAACTGCAGCTAGTGCAAAATGCAGCAGCCAGGCTGCTATTGGGACTGCCCTGGTGGGAACATGTGCAGTCTGGGCTGCGGGAGTTGCACTGGCTGCCAATTGTTTACCGGGTTTGTTACAAGCTGCTGGTTATTACCTTTAAAGCCCTATATGGTCGAGGACCTGTCTACCTTAGGGACCGCCTCTCTCCATATGTTTCCAGAGAGCACTGCGATCAAGCTCAAAAAACCTACTGGAAATCCCTGGGCCAAAAGAAACCAAATTAAAAACTACCAGAAAACAGGTGTTCTCTACAAAGGCTCCCCAATGGTGGAATCAACTGCCGGAAGAGGTGCGGGCCCTACAGGATCTTAACCAGTTCCGTAGGGCCTGCAAAACCGCCCTCTTCCAATTAGCTTTTTAAGACGGAACTCTTGATAATAACAATAACATCGAGCCATCTTGCACATATTTGATTGTACTATAGTGTTATACTGTTTTATTGGTTTTATTGGTTTTACTGTTTAAATTATTAACTATTGTATTTGTTTATTTGTATCATGGTTTGCCATGTCTTGTTAGCCGCCCTGAGCCTGCCTAGGCGGGGAGGGTGGGTATAAATAAAAGTTTATTATTATTATTTATTATAATGTCCTATATTTTATTTTCACATTTATTTTTTAAATATCTTACGTTTTACCTATTTAGGGCCATCTTGATTTTTACAATTTTTATGTGGTTGTTGTTGGCCTGCATTGTGCTGTGTATTTGATCATGGACCGTAATAAAGCAAACTGAAACTGAGATATAGTGCAAAGAAAAAGAAAGAAAGAACTGAAAATTTTCAAAAATTAATGTTGCAAGTAGGAGAAGCTGAAAAGAATCTAAAAGTGCAACCGACAAGGCAGGAGTTCCAAAATAAGGTTAAAGAAACACAACATCAACTGAATTGATTACTCATAGAGGAGGTGGAGACAAAATTGAGATTTGCTAGACAAAATTTTTCTGAACATCCTGATAAACCTGGAAGGTGGCTGGCCTATAGAATGTGAAAAGAGAATGCCAAAAGAATATCGGTCTTGAAAGATGAAAATAACAAAGAGAAAGTCAAAAAACAAGATATGCCAAATTGTGGAACAATTTTATAAAAAATTATATGAAGATAAACAAGTTCACAAGACAGACTTAGAAGAATATATTAACCAAAATAATCTTAACAAATTTACAGAAGAGCAACAAAAAATTTTGAATGAACCAATAGCAATAAGGGAACTTGTAGATGCAGTGGCATCTCAAAATAATGGTAAAGCCTTGGGTCCAGATGGGCTGCCTGAGGAATTCTGTAAAGCTTTTTTGAGGAGTCCTTACTGTTATCATTTAAATGTCTCTTGAAAAGATTCGAAGAAGCCCAAATACCAGTTTCATGGCAAGAAGCTACAATATCCTTAATTCCAAAAGAAGGTACAGATTTGAAAGATATAAAAAATTATCGTCCAATTTCACTTTTAAATGTGGATTATAAAATCTTTGCAGCAATATTGGCACAACGTTTGAAGAAAGTTTTACAGTCCATCATACATCAAGACCAGGCTGGATTCCTACCTAGAAGATATCTGAAAGACAATGTCAGAACAGTTCGTAATATATTGGAATATTATGAGACCCATCCAGAGAAACAATTGGCACTAATTTGTTTGAATGCTGAGAAGGCCTTTGATAATGTTCATTGGCAATTTATGCTACAACAACTGAAAGATATGGAATGTGGGGGAAATTTCTTGAGAGTAATAGAATCAATATATTCTTCCCAAAGAGCAAGGGTGATGGTGAATGGTGAATTAACAGAAGCAATTGATATTCAAAAGGGTACAAGACAAGGCTGCCCATTGTCACCACTTCTTTTTATTCTGTGTTTAGAGATATTGAATAACCGGATAAGAGAAGATACAAATATCAAGGGAGCAGTGGTAAAAGGTGAACAATATAAATTGAGAGCTTTCGCAGATGACCTGGTTTTTAGAACAACCAATAGACTCAATTGACTGTCTTATAAACAAGATCACTCAGTTTGATTACTGGGCAGGACTGAAGATTAACTACCATAAAACAAAAATTTTGACAAAGAACATGACGATAGAACAAACTCAATGTCTTCAACAAAAATCAGGGGGTTTGTATGAGAAAAGAATTAAATATCTAGGTGTATTTATCTCAAACAAATGCAGCAGTTTAAAAATGGACAACTACGATAAAGAAATTAAAAAAGACTTGGAAAAATGGCATGATCTGAATCTATCCTTAATGGGAAGGATAGCCTCAATAAAGATGAATATCCCGCCAAGACTATTGTGGAAATTCAATATTAAATTAACCAGGCCAATAACTGTGGAAATTCAATATTAAATTAACCAGGTCAGTAACTTTTAAAGAAAATTTGTTTAAGATGTTTTACAGATGGTACATGATTCCTCAGAAGTTGTGAAAGATGTTTACTAATATGTCTAACAAATGTTGGAAATGTACCAAACAGGCGGGCTCTTTTTATCATATGTGGGATGGTGAAGGACTATTGGAAAATGGTTCACAAATTACTACAGAAGATTATGAAGACACAGATTCAATTCAAACCAGAACTATTTTTATTGAATATATGCTCTGAGGACTATTCCAAAGAGATTTGTTAGTGCATATCAACACAGCAGCCAGGATTTTGTTGGCACAGAGATGAAAACTTCAGGAAATTCCCATGAGAATGGACTTGGTGGGGAAAATTCTGGAAACAGTGGAGCTGGACTACTTATCCCAGCTGTTGGCTGGGAAATCTAAGGAAGAAGCAAGATAATGTTGGTTGAAATTCTATAGGTTAGATACTCAAGACTCTTAAGATTCTCTAGTGTGATCTTATATCTCCTTTTTCCTGTATTTCATATTATAAGATTGCTTTTGTTGGAAATGTCAAATTGAATTGGTATTTTAATAAGATTTACAATATAAAATTTTAAAATGTTGATGATGTAAAGCTAAAAGATAAAATTTACGTATTTTATTTTAGAAAATATAGTTGATGCAGACTTGTATCTCATGAAAGTACTTTGTATGCAGACTAAAACTGATATATAACTTTAATCTCTAGTTCCCCTTGCCCTGTACCTTTAACTTCTAGAAAATTAATAAAAACCTTTAAAATAAAAAGATATTTATGGTTTATTTGGTAGGAAATTTTACAAATGTGCTTATGTGTGCATGTGCTCACATGTGCTCACATATGCTGATAAAAACACATGGTGGGAGGCGCTATTGTAGAGGAAATACATTATTTCTTGCACAGGAAGGAGTGCCTCTTCTAAGACAGTGTCTTCTATGAAATGATTGTGCAGCATGAGAGACTATGAATAGGTTAGGATTAGGTTTTGCAGTAGCAATGATTAGAAAATTTGCCCATCAAAGTACAAAAACCTGAATGCTGAAGAATGAGTTTGGCTCCTAGACCCAAAGAAAATTGTTCTAAGGCCTGGCATGGATGGTTTAAAGCAGGGGTGTCAAACTCATTTGTTATGACGGTCGAATCTAACATAACTGAGACCTTGTTGGGCTAGGCCATGTGTGTCATAAAATGTAATGCCAGGTAGCAGAGATATAAACCTTATAAAGCAGCGGTCCCCAACCTTTTTGGCACCAGGGACTGGTTTTGTAGAAGACAGTTTTTCCATGGACTGGGGTGGGGGGAGGACGGGGGGGGAGGTTGATGGTTTGGGGATGATACAGTTGTGCACTTTATTTTGGTGCAGTTAAGTGTACGGACTCTTATCTGGGAGAACGGGGTTTGATTTTTCATTCCTGCTAGAATGGCCTTGGGTCAGCCATAGCTCTCGCAGAGTTGTCTTTGAAAGGGCTGCTTTTGGGAGAGCTCTCTCAGCCCCACCCACCTCACAGGGTGTCTGTTGTGGGGGAGGAAGATAAAGGAGATTGTGAGACACTCTGAGATTTTGAGTGCAGGCCAGGATATAAATCCAATGTTGTTGTTGTTGTTGTTGTTATTATTATTATTATTATTATTATTATTATTATTATTATTATTATTATTATTATTATTATTATTATTACCACTACGTTGTAATATCTAATGAAATAATTATACAACTCATGGCCCGGTTGCTAACAGGCCATGGATCGGTACTGGTCCATGGACCAGGGGTTGGGGACCCCTGTTATAAAGGATATAGACAAACACAAAGCTTTTTAAAAAACTTAAAACATTAGCACTCGTTAAAGATGCTTTCTTCGTTTCTCTCCTATGGGATCCAGGGAACTGGGAAAAAGAAACTCTGGTTCTTTCCTTCCTTCCCCAGGAGACCAGGAGGAGGAGGAACCTCAGCCAATAGAAGGCAGAAAGGCTTGGGTCAGTAGCTCTGCTGTGTGATAGAGAGAGCCTGGCAAAGCAAGCTCTGCCTTCCCTCCTTTCTCCCCCCAAGTGAGGAGCCTCAGTCAACGGAGAAAACAGGTTTTGCTCTGTAGCTCCTGTGCGATTGAGCAAGCCTGGCAAAGTAAGCTTTTATGCAGAAGGAAACAAGAGACAGAGAGAAGGAAGCAAACAACAACCAGTAGCTCAGGGGGCCTGATAGGTGCCCTTCGGGCCACATGTTTACCACCCCTGGTTTAAAGTAAGATTAGGCAAATTCATGAAGAATAGCTCCATCAGTAGCTATTAACCATGATGGCTAAATGGAGCCTTCATGTTCAGGAGTAGTATGCCAAAAACAGTAGCAAAGAGGATTTGGCCTCTGTATGTGGGATTTCCAAGGCAACTGAATGTCATAACAAACCAGAAGCTGGAGCAGATGGACCATTAGTCTGATAAAGCAGGTCTCCAATGTTGTTTTGAAAATGTTCTAGGATATGACAGAAAAGTCACGAGCCTACAGTTTGTAATACTTTTAAAATTGCGTATAGGACAGATATAGTATGGATAGATTGAAAATAAGGGGGCGGGAGAGATTTTTTAAAAAGAGAAGATACGGCATCAGACACTTCCCCTACCCCCATAGGTAAAAGAGCTGTGCTTGTTCTGTTGGGGAGAAGGAAAGATCCTTGCATGTGCACAGAGGAACTCTTTACTGTATTTCTTTAAAACTGCAAAGCCTTTGTATTGTAAACTGGCTTGCACGTGTCCTAAACCAACCCTGTGATATGACAGGCTGTCCTCTACTACAGAGGACCCTGGGCCATGGACTGGTACCAGACCGTGGCCTGTTGACAACCAGGCTGTGAGTTGTATAATTATTTCATTATATATTGCAATGTAATAATAAAAATAAAGTGCACAATTGTATCATCCTGAAACCATCCCCTCCCCCCGCCCCAGTCCATGGAAAAATTGTCTTCCACAAAACTGGTCCCTGGTGCCAAAAAGTTTGGAGACTGCTGCTCTACTATTCTCATTCCCCCCACACCAGAAATTTTTTGGCTACAGGCATAGGTTCTACTTGTTTAAACTGACAAACTGACATAACCATTTCCTGACATTTCTTCTTGTTCAAATAAATGCAACATTTTTGGAGTTGTATTTGTTTACATTCTACAACATATTGTGGTGAGAGGCGCTGCCAAGCCCCACCAACATCCCCCTGTGCAACACAGCAACCAGATTGCAGCTGAGGGCTTTCTTTCTTTCTTTCTTTCTTTCTTTCTTTCTTTCTTTCTTTCTTTCTTTCTTTCTTTCTTTCTTTCTTTCTTTCTTTCTTTCTTTCTTTCTTTCTTTCTTTCTTTCTTTCTCTGCCATTTTATATACTGTCAATCAAACTGGATAACTTCCCTACTGTTCCTTTCTAATTCTGATGGCAAAGTTTCAGGTTTTGGGAAGAGTGTTTTTCTCCAACTCCCCAATACAGTCTGAGAGAGGATGCAGGCACAAGCACTCCCAAAGTCTAGAGTTGCGTAGTCAAAGAGTGGCCGGATAACTCTTCAAGAGAGCAGATATGAGCAATGTGGGCTGACAGTGTCACCCATCTGAAAGAAAACTGAGGGCAGAAACTGAGCCACAAGAGAGGGGTACAGCCAGATCGTTTTCTTGGATCAGTAGCTCAGAAGACTAACAGACCACAACTCATAGGGCTCAGAGAGGTAGTCCCTCACCATTACAGTCTCTGAAGCTTGGTTTGTGTACTAACTCTATTGCCATGGACATCTCAGGAGTGGCAGTGGAGGGGGGACCTTGCTCAGAAGGAGAGGCAAGCAGAAACAGCACAGCTGTTTTTTCTCTTCTCCTCTGATGGCAACATGCCCCCTTTGATCATCATGCTCTCTACCTGCAGGGAGAGCTCATCTCTCCACTGAATTAGCTGGTTGCCCCACTCAATGAGGCTGCCCTTCATGTGCAGGTTATGGTTGCCAACATGATCTTCTACGGAGTAAATGGTTACAGAATGGAATTAATGCCCTCTTGCACATGGACTGCTTGAATATTGTCTGCATGATCCAGAAAGACAGTCTTCTCCTGAAGCATTTGGAGTAAAGGAACGACAAGATCCAATCTTGCTGTATCAGATGAGAGCATGTTGGTGAACTCCTTAAAGAGAGTAAGCACCTCCACCATCTGGGAGTCACACTCCTTGTTGCTGAATTGTCTGTCTCCCTGCAAAGCATCAGTCTCCAAGATCAATTTTGTCAAAGTGCTCTTCTGCTCCACCAAACATTTAAACATGGAGCTGGTGATGTTCCAGTGAGTGCTGATGTCATTGATCTGCAGTGTACAGCAAATGAACAGCTGTGAAAGAGCTGTGAAACAGAATTCTGTATCCCTTGCTCTTTGGAGAATAATGTATAAAGATGCCTTCTTCAGCTCTGGAGTTCTCACATTCTGGTAGTTCTGGAGCAGACACCTGAAATCACAAGTTGCAGTTTTTGGTTCAGGATTCTCTGTAGAATCCAAACTCAAGGCATACTTCACCACAAAGTAAGGATGTAGGTTAGCAGTAAACACACCCCAGGCCCACAGCCTGTGCCTCTGCCCTAATGTTAGCACCACCCCAATCACCATGAAATCCATGGATACATTCCTGCCTGCCCAACCCACTAATTGCTTCTCAGTGGTGGCAGAGATTTTGTTTGTTGTGTGTGCTTCATCAAGAATCTCAGCGTGGAGCAGAGCCCGGCAATAGCCAAACTGGTGGCCCATCATTTCACCCTTCCTATCACTGGTTGTTCTACCCCATCCCAGAATGTCATTTGGTTGCCACTAGTGTGCCATCAGTGATAAGTGCACATGCTGCACCTGGGAGGAGGTCCAGATGCCCTCCAGGCCCAGGCTTTGCAATAATTTCAGCTTCTTTCATTTTTGACTTGAAAGATAACTTCTATCTCGTTCCAGTTCAATCTGAATTCCCAAGCAAAAGCTAGCATTCCCCTAGGTGTTTGACTTCTACTCCCTTGTTTAGTTGGAATATAATCTCAGTGCAGTCATTTTGATATTCATGACAAATTATCAGTCTCTCTCTCTCGGCTTGGCTTCGCGAACGAAGATTTAAGAAGGGTGCAATAGTCCACGTCTGCTGCAGGCTCGCTGGTGGCTGACAAGACCAATGCGGGACAGGCAGGTCCGGTCACAGTGGCTGCAGGGAAAAGTCTGATTTAGGGTTGGTGCTGTAGCAGTGCGATTCTTCCTCAATCTCCTTTTGTCCTCAAGACCAGCTATGCGTGCGTTCTCAAAAGAAGAGACAGCCTGGTGGATGGTGTGCCTCCATGCTTTGCGATCTGAGGCTAGGTCAGACCACTGGTGATGGTTGATGCGACAGGTGCCAAGGGATTTCTTCAAGGAGTCCTTGTACCTCTTCTTTGGTGCCCCTCTATTTCGATGGCCGGTGGAGAGTTCGCCATACAGAGCAATCTTGGGAAGGCAGTGGTTTTCCATCCTAGAAATATGCCCTGCCCAGCGCAGCTGCGTCTTCAACAGCAGTGCCTCAATGCTGGTAACCTCCGCCCGCTTGAGAACTTCAGTGTTGGTCACAAAGTCACTCCAGTGGATGTTGAGGATGGTGCGAAGGCAGCGCTGATGAAAGCGCTCAAGGAGTCGCAGGTGATGACGGTATAAAACCCACGATTCGGAGCCGTAGATGAGGGTTGTCATCACAACCGCTTTGTAAACATTGATCTTTGTGCCTTTTTTCAGATGCTTGTTGCTCCACACTCTTTTGTGCAGTCGGCCAAAGGCACAGTTTGCCTTTGCCAGCCTGTTGTCAATCTCCTTGTCCATCTTAGCATCTGAGGAGATGATGCACCCCAGGTAGCTGAACTGCTGGACTGTCTTCAGAACTGATTCACCCACAGTGATGCAGGGAGGGTGATAATCTTCCTAGGGTGCAGGCTGGTGGAGAACTTCTGTCTTCTTCAGACTATCTTCTAGGCCGAATAGCTTGGCAGCCTCTGCAAAGCAGGACATTATATGCTGCAGAGCTGATACCGAGTGGGAGACGAGTGCAGCATCATCAGCAAACAGTAGCTCTCGGATGAGTTTTTCCATTGTCTTGGAGTGGGCCTTTAGTCGCCTCAGGTTGAACAGGCTGCCATCGGTGCGATAGCGGATGTAGACACCATCGTCATCATCTAGATCTACTGCGGCTCTTTGAAGCATCATGCTAAAGAAGATCGTAAAGAGAGTTGGCGCGAGAACGCAGCCTTGCTTTACACCGGTGCCTATTGGGAAGGTCTCCGAGAGGTCGTTGCAGTGTCTGACTTGGCCTCGCTGGTCTTCATGTAGCTGGATGATCATGCTGAGGAACCTTGGGGGACATCCTAAACGTTCCAAGATTTGCCACAGGCCTTTCCTGCTAACGGTATCGAAAGCTTTGGTAAGGTCGACAAAAGTCACATACAGAGCCTTGTTCTGTTCCCTGCATTTCTCTTGGAGCTGCCTGAGAACAAATACCATGTCGGTGGTGCTCCTGTTAGCTCTGAAGCCGCACTGGCTCTCTGGGAGAAGTTCTTCTGCAATGGCGGGCACCAGTCTGTTCAGGAGTATTCTGGCAAGGATTTTGCCTGCGATGGAGAGCAGGGTTATCCCCCGGTAGTTGGAGCAGTCTGACTTTTCCCCTTTGTTCTTGTATAGGGTGATGATGATTGCATCGCGAAAGTCCTGTGGTAATTTGCCTTGTTCCCAGCAGGTGACAAGTACTTTGTGAAGTGAGCTATGTAGTACTGTGCCCCCATGCTTCCAGATCTCTGGTGGAATTCCATCAACTCCTGCTGCCTTGCCACTTTTCAGTTGCTTGATGGCTTTAACAGTCTCTTCTAGAGTGGGGATCTCATCCAACTCTGTTTTCACTGGTTGAAGTGGGGTGAGGTGAATTGCTGAATCTTGAACTACGCGGTTGGCACTGAAGAGAACCTGAAAATACTCCGACCACCGGTTTAATATGGATGCCTTGTCTGTGAGGAGCACCTGGCCGTCTGCACTACGCAAGGGACTCTGAGTCTGATATGATGGACCATATACCGCCTTCAGGGCTTCGTAGAACCCTCTTAAATCACCAGTGTCTGCACATAGCTGGGTTCTCTCAGCAAGCTTGGTCCACCACTCGTTCTGAATGTCTCGAAGCTTGCACTGGAGGTTGCTACATACAGCGCGAAAGGTTGCTTTTTTCCCAGGACAGGAGGGCTGAGCAAGATGTGCTTGGTAGGCAGATCTCTTTTTCGCCAGTAAATCTTGGATCTCTTGATTGTTCTCATCAAACCAGTCCTTGTTCTTCCTTGTGGAGAACCCGAGGACTTCTTCAGAGATCTGCAGGACGGTAGTTTTTAGGTGTTCCCAGAGTGCTTCTGGAGAAGGGTCTGTGGGGCAACTGGGGTCCTCAGTTCTTGACTGGAGTTTTGCCTGTATCAGTATGGCCTTTAAATATTGGCTAAAAATTCATTTCAGATCTGAACCCAAAAGCTTACTCTCTTACTTAATGAAAGATCAGCATAACATTGCTTGGTTTTCTACATTCATTCACCCTGAAAGCTTGGTATTGTGGTGGACTCCATTCTTTTATGTGACGAATCATATATCCTAAGAACAATTCAACTAAGGCTTGTGGATCATGAATTCCAAAAAGTGTTCCCTTCACCCCACTCTGTCTTCTCTGCAGCCAATATAGGTTTATATCAAAGGCATGGAACAATGCCTCGTTATTTTTCTGTTTTGGATTCCCCATCCCAGCGTCAGGCCTTTACTTTGGCCTGTTTAAATGCCTTCCCATCAATAATCCTTTTTGGCAGATTTAGGCAAATACTTTCTCAAATAGACTTTGTCCATGTGAATTAGGAACTCTTAATTCATTATCCCACATTATCTTAGAGTGCCCTCTCTTTGTCTTACAAACCTAAGCAATTCCTGTCTAAATACCTTCAGCACAATGTTTTTGTTAAAGAAAAAAAATGATTTACCTTTTAGAACATGTTGACTCTCAGCTTACTGTATGTGTTGCAAAATTCTTAGCAGAAGCTTATAAAATTAAGTCCAAACACACCACTGTATCTTAATTGTTGGATGCCTTTTCCTTTTTTCTGTTTCTGATATTTTACTGATTTAAATACACGCTTGATTGTATTATTGATTATTTTAAATGCTGTGTTAAATACTGGGTTCAATGCATGAGGAGTCTTGTTGCGTAGTGATCAAAGCTCTTTATTCATGATACAGTATGTTACTGGTAAAACTAAGACTGAAGAACTGGGCCAATGGGGCCAACTATATACACTCAAAGGCCTTTTCCGCACAGTCTCCTACTCCATATCAGGTCAGGATTGTGCGCCGGATTTAGTGAAGAGTTCCGTACATTCGCTCCTGATCAAATTTTTGGTCCTTTTCTGCCTTTAACGCAGGTTTTCTGGACACTGCAAAATCAGGAGTCCAGAAAACCCACGTTAAAGGCAGAAAAGAAGAACCAAAAAATTGATCAGGAGCAGAATGTGTGGAACTCTTCACTAATCCGGCACACAATCCTGACCTGAGATGGAGTAGGAGACTGTGGAAAAGGCCAAAGTTCCCACGTTTCAATGTCATTGGATCATTTGAACCAGCAGGGGGCTAACTATTGGTTTGGATCCTGCTCCCCATTGTTCCTGTGTCCCCAAGCTCAGTCCTAAATGCTCCAATGAGCCAGGCAGGAACTAACAACCCACATTAAAGCACTGTTGTGTACCACATACACAACAAACTGTTTCATGCCTTCGTTTTTATTATCTATCAGGTCTTTGTATTTACTCCTGATCATAAATTTTCAGTAGGTTTTTTTAAATGCCAATAAAGGTATGAAATGGAAATTGAATTGACAAATAATCAGATTGTCAAAAGAGGTCAGACTAAATGTCACTCTTCCATCTCTGTGTTTGCTATAAAAGACTGTAGTCAGGTTTGCCAAATATCGTAATGTGTTCTATGCTTGGCTTTCTATTATGCCATAACTCATAAGGAGTTTTCTCTGTGGCCTTGGTTGGCAATCTGTTTTGCAAGTAAACTGTGGTCATTGCAGCTTCTCCCTAGTGCCTGTAGGGAGGGCCTGAGTCAATTAGCCTGCATCTGCCTATTACAATGAGTTCAGACAGTTTGAGGTAAGCAAGAATGTTTATTGAACAAGAGCAGAACTGAACATAAACAGGCAACACTACTCCTTATATCCATTTGGACTGAGTTAAATATGCCCCCTTATGTGGGGGGCAATCCACCCTATTGGTCTCTCCAGGACCTTTCATTTGCATTTCCTTAGAGAAATGCCTCACATTCCAATTGGCTGGTTCTAAAAGAATGGCCAATTGGAATGTAGGCATCAGCATCCTGGAGGGCAATGAAACTTGCTTCAAGGTCAACTAATAGACATAACAAACTAGCAGTCAAAACAACCAATACACAAGACCCAAGTCAAGGCTGCTTAGGAGCAGACATAGTCTTTTAGGAGAGCCAGTTTGGTGTAGTGGTTAAGTGTGTGGACTCTTATCTGGGAGAACCGGGTTTGATTCCCCACTCCTCCACTTGCACCTGCTGGAATGGCCTTGGGTCAGCCATAGCTCTGGCAGAGGTTGTCCTTGAAAGGGTAGCTGCTGTGAGAGCCCTCTCCAGCCCCACCCACCTCACAAGGTGTCTGTTGTGGGGGAGGAAGGTAAAGGAGATTGTGAGCCGCTCTGAGACTCTTCGGAGTGGAGGGCGGAATATAAATCCAATATCATCTTCTTCTTCTTAAGTGGGGGGGGGGGCGAGCTCTCTCTTGCTGGGAGCATCTCAGCTCCGGAGCAGCCACCCGCTCTGCTGCAACTGTTGCCCCATTAGGAGGGACAAAGTCTGAATTGGTCTCCTCAGTCTGCTGACAGCTTTGCTCTGGTGGCAACATGATACGAGACCAACCCAGTGGCTTTGATGACAGTAGCCAGAATCCATGCTGGACCATCCCCATAATTCCAGGCATACAGAGCATCTACTGGTTGGAATGCCTGGGGGGCATCCTGGATTTCACCCCGCATTGGTCGGTCTGACAACGAGTCTGGGTGAAGCCTGTCTAAAAGAGTCATGAGCTGTCATCCCATGAGCAATTCTTCTGGGCTCTGACTAGTGGCTATGTGTGGTGTGATGCGCTGCTTGAGTAAAAAGTCAGCCAGCCACAGATGCCAATCTCCACACACCACTTTTTTCAGTGAGTCTTTAGTAGTGCACACCATTCTTTCCGCATGTCCATTTGTGGAATAGTGCAGCAGTGATGTGGCGAATGCCATTGCTGTCTGTGAAACACCAGAACTCTGCTGATTTGAAGGATGTTCCATTGTTTGATTTGATAGTATCAGGCAGTCCATTTGAAGCAAAAAGGTGCCACAGGGCTCAAATGACCATGGTCACTGTCGTAGCAAATACCAGGACGACTTCCAGCCATTTGGAAAAGGAGTCCTCCACTACCAAGAAAGCATGACTCTGGAAAGGTCTCACAAAGTCTATATGGAGCTGAGCCCAAGGAGTGTGTGTTGTTTCCCATGGCTGTACGGGAGCCTGGGGTATGGTGGGACAAGGTTGGCAAGGCTGGACCCATTGTTTGATTGCCATGTCCAGCCCTGGCCACCAGACATAGCTCCATGCCAACACCTTCATCCATATGATGCCTGGGTGCCTTGCGTGCAGTGCCTCAAGCACCTGTTGTCGTAGCTGGGGGGGAATGACAACGTGATTCCCCCAGAGCAGGCACCCCTTGTGCGCCGAGAGTTCATGTTGGTGGGAATGTAATGACTGGAAACTCCTCATTGTCCCGACCAGTCGGCCAACCCCCACAAAAGGGTGCAGTCCTTGGCTGAAAAGGCAGCAACATCTGAGACATGGAGAGGTGGCTGTGGAAGGTGTTCCAGGAGCATGATGCCAACATCTGGAGAAGATTCGGCTGGTGGCTCTGGAAGTGGCAGGCAGGTGAGGGCATTGGCATGGCCCAGAGCCTTGCCCGGTCAGTGGCAGAGCAAGTAGTCGTAGGTGGAAAAGAAGACGGACCAGCGCATCATCAGTGGACAAACAAGGAATGCTTCTGTATCTTGTGACTGTTGCCATACTCCCCTGCACCCCAAAATTATTCTTATCTCCATTCTTGGCCCTGGTCTTGTTATTGATGGATCTGGCATTGCACAACATCAATGTCAAAGAGGGGTCTCTCACACCCAAGTGCCTTGGGATGGGACAAAGGTTGGAAGTAGACTGAGCATCTCTGTCTTTTTCCACTCCAATACCTTCTCCCACTGCCATACCTCCCTCTGGTGGGATTACTGGGATTCCCAGCCCAGTGCTGGCACTATTAAATATATTAGTTAGCTCCACTTCAACATTCTCCCCCCCCCCAATTCTGCAGCAGCAACCCACAATATAGCAATCACAATTATTGTATATTTTATTGTATAGTATTATTATTTACTAAGGCACAAAGATCAGTGTTTACAAAGCGGTTGTGATGACAACCCTCATCTACGGCTCCGAATCGTGGGTTTTATACCGTCATCACCTGCGACTCCTTGAGCGCTTTCATCAGCGCTGCCTTCGCACCATCCTCAACATCCACTGGAGTGACTTTGTGACCAACACTGAAGTTCTCAAGCGGGCGGAGGTTACCAGCATCGAGGCACTGCTGTTGAAGACGCAGCTGTGCTGGGCAGGGCATATTTCTAGGATGGAAAACCACCGCCTTCCCAAGATTGCCCTGTATGGCGAACTCTCCACCGGCCATCGAAATAGAGGGGCACCAAAGAAGAGGTACAAGGACTCCTTGAAGAAATCCCTTGGCACCTGTCGCATCAACCATCACCAGTGGTCTGACCTAGCCTCAGATCGCAAAGCATGGAGGCACACCATCCACCAGGCTGTCTCTTCTTTTGAGAACGCACGCATAGCTGGTCTTGAGGACAAAAGGAGATTGAGGAAGAATCGCACTGCTACAGCACCAACCCTAAATCAGACTTTTCCCTGCAGCCACTGTGGCCGGACCTGCCTGTCCCACATTTGTCTTGTCAGCCACCAGCGAGCCTGCAGTAGACGTGGACTATTGCACCCTTCTTAAATCTTCGTTCGCGAAGCCAAGCCGAGAGAGAGATTATTATTTACTAGGAATAAGGTTTGTTGTGTGGAAAAATACAACTCTAGGAAGAGGCTCCGAGCAAGTGTCCTCCCACCCTTGCTGTTTTTCCACCCACCCAACCCAAGTGAAGGCATTCATTCCCCCCACCCTTGGTGTCTTCTCACTCTCCTCCAACTACCACCCACCTGATCACCTCTTCCTCTCAACTACCCCTGCACCCTTGGCATGCCACTACTACCCCCACCCGTGACAATCACTCACTCCCCACCCTTGCTGTCTTATCACCACCCCCAACCTTTAGCTTTCACTCATCCTCCTATCCTTGCAGTCTTCCCATCCAACCCCACCCCTTGGAATTCCCTCATCCCCCCACCCTTGCAGCTGAAAGAGATGCTGCCCCTCCCCACATGTATGTGTGTTCCTGTGTCTGTGGTGGCTCAAAGCCCTGAAAGAGGCCAACAATGGAGATAATAATAATTTGGGGGTGCAGGGGAGTATGGCAACAGTCACACAGATACAGAAGCATTCCTTTTGTTTGCAGTTGGCACCTTTTCCTGTCATATTCAGCCTTGCTATGTTTAGCATCAGCATGAACTTGTGGTGTGATCCAGGGTTTTGTTTTGTTTTGCATGGCTTGGTTGTATTATGGTATGCATCTCAAGGTGGCTGTTTTCTGTAGGGGAACTGATCTGACCTCAGCTTTCTGTCTCCTTCCCTCCCCCTGTAGTGAAGAAAAGTACAGTCTTTCTCCACAGTGGGTATCAAAGCAGGAGGGAAGGGATCTCAGCAGGGTCTAATGACAGAGTCTACCCTGCAAAGTAGCCATTTTTTCCAAGGGAACTGATCTCTGCCACTTTGGTTGCCTAGCAACAGCCTCTGGCTAGCAGTTTCCCCAGTGACCCAATCCTCATCTGTCCTGGGGTGAGGCTGAGGAGAGGAGGGAAAGAGGGAGTAACAGGAAAGAGGCAGCGGCCATGGCCTCTCAGGAAACACTCCCAGAGGGGCCAGGCCTTGCCACACAGTCACATTATGATGGCAATGGCAGCTCCCTGGCTATTTTGGTGGCCTTTGGAGGCTGCACATGCTGGGA